>NW_005871075.1:2065096-2068256 GCF_000147115.1 Myotis lucifugus
CTACTGTCTCTCACTGACATTCTTATTTCATCAACTCTCCACCTCTGTCATGTATTCGCATGTATATAAGTGATCTATCTTTCTATATATACAGTACGCATTTTTCACAAAGCACACACACCACCTCGCTCCACTCCACCACACATCCCCACAAAAAACACCCCGGGCAGGATTTCTAAGTCCAGGGCAAAAATAATGAAAATCATTAAGCATTGGGGGGGTAAAGGCCCCCCGAAAGCCTTTGTTCCCATCCTTTCTAACTCACTCCTGCCTTGGGCCCCCGGGGCGTTTGGCCTGCTTCTTTTCTGGTGGGGGGGGGGGGGGGAAGGAGACATATGTAATACTCTTTGTAATACTTTAAGCAATAAAAAAAAAAGAATTAGGGGAATAAATGAAAGAAAATGGTTTAAAATAAAGGAGGAAGAAAAATATTTGAAAAGGAAAATAGAGAAGAAAGCAGAAAGACCTAAAATAAGAAAACGAAAAAAGATGAGAAAGCAGGAATAAATGAAAAGAGAACAAAAATTGAGTAGGAAAAGGGAAGAGAAAAATTAGATATATGAATGAAACAAGAGACTAGTATAATAACAAATCAATAGATCAGATTGATAAAGAATATAAATTTAAAAAGGGAAAAAACAAAGGCAAAATAAAATATAAAGAAAGAAAAGAAAAGAAAAAGGGGAATAAATAAGAGAAAAGAAAAAAAAAGAAAAAAAAGTGAAGTGGCGCTCAGTGCCCTGAGGGGGTTCCCTTTGGATCCTACTTTTCTCTGTGCCAATTCTGGGCTTCCTGTGAGGTTCTCAGGTGCTAACCACTGTCAGGAACTGTCCTCCTTTGGCTTTCAGTGACCTGCTTGAAGCTTCGAACAATCCACTGATCCATGGTTTGTGTTTATCTCCGAAGATCTTGGCCGCAAGCAGGAGGGGCCAATCTACCCTCTAAAGTAAGTTTGTTAGCAGCATCGGGCCCCAGGCTGGGTCAGTGAACTTCCCCTGTTCCTCAGGCTCTGCCTTTGCCCACCTTTGCCTGCTAGCCAGCTGTCAATCTTAATCACTCAAAAGTCTGTTTCTGAAAGGGCTTTAGGCAGGGAAGGTGCTGTTTAGCTTTCAGGGAATGTGGTGTGTGTGTGAAAAATGACATTGGAATTTTGAGAGGGATTGCATTGAATCTATAGATCTCTTTGGGTAATATGAACACTTTAACAATATCAATTCTTTCTATTTATGAACATGGAATATCTTTCCATTTCTTTGTTTCTTTTTCAATTTCTTTAATCAATGTCTTATAGTTTTCAGTCTTTCATTTCCTTCATTAAATTTATGCCTAACTAGTTTATTTTTTAATTTTTTTGGTGCTATTATAGATGGAATTGTTTTCTTAATTTCTCTTTCTGATAGTTGATAGCATATAGAAATGTAACTAACTTGTATATTGAGTTTGTATCTTGCAACTTTATTGAATTTATTTATTAGGTCTAACAGGTTTTGTTGTTTTTTTGGTGCAGTCTTTAATGTTTTCTATGTATATCATGTCATCTGAGACAATTTTACTTCTTCATTTCTAATTTGAATTTATTTATTATTATTATTATTATTATTATTATTTATATTTACCTAATTGCTCTGAGTAGACTTACAGTCTATGTTGACGAAAGTGGCAAGTGTGGGCATCCTTGTCTTGTTTCTGATCTTTGAGGAAAAGTTTCAGGTTTTCACCTTTGAGTATGATGTCAGTGGTGGGCTTTTCATATATGACCTTCATTATGTTGAGGTACATTACCTCCATATCAAATTTGTTGAGGGTTTTTCTTTCAGAAAAAAATATTAAATTTGGTCAAATGCTTTTTATGCATTTACTGAGATGATAATATGATTTTTATCCTCCATTATATTACTGTGATGTGTGACACTGATGGATTTGTGAATGTTGAATCACCTTTGTATCCATGAAATACATCCCACTTGGTATTGCTATATGATCCTTTTAAATTTGGTTTTTGAGAATTTATGTATCTATATAATTTCCTTTTTTTCTTAGTGTCTGTTTGGTTTTGCTGTCAGGGTAATGGTAGCCTTGTAAAATGAGTTTGGAAATACTTTCTCCTCTTCTATATTTTGGAGGAATTTGGGGAGGATTGATATTAGGTTTTCAAATGTTTGATAGAATTCGCCAGTGAAGCCATTATTTAGTCCTGGGCTTTTGTTTGTTAGGATGTTTTTGATTATGGATTCAATTTCTTAACTAGTAATCAGTCTGTTCAGATTTTTATTTCTTCATAATTCAGTCTTTTAAAAATATATTTTTATTGATTACAAAGAGCAAGGGAGAGAGAGAGAGAAAAAAAAAACATCAATGATGAGAGAGAATAATTGATCAGCTGCTTCTTGCATGCCCCCTACTGGGGATCAAGCCTGCAACCCAGGCATGTGCACTGACAGAGACTCAAACTATGACCTCCTAGTTCATAGGTTGATGCTCAACCACTGAGCAACACCAGCCGGGCCATAATTCAGTCGTGATAGGGTGTACCTGATATTATGCTGATTTTCAGCCCTACTGAATACCAAAGTCCATTGGTCTTCCAAAGGGTCTTTTTGCATTAATATGCCAACTGCTGTTTGCTTTAGCCTCTGGCATGTATGTTTCTAGGAATTTAACCATTTCTTCTAGGTTGCTCAATTTGTTGGATTTGTTGTTTATAGTAGTTTCTTATGATCTTTTTATTTGTGTGCTATCATTGTAACTTTTCTATTATTTATAATTTTATTTAAGTCCTCTCTTATTTGTGATAATTCTAGGTAAAGGTTTGTCTACTTTGTTTTTTAAATCTCTTAACATTATTTATATTTTCCCCTGCCTTTTTAGCCCATATTTCATTTTTTCTTACTTTGATCTTTGTTATTTCCTTCCTTTTATTAACTTTGGTCTTAGTTTGTTCTTTTTCTCCTAGTGTTTCTGGAGTATAATGTTAGTTTGCTTATATGAGATATTATTTGTGTCTTGATGTAGGCATTTATTGTTATAAACTTCCCTCGTAGAACTGTTTGTGCTAAACCCCTAGTTTTTTAATGTGTGATTTCATTTTTATTTCTCTCCAGATAGTTTTTCTTTTTCTTTTGATTTATTCTTTGACACATTGGTTGTTCAGAAGCACGAT
>NW_005871075.1:2070725-2072278 GCF_000147115.1 Myotis lucifugus
TCCCCACCTGGGGGTGCCCTGGCCCAGTTCTGGGATGAGGTGGATGAATGGCTGGTTTGCAGCTGGGTCAACACACCCTTCAGGGGTTGGGGGGTGGGGGTCCCCACTGGGGTGCCTGGCCCAGTCTGGTGAGGGGCTGAGGGCTGCCTTAAGGCTGGCGATTGACTGAAGCTCCCAACCACTCCTTTTTTTTCTTTTCTTTTTTTTCTTCTGGGCCAGCTTTAGCTCTGGCTCTAGCTCTGAGGCTTCCGCTGCTGGTTTGTTTGACGTTCTATAATCGAAACAATGTATAACTTCAGCTCTGAGATCCCAGCCGGCTATATTTGTTAGAATGTTTCAAACTGCCAGGTCAGAGGCCGGCAGCACAGGCAGGGAACGTTGGAGTCTGCAGTCACTGGAGCAAGCAAGCCTCATGTTCGCTTCCAGCTGCCTGGCTGCCGGCCGCCATCTTGGCTGACAGTTAATTTGCATAAGGATACGCTGATTAGCCAATGGGAAGGGTAGCGGTCGTACGCCAATTACCATTTTTCTCTTTTATTAGTGTAGATAAGGGGTCAATTCATCAAGAGGATTTAACTTTAGTAAATATTTAAGAATCCAACATAAAAAGCCTCATTGGCTATTAGAGCTAGGTGTTTTGGGGGCCATCTCTTGGGTGAGTGTCTTAAAGGCTTGAGTCCTAAATGTGAAGTTCCAGCCTTTCATTCTTTAGAGAAAAGCTTAGGGGAGTTCCCTACTGTTATGGGGTGGGGTTTATAGAGAGAGTGTGTCTCAGCCTTTCCTCCCCATTTGATTTGGATATGTTTTCATTTGGCTGATGTGTAGGAGTCACTCAGCTAGAGACTGTATTTCTTTCATTGGAAATTGATCTATAGGTAACTTTACATTTGCTGGGTCTATGGGAACAGGGGAGTTCAGGACCCTCCTATGTAGTTATCTTGGTCAACCCCCTTAAAATCTTAATAATAAAGGTTACCTCTTCCTCCCAGGAGGTCACTTCTAAAGCTATTGCATAAGAATTACATTTTAAGCTTTGAGAACATCTGAATTATGTGGGTGAGCCCAATGATTCATGCTGAGACCTATGGCCAGCCTGCCTGGGGCTAAATTCTGGTTCTGCCACTTGCATTTTGTGGGACCTTGAGAAAATTACTCTCTGTGTTTTTGTGTTTCCACCTGTAAAATGGGGATAATGACAGTAATCATCTATATATACAAAAGCCTAAGTGACTGTTATGACAGGTTGACTGGACAACCGGCCAGATGCTCAACACAGGAGCTGCCCCTTGGTGGTCAGTGCACTCCCACACCTAACCTCCCATGGCTGGCCAACCTCCTGTGGCCCCTCCCCCCGGCCGGCCAGACCGATTGGCCCCAATTGAACCTCTGCGGTCCCTCCCCCTAGCTGGCCAACCTCTCACAGTCCCTCCCCATGGCTGGCCCCGATTGGGACTGGGCAAAATGGCTCTGATTGGCTGGGAGGGACCCCCTTATCCCCCCGCAAAAATTTGTTCACCGGGCTTCTAGTAGCTGGCAACATAGTAACTGCTATA
>NW_005871075.1:2072727-2086200 GCF_000147115.1 Myotis lucifugus
CCAGCCGGGATCTCAGAGCTGGAGTGAGCAGGACTGCAACAGTGTTACAATTATAGAACCCAAACAAACCAGATACCTGCTTTCAGCGGCCCAGGCCTCAGAGCTGGAGCCAAGCCTCAGAGCTAAAGCTGGTCCAGAATAAAAAAAAAAAGAAAAAAAGGACAGGTTGGGAGCTTCAGTCACCCGCCAGCCTGAAAACGGCCCTCAGCCCCTCACCCAGACTGGCCAGGCACCCCAGTGAGGACCCCCACCCTGAAGGGGGTGTGACCAGCTGCAAACAGCCATCATCCCCTCATCCAGGCTGGCCAGGCACCCCAGTGGGGACCCCCACCCTGAAGGGGGTGTGACCAGCTGCAAACAGCCATCATCCTCTCATCCAGGCTGGCCAGGCACCCCAGTGGGGACCCCCACCCTGATCCAGGACACCCTTCAGGGCAAACCAGCCAGCCCCCACCCGTGCACCAGGCCTCTATCCTATATAGTAAAAGGGTAATATGCCTCCCAGCACCGGGATCAGCGGAGCAGCAAGGCCTCCTGGCACCGGGATCAGCATGACAGGGGGCAGCGCCCAAACCCCCTGATCGCCCTGCGGCTCTGTGTGTGACAGGGGGCGGGGCCACAACCTCCCTATCTGCCCTGCTCCGTTCGTGACAGGGGAAGGCACCCCAACCCCCTGATCAGCCCTGCTCTGTGCCTGATGGGGGGAGCTCCCCAACCCCCTGATCACCCTGCGGCTGTGTGTGTGACAGGGTGCGGCGCCCCAACCCCCTGATCGGCCCTGCTCTGTGTGTGACAGGGTGCGGTGCCTCAACCCCCCCCCCCCAACCAAAGGGCCCTGCTCTGTGTGTGACGGGGTAGAGCCATAACCTCCCCATCGGCCCTGCCCTGTGTGTGACAGGAGGCGGTGCCCCAACTCCCCTATCGGCCCTACTCTGTGAGTGACAGGGGGGAGCTCCTCAACCCCCTGATCGGCCCTGCTCTGTGCGTGACAGGGGGGAGCTCCCCAACCCCCTAATGGGGCCTGCTCTGTGCGTGACAGAGGGAGCTCCCCAACCCCCTGATCGACCCTGCTCTGTGCGTGACAGGGTATGGAACCCCAACCCCCTGATGGGCCCTGCTCTGTGCGTGACAGGGGGCAGTGTCCCAACCCCCTGATCGGCCCTGCTCTGTGCATGACAGGGGGTGGCGCCGCAACCGCCCTATCGGCCCTGCCTTGAGTGTGACAGGGGGCGGTGCCCCAACCCCCGATCGACCCTACCCTGAGCGTGACTAGGGGTGGCATCGCAACCTCCCGATCCGCCCTGCTCTGTGGCATGACAAGGGGCGGCACCCCAACTCCCCAGTGTGCCGGACCAGGGGCTGCACCTAGGGATTGGGCCTGCCCTCTGCCACCCGGAGCAGGGCTTAAGCCAGCAGGTCGTTATCTCCTGGAGGGGGTCCCAGATTGAGAGAGGGCACAGGCATGGCTGAGGACCCCCCCTTCCCCCCGAGTGCACAAATTTTTTGCACCGGGCCTCCCTCTAGATATATATATATATATATATATATATATATATATATATATATCAGATATATATATATATCTCCCTGACACACACACACACACACACACACACACACACACACACACACACAATCAGAGACAGAAGAGATTAATATAATCCAGAGGACATAAGAGAGTTGCCTTAGAAAAGTTTACAACTGAGATGAGCATTAAGCAGATTTGGGTGGTGAGTGGGAGTGATATGGAGAGAAGCTAGATGAGTCCTCCTGGAGTCTGAAGTCTGCACACAGTGGGGTTGTTGGTACTCATCGGAGTAGATTCTGGAGGGTTGGGGTCCTATGAGACCATCAGCACAGGTCATGGAGAGGCTGTGAAGAGACCATGGAGACCTTGGCCAGGAGGAAGAAGAACTTGTGCTTGATGAGAAAGAATCCCCCATGGGTTGTTGAACCATGAACTGGTCTAACCAAAGTATGTTTAGGAAGACTGCTAACATTATTCTATAGTATTTTTGCCAAACCCTGCAAAGCAGGATTTGTCACTGGATTTTTCAGATGACTAAAACCTCAAGATGAAGTCTCAAGGTGAAGGTTATACAGGAATGAAGTGGTTAATACTGGATCCAATCCAGCTCCAGAGCCCATGTATTTCCTGCCATCCTGGGCTGCCTTCTAGGTATTAAGAGATGAGGCACTGGACCATTCAATCAGCTATGAAGATGGAAAGACTGGCAAATTTCAGACATAATTTGAAGAAACCAATAACTTCGGTTGGGTAGAAAGAATGTATTGAAAATAAAAAGTGAAGGAAAGACACAACTCACTGATACTGACAAGATATTCTCTAGAAAGGGTCATTGGCTGGCGTTGTTAGAGAAAGGTGGTGAGTACGGTTTGGGCCATGTGAGGGTGGCGATCAAAGTTACATATTTCCCTGTTGGAATGGGATTGTACGGCTGGACACAATATAGGGCAGGAGTTGTAGATGTGAAGGGCATCTGTCTTGGATGGGGTGGGATTACAGGGTGCTGGTAGGAATTGGGGTCATCACCTCTGAGCACAAAGAGCCTGCCCTACTATAAGTCCAAAAGCCTGGTGCTCTATTTCCCAAATTCCCAAACTCCGCCTATTGTTGGAAACCATGCAAGCCCTATTGATAATTTCTCCACTTCCTGTCTGAGGATCACTCTGTCTTTGTTATCTCGATCTTGTATCGAGGTCAGTCTATTTCCCTTTTTCTGGTGCTCTTGAGTCCTACTCAGCATGTTATAGTGAATTAATAAATGAGTGATGCTTGGACCATGTTAATGTCACCACAGTCTCTCATGAACCAGGAGCTACCTAAAAGCTATGCTGCCTGCCCTGACTCCCATAAGGGCTGCCTGCTCTGTGAGCTAGATGACTAAGTCCTCTATGTGGAATGATTTCTTATGTGTTTTATGGAGGGACTCGTTCTCTCTGCATTGAAGTAGTTTTAAAGAAACGTAAGCCTTATGGGCCCTTTCCATGTCAATAATACAAGCAGCTGAGAAAGAAGAACTGCAGCTGAGAAGCAGCAGATTAAAACTTACAAACACAAAGTGGAATAAATGGCCAAGAGCTTTTTTATAATTTCCCAAGTTAAGTAATGAAGGAAAGATAAACAAATAGTGGTACAAATAGTGAAAACCAAATTAGATTTGAGGTTTCTTCCCCCTCTGATTTAATAATAAGTAATCCAAATAGTTATCATTTGGGGGAGCAAGGAAGTGATACTGTAAAAATAAATGCCTTTCTTCGGCCGGTGTCCTCTGTCCCTGTGTGTTATTGCAGTGAGAGAAGGGCTTGCTACCCGAGGCTCCCACTGCAGGGCTTGGCATGCGCTGTGAGATGACTCCCTGAGAAGCAAGGAAAGCATTAGTTATATGAGAAAGGAGAGAGTTTCAGTCCCAGTGTCCCCTGTGAGGAAGGAGAACGGGAAGTGGACGATACTCTGTGTTCCTAGAAGCTGAGTATCTGTGTCCAAAACCGCCCCAGGTCTTTTATTTATTTATTTTAGCTCTTTTGAAAGTGAAAAATAAATTTGGTTTTCACTTATCTTTTTTTTTGCCTATGGAAAAGACTTTTTAAGATGAAGATTCTGTGTTAGTTATGAATCAAATTCCATGCCATGGCATGTCATTAGTAAACCCACAGGAGAGAACCAATGTGACTCAGGCAGTTTCAAAAAGTGAAAAGACTTTGGATTCAGGTTTTGTTTTCATCTCTCTGTGTCCTGCTCCTTAGCTCAGCGTCCAGGCCAGGAAATAGCTTCAATGGCTCCTCAGGCCGTCATGTCAGACAGCAGCCCTGGGAATTCAGCTTAGCCTTCCAGAATAACTGGACCTGCATGGAGGCTCAGTGGTGTTCATCCAATGCAGTTTGGCCTGTCCGCAGTAACAGAAGAAAAAGTGAATGGATTTTGTTTCCCAATGGTTTCTCCAAAGCAGTCCTGGGAAAATGAAACACTGACCATTCTCACCTTGAGAAATAATTATCTCTGCTTCTCAACAATAACATACAATCCCCACAATTGTACTGTTAGGATTGTGGTTAAATAAATAGTTTATATCTAAAACCCCTTAAAACCTGTTTCTTCTTTATATGCCTTTTCTCCTGTGGCATGGCACAGTGCTATGGCTTTAATTTTTCTCAATAAGGACAATTGATTAAACTAATTAAGCCAATTTGATTAAGGATAGTAGACATAATTTGCCAATGACATTAACAAATACTATTTATTTATTTTCTTTTCTTCTTTTTCTTGTTTTTATCATTTTTCTTTTTTAAATATTTTATTTTATTTTATTTTATTTTATTTTATTTTATTTTATTATTATTACTAGAGGCCCGGTGCACGGATTCATGTACTGGTGGGGTCCCTCAGCCTGGCCTGCACCCTCTCCCAATCTGGGACCTCTTGGGGATGTCAGACTGCCGGTTTTGAGCGATGTAGTAGTGTACGAAGCGGCAGGCAGCCAGAGAGGAGCCCAAGCCCTGGCCAGTCCCACTTATTTTGGCCCCACTGTGCCTGCTGCCACTGCTCGGTAAGCTTGCTGAGTGGTGCTCCCACTGTGGGAGTGCACTGACCACCAGGGGGCAGCTCCTGCATTGAGCGTCTGTCCCCTGGTGGTCAGTGGCATCATAGCGACTGGTCAAATGGTCGACCGGTCAAACAGTTGACTTGTCACTTAAGGTTTTATATATATAGATAACTCGTGCATAGGGGGAATGCCCCCCCCCTCCCCCCCCAGCCCGGCCTGCGTCTTCTTGCAATCCGGGACTCCTCAGGGGATGTCAGGCCTAAACCTGCAGTTGGACATCCCTCTTGCAATCTGGGACGCTGCATGCACCAGTGACCACACTTTTCATACAGGTGAAAGGCATCTTGCTGTTGTATGGGCAGCTACAGTTTTTTGCCCTGATTATAAAAAATAGTACACATCATGATCCTTCTGAGGAAGTAGTACCATTTTCCCCATCTTATGGGTGGAAAAACTGAAGCGGAGAGAAGTTAAGTAGTTGGCTTTGTCACACAGTTATAAGTGTCAGAATCAGGGCTGACAAATGTGCAAGCCAGAGTCCATGCATGTCATCGCTGCATCATCCTGTTTTTTCAGTGTTAGAGTAGCCTTGCCAGGTTTTAATTTTTAAATCCAAGAGACTGTTCCTATCATATAGGGAGGGTCCCTAGGCCTGCCTGGCTGGCAATCAGGGCCATCTGTGGGTGACCAGCAGGAGGGGTGATTGGGAGGCCCTCCCACTAGATCTGCCTTGGCTGGTGGCCTGGCGCTGCCTGCTGGCTGGCCCTGCCCCCCACCGCTGCTGCTGGTTGCCTCCTTCTGGGGACAGACACTCCTGCGTTGAGCATCTGCCCCCTGGTGGTCAGTGTGCATCATAGTGACTGGTTGTTCCGCCAGTCGTTCTGTCATTCAGTTGATATGCATATTAGGGTTTTATTATATAGGATATAGGATAATTATTTTTTAAATTAAATTGACTGAACCTTTACATACAAAACCTCTGTCTTTATATGTTATCCACAGTTTACAGACAGAAACTGAGATTCAGACAGAGCTACCAAATTAGGAAGCAGCAGGTTCAAATCCCAACTCTGCTCCAGCTGAAGCCTGTTGCTTATTCACTCTGCCATGTCGCACCCCTTTACTTAGCCATCATTTTAGAGACAGTCACAGGGAAATGTTGTTCTTCATTCTTACCATGTGTTTCTGCCTTATAATATTTGTAACATTCAATGAGTCTTTGAATCACAATGATAGAGTTCCTGTTGGATATTTTTATTTATTTTTTTTTAAATTTTTTTCCTTTATTGATTGAGGTATTACATATGTGTCCTTATTCCCCCATTGCCCCCCACTCCCCCACTCAGGCCCTCACCCCCCTGGTGTCTGTGTCCATGGGTTAGGTTTATATGCATGCATACAAGTCCTTTGGTTGATCTCTCCCCATTACGCCCACCCTCCCCTACCTTCCCTCTGAGGTTTGATGGTCTGATCAATGCTTCTCTGTCTCTGGATCTGTTTTTGTTCATCAGTTTATGTTTATTATATTTACTTTCAAGGTTGCTCTTAAGCTCTGAAGAATTACTAGTATATGTGGACTCTTGACTAAACCATTTCCTCTGATCTTCCATGACCAAGAGGTTATATTTGCCACATGGCTGACTGAAATGCGCACATAATCATGAAGTTTGGAATTTTGAATAGACAATTGGGCCATATTTTCATTTGAATAGATTCATTTGAAGTTCAGATAGAGTTGTGGGTTCCTCAGACTCCTACTTTGAGCCTCAGAGTTGGTACTGGATGCCTGAATAATTATGTGTGAATGTTCATGTTGACCTGTATGAGTTGTCTAAATTCTCTCTTTTTTTAAAAAAAAATATTTTATTGATTTTTAAAAAATATATATTTTATTGATTTTTCACAGAGAGGAAGGGAGAGGGACAGAGAGTTAGAAACATCGATGAGAGAGAAACTACTGGGGATGTGCCCACAACCAAGGTACATGCCCTTGACCGTAATTGAACCTGGGACCTTTCAGTCCGCAGGCCGGGACCTTTCAGTCCGCAGGCCGACGCTCTATCCACTGAGCCAAACCAGTTAGGGCTAAATTCTCTTCTTTGCTTAATGGAATTCCAGTCTTATCGTGAGTGGCAATTAGCTCAGCTAAACAAAACTACATTTCCAGGCAGGACTTCCTGAAAGGTGGTCGCAGGACAGTTCTGCCCGTCAGATGTGGCAGAAGTCCACTGGTTGGGTTTGGGAAAGCCCCTTCAGAGGAGGCAGAAGCTGGAACATGCTTTGCCCCTCCTCTCTCCCTTCCTTACGGAAATGTGGGTCACAGCTTCTTAAGACGATGGTAGGATGGAAGCCAGCTTGCTCCTGTGGAGAAGAGAATGATCTCTTAGGACGACTGAGCAGAAGACTGAAAATACCTGAGACACTTTGATGCTGCAAGCTGCTGTCCTGGCCCTGGAGTTTTTTAACTGAAGTTTGATTATTGTGTGGAAAGACACGCTCTTTAGGTTAAGTGGTCTTACTTAAGTCACCTCATGTGTAGCTGAAAGTCATCTCTAACTGATATACCATGTCTTGTAAATATTACATAATTTTTATGTGACCACATTAAACTTTCTGTTGAAGCTCCTGTTGAATCAGTTGAGTTCTAAGGAGTGGTCACGGGCCATCTCCCAGAGAGGAGCGCACTGCACCCTTCACCCGCGCAGTCTTACTCTGCAGGCCTTTCAGAGTGCCACAGCTTTCCCAGCTCCAGTCGCCTAGGACAGCCCCAAATCAGTAGATATAGACGGTACCATTTCTCAGGTTTAGAAAATGTACCTAACAGCCATATAAACAAAGGCAAAGCACTGGAGTAGAGAAAACGATGGCCATATTTTGTGGGGTAAGGAAACGCACCCCGGGCTCACATTGGGTACATGACTGCACATGGCACCTTGACTTTGTGAGAAAGGGCTGGAGGGGCAGGGGCGCAGGCTCCACTTGTCTACAGTTGACATTTGTGGTGATGTGTCAGACACCTGGGAATGCACGAAGTATAGAGAGAGCGAGTCAGGACCCAGTGACTTTCTTAGCACCTCTCCAGGCACGTTTACAGACATACCTAGTCCTGCTTTCTTTCGTGTCAGAAGCCTTCTGGGACAGAAGATATATATCCAAGATACATTTTTTATTTTATTTTTAAATTTTATTTGTTTATTCATTTTTATTGTTGATACTATTACACATGTCTCTCTTCCCCCACTTGGCCCATTTCCACCCAGCCCCCACCACCACTCCCCTGGCCTTCACCACACTGTTGTCTGTGCCCATGGACTACGCATATGTGCTCTTTGACTATTCTCTTCACCTTCATTTATTCAGTCTGAGGTCTGCTGCTGATATGGCTTTCCCCGAGATGCTGCTTCTTTGACATGATAATTTAAATGTCTATCAGCCTAAATTAATAGGCTGCTGATCACAAGTCAGAAAATAGCCTAAGAGTTGTGGAATTCAACGTGTTTCTACTTCCTTTTGGACTTTACGAACTATAAAAAGAGGCATGTATAGCACTTTAGAGAGGATTTCTAAGTTATGCCCGATGCCTATATTCTTTTAAGCGAGTTATGTGGAATGCACAGAGACTTACATAGTGTGATTTGTACCCAAACTCTGCTTCCCTCTGCCCAGGGTCAGCCGTGGACAGCACAGCCAACACTCAACCCTCTCCAAGATGAAACCACAAATGGGCTAAAAAGTATCATGACAATGAAAAGGATGCATCCATTCCTTTCCTAGTTCATAAAATATCTTTAGCCTCTTTTTAAAAATATTTACTCATATCTAAGAGGCTATTGACCTAAAATAGTGAACTAAAATTCAGCATGTTTTACTTCTTCCTTCAGCATCTTTCTGTCACTCATGCAGGTGTTTATTTAATAAATGCTTATTGCATACAGAATATATGCCGGCCACTGTGCTATGCATGAGGGACAAGAGGGGCACAAAACCATGTAGTGGTTGGATATGAAGGCCTGGTGAGAGGGTGTAGGGCGTATGCAGAGCTGCAAACAAGGGCTGGGTCAGCAGTAACAGGAGGGGGAGAAGGGAGTGGACCCATGGAGGACTGCACTTAACCACCCTGAGGCTGCAGGGTCGGCAGTCGATGATGGTGTGTCAGGGTGTGGGTGACAGGAGACACCTGGGAATCCACTGCAGGGATGGAGGCACTGAAGCCTGGGCTAGTGTGGGCTTGTATCGGAGGCCCATCTATGAAGATTTGGTGACAGACTGGATGTGGGAGGTGAGGGTCAGGAGACATGGAGGGCTCTTAACCTCTGACTCCTGATGCCAGGGAATCCTGGAGGGAGATGTCAGGGAATTCTTTGGAAGGGGAGATACGGAAAGGGCTGAGGCAAGTCTGAGGTGCGTGTGGGACAGCTAAGTGTCCAATAAACAGCTGTCTACGTGGTCCTGAATCTCTGCGTTCAGATTCAAGTTATGGTCTTACATTTGGGAGTTCTCAATCTGTGGATGGTCAATAAAATCATGAGCAGGTAAGAATGTTTAGTTGGCGAGGAAAGTTTTCTTCTTTTTAATTAAAATCTTCATTCGTGCATTTATAATGGTGACACGTGCCAATGCTGTCTCTCTCTGTGCCATGTCATCAGGACTGTCCACCTGAGCTGTGTTTGTGCTGCTACCAATGCAGGAGGTACTTTTATTGCTGCTAAGATCTCTGTTGGACACAACATGAGAAGTCACATTTTCTGTCTTGTGCTCGAACTTTAACATCATATGAACTCTGCCCGTTTCAAGTCCCTAGATTCCCGTTCAAGAACAATGATAACCTTGTGTGTGTTTTGTCAACCACCATACAGTACGCCTCCCGCTCTTACAGGGAATCTGCACACAGAGATGAAGCAAGCCCTCCATGCCTGCAGTGTCTGACCTGTGACATCTGAGTCTACTTTAAAACCGAGCAACAGTGAAAAACAAAACAACGCCTGGCAGCAAGTGTTCACCTGGACTTAAAGCGAACAAAGAAGGAAACAGAGAAGGCGATCTGGCCAAGTTTGGCCTCCGCAGCACACCCTCCGGGAGGCAGGTTGGTCCTGGCGCCGGAGCAGGCCCCTTCTCTGAGCCTGTCCTCGGGGAGCGCCTTTCCCGGCTCACTCCCCGGTGGAAGGAGCAGGCAGGGAACCGCTTGGCAGAAGCTGGATCCAGGGATCGGATGGGGTGGCCTCATCAAGGAGCATCCCTGTTCATCTGCCTTTGCCATGCGATAAACTGCCTTTTGTTCAGATGCAGGGGCGTGAATGTTGTTTAAAGGTGCTTTATGAGAAATTAATTTTTGATTTTCTTACGAATGTTTGTCCACGTCACAGGGTTTGCTCCGTTGCACAGAGGAGGGCTCTGAGGAACACATCACAGTCACAGCCACGAAAATGAGCTAAACTTGGGTCAAGAGAAGTAAATAAATATCCAGGACCATGAACTAGACCCAACCCTGAAATGACTGAATCACACATAAAGGCTTCATTGAAGCCTTTCAAAGTGAGATTGCAAAACCTTGCAGTCTGCCGAGCAGCTAAGGGAGTCGGGTAAACAAGTCCGAGGAAGCACCGCGGGCCCCGCTTCAACCCGCTTCCCAATCACTGCTCTCCGTTTGTTCACCATCAACATCCATGACTTAGAACAAGGTGTTTTGGAGAAGAATAAAAACTATTGATTATAATAATACTGGGATCACAAACCCCTTTTTCAAGGGGAGGCTAACGTGCTGTACTGATACTTGCTGTGGTCAGATGTCTGTGTAGGAATCACTCAGAGGGAAATGCTGTTCACGTGACCTGGCCTGAGGCCCAGGGAATGTCCAATTGTCCAGCCATTCACTGATCCACAGTCGTCGGAGGCCCCGGGTTGGGAACCCGGACATTCATGTCCATCACTGACCAGCTGTGGTCTTTGGTTTGCCATTCCCCTCTAAGATGTCACCCAGTTGAGATGCTTGGCTGGAGAGATGCCTTCTTTACAAGCCACCCCTCTGATCACCCTTAACTGTTTTATTCACCATACAACAGGCCTCTGACAGATTCCTACAGACGTTGTGTAAACATAAAAATGAGGAGCAGAAATTCAAGGATTTGGGTAGCAGAAAAGAGTAAAACTGAAGATTTGCAAAGTATCTTTATAAAATAGTGAGGCTTAGTACTTTGGGTCACATTCTTTACTCCTTTTGTTCCTTCAAGTTAATCATAAGAATAATTAAAATGATTTGTTTGTTTACCAAAATGTTCTGAGGTGTTGGTCAGGATTAAATGTCCCAGAAATTATTTTCTTTAAAAGGTTGACAGGGTAGGGAAGACATGGCTCTGAAAAAAAAAAAAGAGAGACTTATAAATGATTCTGGAACAGGACATAAAATATGTATGTGATTCATCTAGGAATGTGCAGGGAACCCCTACTGGGTCCTGACCCACTTCTGTGGCCTCTTTGTGAAATTTGGGTTCGAAGCTCACCTACAAAAGCGTCCCTGTGCCACCCCAAGAGCCAGAAGGACACAAGGACACCAGTAAACCTAGTGGCCTGGGACTGCAGCTCCGCCTTCAAGCACGTGACCTTAAAGCATCTCAGAAACCAGATCAACTCTCTGGGGGAGCAGAAGGGAGTTAGAGAGCTGGCAACACCAACAGCCGAGGATTACAGCCTTAAAATGACATTAGTAAGGGAACTAAGTATTTTCTGATACATTTGTTTAAATTAAAGATTATCTTCTTAATTTAATCTTTTTAAATTAAAGATTAAATTAAACCTTACCATTGTTTATTGGGAGTTACTTTTCTTAAAGGTTGCAACTCAGATTTTGGAGTGCTATATTGGAGATAGAAATTAAATGGATGTAAAGTATGGAAGAGTTTGTACCTGTGTCCAAAGATTTTTGAGGTTCTTACATAGAAGTTATACCTGAAAGTTGTTGTACATGTGTTTTTGATGTCATGTACATACATATGTAACTGAAATTTAAGACATTATCCATCTATTGATTTATTGATCTGTCATCTATCTGTCTATCTCATGTGTACACTCAAACACATCTGTGAGGTATAATTTTTATCTATTTAAATTTTAAAAATGTTATCAGTCAAAGGCAAAAATGAGAAGAAACAAAATATTTTTTTAAATAAACTTTGAATTTATAAAAAATCTGAATTTACAGAAATATTGTAAGAATAGTACCAAAACTCTATTCAAATTTCTTCAGTTGTCATAATAATAAACTTTACAGGAAAAGGATTTAATGAAGATTCACACATTAGTCCCTCTTGTCATATTTCTTTAGCCTTTTTTTGATCTGGAACAGTTTCTCTGTGTTTCCTGGACTTTCATGACTTTGATGTTTAAAAACATTTATTGATTAATAATTTTGTAGAATATCCTTCCATTTGGGATGATCCAAAATTTCCTCATGATTAGACCTTGCTTATACATATTTTGACCAGAATATCATAGAAATGATATTGTGCTATTCTCATGGCATCTTTATTTTCAATTACAGTTTACATTCAATATTATTTTGAATTAGTTTCAGGTGAACAGTATAATAGTTAAACAATCAGATACTTTACAAAGTGTTCCCCCCAATATTTCATTGCATCTTAGCAGTTGGCAAATTGATGTTGATTTTTTTCATTACTTGTGACTTTAAATTTGATCTCATGATTAAGATACTATATGCTAGGTTTCTCCACTATCAAGGTACCATTCATTCTCTTTGTAATCAATAAGTATTTGGTGTGGAGATAACTTTGGAACTATTTAAATCTTATTTCCTCCCAATTGATGTTTCTTGCCAGAAGAATAGATTACTGCCAAAAAGTGATTTTTTTAAATGCTTTCTGCATTTATTAGTTGGCATTCTACTATAAGGACAAACTTTCTCTTTTATGTATGTATGCATGTATTTTTAAAAAGAGTTCTCATAGAATTCTGTCTTAGTCAATGGATTATAATTCATTGCTATTACTATTTGTTTTGATGTTCAAATTGTCCTACATTTGGCTACTGAGAGTCCCTACAATGTAGTTTCTGTGGCCTTTTGACATGTCCTCATTATTTCTCAAGCACATTTTTATTTCCTGCACTGTAAGATGTTTCAGGCTCATCTTGTACTTTCTCTACCTTTGCCCTGAATCTGACATTTACCAAAATATCCCTGTTTCGAAGTGGGGGGAGATAGAGGCAGGAAGAGATTAACCAAAGAACTTATATGCATTTATGCATAACACATGAACACCAACAATGGTGCAGTGATGGCCTGGGGGTGAGGTGGAGTTGCAGGAACAGCATGGAGGAAGCCAATGGGGTGAAAAAGAAGATATCTGTAATACTTTCAACAATAAAGATAAAAAACATTATATTTGGAAGTAAGATTTAGGAGTTGGATGTATTACTTTTGTGGACAGCATTAGGAGATATATGTTATATATCTATACTAGAGGCCCGGTGCACAAAATTTTGTTCACTCGGGGGGGGGGGGGTCCCTCAGCCTGGCCTATGCCCTCTTGCAGTCTGGGACCCCTCGGAGGATGTCCACCTGCTGGCTTAGGCCCCCTCCCTGGGGGATCAGGCCCAAGCTTGCAGTCAGACATCCCTCTGGCAGCCCGGCAGCCCACAGGGGATGTCCACTTGCCAGCGGGGAGCAGGCCTAAGCTGCAGTTGGACATCCTTAGCGCTGCTGAGGAGGTGGGAGAGGCTCCCACCACCACTGCTGTACTGGCAGCCATCAGCCTGGCTTGTGGTTGAGCAGAGCTCCCCCTATGGGAGCGCACTGACCACCAGGGGGCAGCTCCTACATTGAGCGTCTGCCCCCTGGTGGTCAGCATGTGTCATAGTGACCAGTCATTCCCAGTCGTTCTGCTGTTAGGGTCAG
>NW_005871075.1:2086300-2096422 GCF_000147115.1 Myotis lucifugus
CAGGGTGGGGGTCCTGCTTGGGTGCCTGGCCAGCCTGGGTGAGGGGCTGATGGGTGTTTGCAGGCTGGTCACACCCCCTTCAGGGTGGGGGTCCCACTGGGGTGCCTCCAGCCTGGGTGAGGGGCTGATGGCTGTTTGCAGCTGGTCACTCCCCCTTTAGGGTGGGGGGTCCCCATTGGGGTGCCTGGCCAGTCTGGGTGAGGGGCTGAGGGCCATTTTCAAGCTGGCCAAACCCCCTGGCAACGGAAGCTCCCAGCCTCTCCTTTTTTAATTTTTTATTCTGGGATTTATTTACATTCTATAATTGAAACTTTGTAGCCTTGAAAGGAGCTTAGAACCGGCCAGGGCGGGTGGGAGGGAAGCCTCCTGCTCTCTCCAGCTCCGTGGCCACGGCCAGCTGAAAGCAGGTATCTGGGGTTTATTTACCTTCTATAATTGAAACTTTGTTGCTTTGAGTGGAGCTCAGAGCCCGCTGCGGCAAGCGGGAGGCTTGGCTTCCTCCATCATTGGGGCAAACAAGCCTCCTGCTTGCTCCAGCTCCGTGGCTGCTGGCCGCCATCTTGGTTGGGTTAATTTGCATATAGTCGCTCTGATTGGCTGGTAGGTGTGGCTTAAGGTGTAGCAAAGGTACGGTCAATTTGCATGTTTGTCTTTTATTAGTGTAGATATCTACAATATACATATATGCATACATATATACACATTTACATCTATACTTTTTATATTTATAAATTTATATTAAAACCATAAAAATCACTGATATGTCACATTTCAGGCTTATACTATGCATTTATTCTAACCTTCCCCTTTTCTGTATTTGTCAGTAGTTGCTGAACAGTGGAAAACCTGGCTCCCTTATCTTCAGTATATGTATTATTTACTCCTATGTAGCTAAACTTCCTACCCTGCTTGTTATCCATCTGCTCAGACCCCCTGTGTCTGGCCTAGGACTCTGCAGGGATGCCTCACACCCTTGTTCTCTACTTTCTTTTGTCCTTTTTTTTCTTTAATGTGCAAACTATGTACTATAAGAAATAGGAAATATTTCAACAGGAAAAGAAATATTTTTCAGCATCATAAAACCTCAAAAAGACAGAATGAGAATGTCAGGAACAGAATATTAAGTAAGAAGGAAGATAAATCTGAAAAATAAGAAAGTATTTGTATTTCTCTATCAAAAATGCATAATACACCTGCACCCTATAGAATTCAGTAGTTAAACTGTGCCACATAGAGTGATTCTCAGGTCCCCTTTTATGCTCTGTATTATAGTTTAAAGAGTGATATTTATGCTTTGTACAAATAGTTCCATTAGCAAACTCAGATTAATGCTAGTTCTGTCCTAAATCTTATGAATTCTTTGTTTAATTGATGGTTGCTGAACCCACTGGGATCTGGTAGCAATTAAAATCGCATTTATTTGTTGAGTTAAAAGTAATATATTGTGTTTATTTTAATTCATTGTTGTCCTCATTTATTACCTTGTAAAACACAATTCCACTGTGTTTGGAAGACAGTCACAGGGGTCTAAGTTGGGGTTGCTGTGTTCTTGGGGATCTAAGGTCCTTCTCTTGGGAAGCTTCCCTGGTCTGGGCTCTGGTAGAAACTGGTGCTTGAACATCTGCCTCGGAAGACAACACACAGGATACTCTTTTTAAGTACAGCAGGGAAGCCTAGAATAATGTCTAACATCTATTGTCCCTCAGAGGAAGAAGGGAAACCAGATGAATGGCAGCAAGGCATCTGAAGTCTACCCTTCAGGCACGCCTACTGAATTGCTCCACTGGTCAGAGTCTCCCTAAGTTGCCTCAGCACAGCCTCTCCTGTCTTCATCTTGCAGGGAAGGCTGGCTCGAGCCAGCTGCAGTCTTTTACATCGGAATGTGGCCAGGCTTAAACACTGACAGCAGAGGCTCCCACTGAGAATCAGATGAGTGTCTTGCAGCTTTACAATTCAGAGACTTTTCAAAGCAGGCCTGAAATGGAGGCGTGACATGCAGAGCCGGTGGCTTTGGGTTGCGGGGCTTGTTTGAGCTGTCTGGCCTTTGGTAACCATAGCTAGAGGCCTTCCAAGCCCAGCTCCTGCGGTGCTGGCACCAGCTTGCTGTAGCCCTGGTGAGCTTCTGGGAGCACATATGTGTCCAGAAGCACCAGGGGACATGTGTCCTTGTCACAGCTCTGACACTTGGCTGACATCTCGATCAGCAGGTGGAAGCCAGTAGATTACCTGGGTGGGAAATTGTTGCCTCAGTTCAGCATTTGAAGTTGCTGCTCAGGGGACACTGCTTGTGGGTTTTGGCTCTGGGGATTCTCACGTGACAAGAGGTGAGAAGACAGATGCCTTTGGGTTTTTTGACCCATTGAAGCAAGCTGCTTGAAAGCTCACCATGGATTCGTTGGCGCTCATTTAAAGAGAATTAAGACTCACAATGCTGTTCAATAGAAATATAAAGCAAGCCACAGATATATTTTAAATTTTCTGGTAGTTATGTAAAAACAGTAGCAGGTGAAACTAATTTTAAAGGTATATTTTAATTATCCCCATATATTCAGATAATTAGCCATCAATATATAATCAATATAAAATTATTAAGGAGACATTCTACATTCTTTTTCTCATATAATGTTTTTGAAATCTAGTGTGTGTTGTGCACTTATAGCACCTCCTGGATCACACCAGCCACATTCCAAGGGCTTGAGAACCATGTGGCCAGTATACAGGTCCCCAGGGGTCAACTGGACTCTGCATTTTGGAATCAGACTAAAAAGCAAGAGAAGGCCTTGGGAGCCTGTGTATGTCCAAAACGGGGGACCAAACCCTGGACATACTAAAAGAACCTGGGAAACTGGTCATCAGAAAATATTGTTTGAAAAAAAATATTGTTTGCCAATCAACGAAACAATTAAACCACAATACTAGAGCACCTTCCTGTGTGACACTCTGCTGGACCGTGTGTGTGTGTGTGTGTGTGTGTGTGTGTGTGTGTGTGTGTATGTGTAGGGTGTGCAATAATAAAATTTGGCCTGTGATAAAAGATCTTTGATTGAACTAAAATGTGTTGACTAAAATCTGTGACTAGGTTTACAAACTCTGTCTACATTCATAAACTGTTTCAATAAGAACACTGCACAATGTGATGAAAAACTTTTCTACCAGTGAAGCAACCCTGTCATGGGACGAGAAGGTTACAGAGGGGGAATTTCATAGCATTATTTTTCTCATATTTTTAATATTATGTAAATCTAAAACCCTTGATATTGTTGTGACAAGCAAAATGCATTGGACAATTGTGGAGGTGACTGCAGTAGGAAGAAGGTTAATTTTGAGGGACATCTTAGAAAAGGAAGAGAGTGAATTTTGTAGAAGCAGGTAGACTGACGAGTAGGGTCAGAATCTAATAACATACAAGATGCTGTAGTTTTATATTGGGATACAAAATTTCTCTCTACAGGCACCATCTTTTGATTAAAGAAAATATCAAAGAAAGATTATTCTTAATCACATGATAAGGCTGATTTCATTATATTTGGCCTGCTTATTTACATAGGTGCTGCAAGAGTGTTAATTTATACATGGACCTTCTGAAGTTTGGTGTATTGGAGTTTTTCATTAGGAATCTCAGATTGAATTTTTAAAAGTCTCTTGAATGTAGGAAGCCAATAATTCACTACCATATTTCAACTGCAACACCTACACATTTGGATGAATCCTTCTCTTCTGAAGGTCTCCCAAAATACCTTAAAACTCGTTGGCTCTTCCTTACTCACCTGTAAGGCTGATCACCTGTAAGCTAAGTAACTACACAGGTTTTCTGGGAGAGTTTTATAAGCACTGGCTCCATAAAGTCAATCTTAGTCCTTAAAAGTGCGTGGTTACTTGTTATCTGGCTAAATAACCATCGTTCTCAAATATGACATTTCAGATAAAGCCTGGTTGTATAACCAACTTCTGCTTATGCCTACTACATAAAGGACAAAGTCTTATAGAACCTAGACAAATAATTACATTGCCATGAAAAGTAAGAATACCCTCTAAGAGTTTCTGAATTCTGGAGGGCTCAGGCAGGAAGAATAAGATGTCACTTACAAAAGTTTTATTTCAGCTTACAAAAACAAAGCCCACTGAATTGTTGTGATTTACAGACAACTTAAGAGGAAAGCAAAAAGACTTCCCTTATCTATAATAGAAGCATAATATGCTAATTAGCCTGGATGACCTTCTGGATGAAGCCGGGGCTGGGAGGCAAGCCTGGGTCCTGGGTGCTTGCCAGCAGCCGGAGGGAAGCCCGGGTCCCAGAGGGAAGCCAGGGTTCCAGGTGCCTGCTGGTGGCTGGAGGTAAGCCCCAGTCCTGGGTGCCAGAGGGAAGCTGGTGCTGGCAGCAGAATTTCGTGCATCAGGCCTCTAGTATATCCAAAAAACAGAACATTAAAATATCAACAATGTCCCAAACAAAAACCATAATCGACTCTGAAGATAAGTTCATTCAGCTCTATGCAAGTGGTTCTCTTTTGGCTGGATCTTGGGTTTGCAGCTTCATTAACCCATCTACTTCTTGACTAGAATTCTGGAAATCTGACTCACTTCATAGGTGTGGTTGAGGCAGCATCATCGGAGACCTGCACCCAAAGATGCCTGGCAGTCCTCTCCCAGGGCTCTCTGACAGTCCTTTGTCAAAGATGCAGCACTCTAGCCCATGGCTGATTACAGAGCTTTCTGAGGGAAGTATCAGAGCAAAACAAGCAATTATCTGTATATGACAAAAAGCCTTAACATAACTGTAGTTAACTCATTACTGATAATTTTCAAAAGTGAGAGGTCTGATGAGAGCTCATAATAAGAATAGTGCAACTGACAAGGAAATTTGGTTGTTACTATGGCATGTAAAACAAGGTAAGAAAGTCAACCCCCAAAACCTGAATGAAATACCTATAAACACGATTAACCCTATTTTCAAGAAAGAATGGTTATTACATATAATATATTAGGATGGATGAACATGATCTGTATAAAAATACCTCCAGATATAACAAAAATTCTGACATAAGATAAAATGAATATATAGTTAAAATACATCAAGGAAATATCAAACACGTGAGTTTATTCATTAATATTAATAAAAATAGAATCTGAAAATTAAATAAAATTGAAACTAATGTGTATCTCTTTGACTCTGAAAGCCACAAACCACAAATTGAAAACACAGACACTGAGTGTAAGATGAAGGCTAATATACATATATAATATATATATTCAGGCACAACAAGCAAGGAGAGTGATGAAGGCTACAGGTAGTCCTAGACATCTGTACACTAATAGAACCTCACAGGTAAGTAATGTGAACATCCATTTGAAAACCACTGGTGGAGAAGATAACGGTTCAAATTAAAGAAGTAAAGTTGTGATCAAGTTGACAACGAAAAAATACCTGAAATTATGGCTGATAGTTTTACTAGCCTATTGTTGAATGACATCAGCAAAGTAGCATCAGGACTCTACTTTGGTAGAAAACATATGGGCAGCAAGGATATGGGCAAATCTCTAGGGCCTTCCTAGAGGATACGGTCTCTGCAGCTTTTATGCAGACACCAGAGGCCCATGCGAATTCAACCTAGGGAAGGTGCAGCCTCTCTTCCAATGTGATAACACTTCCTATATAACTCAATAGTTACATGTCAAATAAACCTAGTTATTTCTAGAAACTTCTATTTGTAAGGTACAAAACACATCTTTTGTGATTTTCCAAGGGATTTCTGAGAGATCGCAAAGACAGTTTTAGCTGCAAAACATATAATTTAAGATTTGATTTGGGATGCCAAACTATCAAAAGTTGTAAGATTTGAATCCTTGAGATATAATCGTGGATTACTGAGAAACAGTACTTTGCTATCTACTTAACCAAAATGACAATAAAAGGGTTTAAAAGAAACAGGGGTAATATGACAGTAAAGAACCTTAGCTCTTTCCAAAGTGAAAACCCTTGGTATCTTAATAAATAATCAAGGACATGAGAAAGTAAACATAAAGCAAAATAAATTCTGGCAAGACACAGAACCTTTGCCTTGTAAGCAGATTACTCAGAAAGTAACGGACAACCTTTCTACAAACTTTTAGTGAGAGTAATGCAAACAAAGCTCCTTTTGGAAATCTTGTAAGTAAACCCATTAAAACTTTGCCAGCTTTGACCACTGCAAATAAAACTCTCTCTCTGAGAACCTTCTGTAACTTTCTATATCCATTCAGATTTTACTCTTCACTGTCCTCTTCCTCATCCTGAAATAACCAGTCATTTTAGTTCAGGACAAAAGTACCATCATTGTCTCTTTAAAAAAAAATATATGTCCTGCATAGCTTGCATACATAGTTGTTCCTCTCTGCCTTATTGCTTCTGGTAGAGTCTCATTCATGTATGCTGATTATAACTTTTAAGCAAAGTAACCTCTTTTTTTTAATTTTAAATTTTTATTGTTTAAAGTGTTAAGCAAAGTAACTTCTACTTCACAGAGAAAGCTAGGAAATAGATCATTGTGAAGTGTCTGCCACCCCCTTGATTTTGCAACAGACTAGCAGAGCTCACGAATATACATCTAACAACTTTCTATGACTGCACATATTTTTTACAGTGTAACTTCCCAAAATGGCAAAAATGACCATATTTATTTATACACCCAAATATATATAGCCTCTCTGTATATATGAACTTAAGAGGCAAAAATTATGTAAACTTAAAATTATGCTTAGTAAGTAATGTTTCAGCATTCTCTTACCTAGAAATGATGTAGATATCTAATGAAAATTCACTGGTTAATTTAGGATCAATTTGAAGTTACCTAAAGATTTTGGAACTATCTTCAAGCTGACATGCTACAAAATATATAAAAATATTTACTGTTAAAATTAAATTTGTCAAAATAATGATTCAAGTATAATAAACACAGATGACATTTTTTCCTTTTTATTGAATTTGTTTGGGTGACACTGGTTAACAAAATTGAGTAAGTTTTAGATGCACAATTCTACAACATATCATCTTTACACTTTATTGTGTGTTCACCACCCCAAGTAAAGTGTTCATCCATCGCCATTTATCCCCTCTGTTTATCTCCTCTTGTTCATTTTTTTAATTTTTAGATTCCACCTATAAGTAAAATCACATGGAATTTGTCTTTCTCTGTCTGACTTATTTCACTTAATACAACACCCTCTATAACCATCCATGTTGAACCAAATGGTAAGATTCAATTTCTTTTGAATTCAATTTCTTAAGAAACATCAAACCTACAGAGAATTTTTTTGTGAGTTTATTTGAGCCAAACTCTGTACAATTGCTGGGAAGCAGAATCTCAATGGATTGAGATAATGCTCTGGAGAAGGGGAGTCTTTAACCTTATTTTAAACATAACAATCAAAAGAGGAGCCATAAGTGGATTACATGTAATCCATTGGTGATAGATTAGGGAGGCAGGAGAAAGGAAAGTGGGGTGGGGCGGAATGGGGGAAACCTCTGGGATTGGATAAAAGTAAAATGATAGACACATGCTTCTTTTACAAAGGTGGGTACTGGATAGTTAACACTGGACAGTTAACACAATAACAGTAACAATGAAGGAATTTGTGGTCTCCACCCTGGTGCATTGATTGTGCCCTGAGGGATCCATAAAAAGGGAAAAGTTACCCTGACATTCTAAAGGTACCTTATGTAGATGCAAAAAGACAATAGGCTCGGTTAAGGTCAAAGTTGATCTTTGTCAGGGAAGATACCAGCCTGGGGCATGACTACCCACCATAGACTGCGTTTTAATTTAAAAAGTTTTAATTTCAGATCATCCTTTGTGGTTACTTTAGGTCTTTGAGTTTGCAAGTGTTAACATAAAAACATTCAAACCTGTAAAGAATTTTTGTGAGTTTACTAGTATTTGAGCCAAACTGTCAACAATTGCCAGGAAGCAGAACCACAATGAATTGAGATAATGCTCTGGAGAATGGCGGGTTACATCTATATTTATACATTGCAATCAAAGGAAGGGACTTAGGTGGGTTACATGAAATCCATTGGTGATAGACTAGAGAGGCAGGAGAAAGCAAAGCAGGGGTGGTGGTGGGTGGGAGAACCCCTGGGACTGGATAAAAAGTAAAATGATAGACACATGCTTAGGTGGGTGCAGGAACAATTAACATGATAACAACGAAGGAATTTGTGGTATCTGTCCTGGCACCCAGGCACATTTCGTTGTGTCCCAAAGGGTCCAGAAAAAGGGAAGTTACAAGTTACGGAGACATTTCAAGGCTATGTTATTATAGATGCAAAAAGACAGATAGGCTCAGTTAAGGTAAAGGTTGACCTTGTCGGTGTAGATATGGGCCTAGGATACTACCCACTATAACTGCTTTTAGTTGAAATTCAATTTCAGACCATCCTTTGTGGTGACTCTAGGTCTCTGAGTTTGCAAGACTGCCATGCAGGCCTCCCCTGAGCTTGTCAGGTTAGCATGTGGCCCCTTTTCATCCACACTCCTATACCATCCTCCACCTTCCCCCAAACCCCTTTGCCCCAACAATCACCACACTTTTGTCCCTGTTTTTCCTCTTTTATTTTTGCACAAATTACATTTTTCATTATCTTAAATATTCAGTAGAAATAATGCTAACTTATTTCATAGCACTGAAGAGAGAATTTATTAAATAGGTAATATCAAATTAGTCTTATTTGTCAAAAATCACCTAAATTATGTGAGCTTGAACTAGTAACACATTTGAATCACCTAAATTATGTGAGCTTGAACTAGTAACACATTTGAATTATGTGAGCTTGAACTAGTAACGCATTATGAGAAGACATTTTATTTTCTTAATTTGTATTTTTAAAATTTTATTTTTAAATTACAGTTGATATTCAATGTTATATTAGTTTCACATGTACAGCATAGTGGTTAGGCATTTATACAACTTATGAAGTGATTTCCCCTATAAATCTTGCACCCACCTGACACCATATGTAGTTATCCTATCTAATAATAGACAAACATGGTAATTAACCATAACTTCGCTACCCTTCCCATTGGCTAATCAGGGCTATATGCAAATTAACTGCCAACCAAGATGGCGGCTGGCAGCCAGGCAGCTGAAGCGAACAGGAGGCTTGTTTGCTCCAGTGATGGAGGAAGTCAAGGTTCCCCGCCTGCCGCTGCCAGCCTCTGAGCTGCAGTCTAAGAAACAATGTTGCAATTATAGAAGCCAGACAAACCCAGATACCTGCTTTCAGCAGCCGTGGTCTCAGAGCTGGAGCTGAGCCTCAGAGCTAAAGCCAGCTCTCAGTTCCAGTGACAGCCATAGAAGGTAAATAAATCCCAGAATAAAAAAGAAAAAAAGAAAAAAAGGAGAGGTTGGGAGCTTCAGTCACCCACCAGCCTGAAAACGGCCCTCAGCCCCTCACCCAGACTGGACAGGCACCCCAGTGGGGACCCCCAGCCTGAAGGGGGTGTGACCAGCTGCAAACAGCCATCATCTCCTCATCCAGGCTGGCCAGGCACCCAAGTGGGACACCCACCCTGATCCGGGACACCCTTCAGGGCAAACCAGCCGGCCCCCACCCATGCACCAGGCCTCTATCCTATATAATAAAAGGGTAATATGCAAACTGACCCTAACAGCAGAACAACTGGGAATGACTGGTCACTATGACACACACTGACCACCAGGGGGCAGACGCTTAATGCAGGAGCTGCCCTCTGGTGGTCAGGGCGCTCTCACATGGTAGGAGCTCTGCTCAACCACAAGCCAGGCTGACAGCTGCCAGTACAGCGGTGGTGGTGGGAGCCTCTCCCGCCTCCTCAGCAGCACTAAGTATGTCCAACTGCAGTTTAGGCCTGCTCCCCGCTGGCAACTGGACATCCCCCGAGGGCTGCCGGGCTGCCAGAGGGATGTCTGATTGCCATCTTAGGCCCAATTCTCTGGGGAGCGAGCCTAAGCCAGCAGGTTGTCATCCCCTGAGGGGTCCCAGACTGTGAGAGGGCACAGGCAGGGCTGAGGGACCCCCCCCCCGAGTGCACAAATTTTTGTGCACCAGGCCTCTAGTCTATATAATAAAAGCATAATATGCAAACTGACCGAATGGCCGAACAGTGG
>NW_005871075.1:2096522-2107229 GCF_000147115.1 Myotis lucifugus
CCAGCCAAAGCGGGTGTGATGTGATTGATCAGGGGCCCAGCCATTGCCACATGATCGCCCTGCAGAGGGAGGCCCAGCCCACTGACTGGTGGGGCAATTGATCATTCGGGGGGCTCCACAATCTCCCCAAAGAGGGAGGCCCAGGCCACCAACTGGCGGGCTGCAGCCAGTGGGCAGGGCCTAACTCTTTGGGGCAATCGATCGTGGGGCTCCCTGACCATGAGAGGGCACAGGCTGGGCTGAGGGGACCCCCCCCCCCAGTGCAGGAATTTCATGCACCAGGCCTCTAGTTACAATATAATTGATTATATTCCCTAAGCTGATTTTTACATCTATTTTATAATTGTCAATATGTACTTCAATCCTTCACCTAGCCCTTAACACCTCTCCCATCTGGCAACCATCAGTTTGTTCTCTGTATCTGTGAAGTTGTTTTTTTTTTGTTTGTTCATTTTTTTAATTTTCAGATTCCACCTATAAGTAAAATCATATGGAATTTGTCTTTCTCTGTCTGATTTATTTCACTTAATACAACACCCTCTACAACCATCCATGTTGAACCAAATGGTAAGATTCAATTTCTCTTATGGTTTAAAATATTCCATTTTACATGTGTATCACACCTTCTTTATCCATTCATCTTTTATTATTATTTATTATTTTTTCTTTTTCTTTTTTTATTGTCTAAAGTTTTACATATGTCTCCTTTTTCCCCTGGTTGACTCCCCCCCCAGCCATTCTCACCCCGGGAAAGCCCCCACTGCCCCAGTGTCTGTATCCATTGATTATGCTAATGTGTATCCATTCATGTTTTGATTGAATCATTTAATCTATTTATATTTAATGTAATTATTGATAGATATGTAGTTATTGCTACTTATTAATTGTTTTCTGATGGTTTTTATCGTTCTCTGCTCTTTTCTTATTCTCTTGCTCTCTTGTATGTTGATAATTTTCTGTAGTGTTGTGATTAGATTTCATTCTCTTATTTGTTTCTTGTATATCTCTTTTAGATTTTTTGGTTTGGGTGTATGATGTACTTCATATGTACCAAGCAATATTTATAGCAGTCTATTTTCAGTTGATAGTTGCTTAAGTTTGAACACATTGTAGAATCACATCCTTTTTACTTACCCCCTCCACACCTCCACATTTATGTTTTTGTCATTTTTTATTTCTTTTGTGTTTGTGTATATTCCTTAATTTACTGTTGTAATTACACATGATATTCCTATCTTTGCCTTTAACCTTTGTATAGCTTTAATGTTAGTTGATGCACTGTCTTAATACATTTGCCTTTGTCAGTAAGAATATTTTTCTTTGTGATATATATATATATATACATACACACGCACAAAGTATATATATATACTTTTAAAGAAGTTCCTTTAACACTTCTTGTACTGGTTTGGTGGTGACAAACTCCTTTTGCTTTTTCTTGTCTGTGAAGCTATTTATCTGTCCTTTGATTCAAATTTATAGTCTTGCTCAGTAGAATAATCTTGGTTGTAGGTCCTTGCTTTTCATCACTTTAAATATTTTGTGCCAATCCCTTCTGGTCTGTAAAGTTTCTGTCAAGAAATTGCAATCTGATGGAAGCTCCCACATAGGAAACTGTTTTTCTCTTGACGCTTTTAAGACTCTCTCTTTGTCTTTAAACATTGGCATTTTTACTATGATGTGTCTTGGTGTGGGCCTCTCTGGGTTCATCTTGTTTGGGACTCTCTGTGCTTCCTGGGTGCTCGAGGAGTGTCCCTTGTGTGGGTTGTGTGTGGTATCCTGTTGCAGTTGAGCTTTGATTGCTGTTGTCACATCAGTGGGTGGGATTGACCCTCAGGTTTACTGGCTGGCTATGAGTACTGACTGTGACAAGCAGTTGTGAAAGGCCTGACCTTACTGAGTGGATTTCATTTTAGAGGGGCTCTGGTGACTTCCGCGTCCACCCTTTGAGTGTGTCTAGCTGATTGAGTGGTATGCAACTTGTCATCTGGTGTGTTGGTTTTGGGACCTCTTGGGAGGCACTCCAGTGCAGGCCAAGGTCAGCTGCTGCCTGTGTTCACCCAGGGCCACCTGGGAGAAACTACAAGGTGATCTGCAGTTGGGAGCAGCCTGTGCTGGGCTTGGAGGCACCTGGTAGTGATTATTCTGTGAACCAAGCCCAGCTGCCACTAGTGCCAGGCATGGAGTTGCTTAAGAAGGGCACCCTGAGGGCATCTTCTGCTTGTTTGAGGTTGGTAGACATTTGAAAGATTTTTAGGAAACTCTGCAGCATTGGCGGAGGTCAGCTCTTGTGAGGAACAGCTACTAAAGGAGGGTCAGCCAGTCGGTGAGTGGGGTGGGGTAAGTTCTCAGAGAATAACCAGGGTGGGGCGAGAACAGTGTTAGCCAGATTAATGGAGACTCTGATTGGGTGCCTGCCTGTGCTTACAGGCTATGTGGGGGAGGGCTCAACCAAGGAACCGTGGTGCCTGCTGGCACGTTTAGTCTCAGAGAGTGCAGTCCCTCCAGGCCTCTTCCTGAAGCCAGACCATTTAGTTTTTCCCCATATGTCCCTGGCACTTTTCGAGCTGTTGTACCTTCTCTGGATCTTAGCATGAGTGTTTTTTGAGCATGAGTCTGTTCTCAGGCCCTTTAAGAGAATATGTGGGTTTCCAGCAGCCATCCTTCTTACCAGGACTGAGTGTTAGACCAGACTGCTTTGGTGTCCACTCCTCCTACCAGTCTCAACATGTCTTCCTTGTCATATCCTTAGTTATAGGAGTTCTGTTCAGCTAGTGTTCAGTTCTCAAGAGTGGTTGTTCCATAATTTAGTTGTAATTTTGATGTGGTCGTGGAAGGAGGGGAGCATAGCATTTATCAACTCCACCATCTTGACCAGCAAACTGAGAATACTTTTTACAAAATACCTTGAAAGTATTAGAAGCCCAATTTTCTTAATTTCTGAAAATTTTAGAAATATCCAATGTATGTAAGCACTTATTTATCTCTAAGCCAACCAGAATAGAGTTTCTATAATTTAAGGGATTTTATAAACGAATTTGCTAATACCATATGGAGGCAGTAAAATATTACATTCTCATACAATGAGAGGTAAAGGCCTTTCTTAATTATAGACATAAAAACATACAACATACAGAGAGAAAGAGAGCTTATAGTTTTAATTCAAAATTAAGTTTTGAGGTGAGGCTGACCTTTAGTGTGTCGGCTTCAGCGACGACATGGCGCCCTCCAGGAAGTTCTTCGTCGGGGGAAAGTGGAAGATGAATGGGAGGAAGGCAAACCTGGTGGAACTCATCACCTGCCTGAACTCCGCCAAGGTGCCGACAGGGAGGTGGTTTGTGCACCCCCCACCGCCTACATTGACTTCGCCAGGCAGAAGCTAGAACCCAAGATTGCCGTGGCTGCCCAGAACTGCTACAAAGTGATGAATGGGGCTTTCACTGGGGAGATCAGCCCCGGCATGATCAAAGACTGTGGAGCCACATGGGTAGTCCTGGGGCACTCGGAGAGAAGACACGTCTTTGGGGAGTCAGATGAGCTGATTGGGCAGAAAGTGGCCCATGCCCTGGCCGAAGGACTTGGAGTCATCGCCTGCATTGGGGAGAAGCTAGATGAGAGGGAAGCTGGCATCACTGAGAAGGTAGTTTTTGAACAAACCAAGGTCATCGCAGATAACGTGAAGGACTGGAGCAAGGTTGTTCTGGCCTATGAGCCTGTGTGGGCCATTGGTACAGGCAAGACTGCAACACCCCAGCAGGCCCAGGAAGTACACGAAAAGCTCCGGGGATGGCTTAAGTCCAATGTCTCTGATGCAGTGTCTCAGTGCACCCGCATCATTTATGGAGGTTCTGTGACTGGGGCAAACTGCAAGGAGCTGGCATGCCAGCCGGACGTGGATGGCTTCCTTGTGGGTGGTGCATCCCTCAAGCCTGAATTCGTGGACATCATCAACGCCAAACAATAAGCCCCAAATCCATCTCCCTGCCCTTCCTGCTATGCCAAGGACTGTGAAGCTCAGAAGCCCAATAACTGCTCTCCCTCTCCCCACCCCCACACATGCTTCTGATGGTATCACCTGCCCCTTCTTGTGGCCTAATCCAAACTGTACCTCTCCTTTACCATGTACACCTATAATGGTTGGGACAACCCCTTCTCCACTTACTATAATAATTGGAACAAAACATGTCACCAAGATGGCCTCTCCTTGGCTGAGAGGTAGAAGGTTGGGGTTTGCTCGTAGGCCCCTCCGTCCCCACTGAAGGCAGGAAAGAGAAGCCTTCCTCCTCTCCCATCTCGTACTTGAGGCAATGGGCTGGGAAAGAGCCCTGTCCTCCCTGGTGCCAACGCCTGTGTGTTGTGTATGTGAGCAGTCCCACTTGGGGGTGGGAATAAACACCTGGCATTAAAAAAAAAAATTAAGTTTTGAATCAAGAGTAAACATAAAATAAAAAAGACCACTGGCAAATATTAAAGAGCTGTTCTCTTCCCAGTGGGTGTGAATCCTTACTGTGCTACCTTGAGCATGGATTGGGAGCTAAATCAACTTTGGACTCATTGGACCACTAATCAGGAATGGAGCACAAAGAACCCTGAGAGCCTCGTTGTCTGGGGGGGAGTAAATGGGGTTTCAAGGCAAAGTCTGGTCATATCCAAGTGACAGCACCCTAACTGTGAAAGATGAAATGCACTGGAGAATTAAGGGTGTGATTTTATTCAGGCTAGTGCAACAGGGGGGAGTTTACTAATGAGAGACATCGCAAAGAAATTCAAGGCGGCCTGCGCATTTGCAGAGGCAGGTAGGCAAGGCAATCATTCACAGTCTTTGGGAGTGATGAGGAAGGGGAGCTGGGTCTTATTTGAGTCACTGAGAAAGACAGGAGGAAAATCTTAGCTCAGGATATGAAAGGGTAGGAGATCCTTTGTGGTTATTTATTTCTTGAAACACAAAAGTGGCCTGAAGGGGGTGATGGCCAAGACCCTCAACTATCATGGAAGGCCAACTGTAATGGACACTTCCTATTTTTCTTTAATGTACCTTTCTTAATGTTACTTTCCATTTAGATTCTGCATTTTTTAAAAAATTTTCTCTTATCTTTCTAACTTTTAACAATGCAGTCTTCCTTTGCCCGATGCTCTTTACAGAGGAAGGCCAGGAAGACCGCAAGCTCGTATCACCAAATCTTGAATTCTGGAGAATTTCATTTTCTTCCTTTCCTAAGAATTTCATAAGAAAAAAGTAATACGCCGATTTTGGTAAAGGCTGTCATAGTTTTCTGTTTGATGGAACTGTGGGGAGAAGGGCTGCAGAGGAGAATGTTTTGTTAGTAACTGAGAGTCAGGGTTAAAGAGCTGAATTGATCTCAAGGAAATCTAACTTTATTTTCTCTGTTTCTCTCCACCCCCCACGAAGAGTTTATTCATTATAGAACTTCTTTGTAAAGTGATCTTTGTGTTCTTTTGAGCTTGAAATTATACGCAAATGTTCTGGAATGTTTTCATTTTCCTTTAAAATAATAAATTTATTGACTCTCTGGAGCTAAATTAAATTAGGCAACATGGACAGGAAGGAGGGAGAGAAGCTGGACATCACTGCTACTCTAGGGTTATTGCTAGTTATAATGACTCATGCTCTGGCCGGTGTGGCCTTGGATAAGCTGCAGTTTGCTTTCCGAATGCACTCCAATGCCGTTCCTCGCCAGCTGTGATCTTGGGCAAGTGCCTTTACCTCTTGAAGCGTTAGTATTTTTAATCAGTGAAATGGGGATAATAATAATAATATCTGATCCACAGGGTGTGCAGGAAGGTTAAATGGGAAAACATACAATAAACGCCTGGAATATGAGTGCTCAAAAGTCTTGGCCATTATTATTACCATGAAGAGGCCATAGCTCAGTTCATGTGGAAGGAAAACGTGTCTGCTGGGATACATTCCATTTCATTAATATGCTGTTTCCAGAAGGCCCAGATCTAGGTCAGATGAGGTCTTAGGTTAGGGGAAGGTAGAAGACAACCGGGGCCTGGGACTTGGCTTGTGAGCGAAGGGAGGGACTGCCTTCAAAATACCATGTCACGTATAGGGTCACTCTCCACAGCCAGGCTGGCCAGAGAGAATTCACACATCCCGCTGGGTGAACCCAGGCATCCTAACTCACTCCTGCAGCCTGGGGTTGGAGTTAGGCAGCAGGGCGGAGTGTGTCCACGCTTGAGTTGCTGTGGCCAGGACTGACCTGAGGTCCTTTTGTCCGTGGATGAAGTGTTGAGCGTCCTTAACAAGGTACTTTGGGTGAACTGGAAACTCCAGTTTGCTGTGTCACTAGCTGAGTTGTCCATAGGTTAGAGGGTAAGGGATGAATGGATTTTCATTCACCCTTTAGTGTGTATAAGGAAGAGTGAATAGTGCACAGAACATACACACTTTTCAGCTAAAATAGGTTTTAACATTTAGAATATTTGTCATGAAAATGAGGATATGGAGTATTAAGGAAGTAAATGTTAAAAATCTTTATCAGCTTCTGTGGACCTTTGCAAATAAAGTATTGTGACAAGCTAATAGACTTGACAGCTGCTCCTATGTTCTACGCAACACCTCTGGATAATATCTCTGTACATTATAAAAGTATCATTTTCCTTGGAACTAGGTGTTCTTTGGATGGCCTATTCATTCACTAGACTAGCTCTTGGGTCACTGTGATGTAATTTATGTCGGGTCCTCAGGATCTTACAGCCTAATTGAGATGACAAGTAAGTAAACCTAGGTGACAAAAGAGTATGTTCAGTGGCAGAATATAGGCAATTTGTCATTTCTCCTGGGTTGGGGAATTGATAAAAATCATAAAGAGGAAGTCACCAGGGGGATGGAGGTGTTTGGGGTGGAGAAGATAGCAGGTGAAGGAACTAGAGGTGTTTTTTCAGCTTTCTGTTTACATCTCTGACACCTTTCTGCTTCACTTGCATGAAACACTGTTCAATAACCTGTTAACACACATGCCCAGGACACGGGAAGGGACCCTGTCAGGGGCATTATCCCTCTCCTGCTACCTTGCTATTCGTGACTGTGCTGCACAGCTCTGACGCCGACCAGCTGTCTTGTCAAGGGCAGAAGCCCAGTCCTGCCACCACTCTCTGGGCTGCGTGAAAAAGCCATGCTTTGGTTTCCTCTTCTAGGAAATGGATGCAATGTTTCCTGTTGGAGGATTAAGTGACGTCACATATGTTAAGTTCTCAAGACTATACTAGTACACCCATCACCTATCATCAATATAGTTAAATACATAAGTGGTTACATTCCTGACTTCAGCGATCACAGTAATGCCTCATCAACACGGAAACCCTGTTGCATGAATGGATAACATTTCATATTTCCCCAGAGTTCCAGAGAAATTGGCAGATGTTAGCTAGTACTAATCTAACTTTTCGAAGAGTTATTTCCCAGAATAAGTCACTGTGACTTCACCAAGGACCTTATATGGTGGGAAAGAAAGTCCTGATTTCATTCTTAAAGCTGCTAGCCTTTGCTGGCTCATTGCAAATTGAGCAACAACGATGAATCCACAAGTCAAACATAGCCGAACATCAACGCCTGAGATTTTTTTTCCTGTGAGAATCTCTAGCTTGTCTGTTGATGATTAAAGGATGCTCCAACCACTGCCGTGGCAAACCCTTGTTCCTGGTACTTTCTTGACCTCAGGGGTTCAGCACAGCCTGAACAGGAAGTGTGGCTGCTCTTAGCCTGCTGAGGCCTGAAAAGAGAGTGGTGCGGGGCTTTGCCAAAGTCTGGCTAGAGCCAAAGCTCAGCTCTAGGAAAAGTCAGCACTGGGGCAGAGTTGGGTAAGCAAGGGGGCTGCTTTTCGCTTCATGTTTTACTGAGTAGTGAGGAATTTACTGCGCAAAATGCACATGTCCTTGGAGTGTGATTCACGTAGAAGACAGGCATAAAGTTATGAAAAGAGGAGTCTGCTGAATTGGAAGACTTATTTTGTCTTTCAGGTGTTAACATTTCACACAGTCTTTCTCTACTCCAGTCCCCAGAGTTCTCCATCGGGATGTGTTAGAGGGAGAAAGAGAAGGTTGAGAGAAAAGAATGCTGCAGGGATGGGCCCTGGAGGACAATAGCAAAGGCTCCAGGCTAGGGCTGGAGATGCAGTGTGTCCCGGATGAGCAGCTTGGGCAAGGCTTCCTCACCTCTAAATGTAGTAGAATAGACACCAGAATTCAAGGTCCTAGGTGCACCAGCAAGAAGCTCCAGTGCTTTTCTGGGCACTTCTGGTTTTACAAAGCCACCATCTGAGACAAAGTATTGACCTGTGGCCGGAAGGAAGGGCAGGTGTGTGTGGGCCCCTGGGGTCAGGGTGGGTTTACAGAGGGCCTTAGGCATGTGGCAGTTACCTAGAGACTAAACTGCTCTTTCTCTGGAGGAAATGGATAACGTAAGAGTAACACACGCTGATTTCTACTTTCCTACCCTGTTGCAAACCACTTCAGTGTCCAGCGCTCATTCTCAGAAGCCCCGAGCCAGGAGATCCAGCATTAGAGCGGCCAGATTTGACAAATACAAATACTAAACATTAGTCCCAATGGAATTTCAGATAAACAACAAATGATATTTTTAATATAACTCTGTCCCCAATATTACAGGGGGCATTTTCATATTCAAAAATCGTCCCTGATAATGTTATTCTAAAATTCTAATTTAACTGGACCTCCTGTGCTTTCTCTTGCCACCCTATTCATGATGACTATTTATGCTAATTACTTCACTAGTTGGTTTTTTTTTGCTCAGTATATCTTTTTCTAGTTTTTATAGTCAATCTTCTTTTGTGATTGCAATTTAGATATATGTATCTCATGTAAATAGCATGGTGCCTGATGTAAGAATCTCTCTTTTTTTAATGGGAAAACTGAAATAAATTGCACTATGTATATGCATTATATGTTACTACCAACTTATTTTCCACATTCCATCTAATATGCTTCCTCTATTCTTTTTCTCTTTTCTAGTGGATACCTTGTTTCCTTTATATCTTTTCCCTTTTCCATGGGAAACAAGTGACATAATTTTGCTTATTTTTAATGTTACAAGAGTAACATATGTATTTTAATTAACAAAGATTATAAAGTGAATATCTCTAGCATTCTCTCTACTGACAGAATATTGAACAAATTTAATGCTGGCAATCTCTTTTCATCTTCCATATTATCAGTTGGCCTTTTAATTCCACCAAATTGTTTTACCTGATTATTATTCTTATGTTTATGTTATAGTCAATATTTATTGCTATTTAACAAGATGTTTAGCAAAATTCTTTGCTCATTATTGCTCCTTTCCATCCTTGGAGTCAATTGTCTGCTAAGTAAAGTGAATTATTTAATAGTTTTGGTAGGCAAAAGGATGACCCCAATGTTGTGCACATCTTAATGTCCAGAACCTGGAAATATGTTGCATGTCAGAGGGGAATTAGAGTGCAGATTCAGGTAGTAGAATTAAAGCTACAGCCAACTGACCTTCAGGTGGGGACATTAACCTGGTTTACCCAGGTGGACCCAGTGTGACCACAGGGGTCCTTTACAGTGGAAATGGGAGGGAGAGGAGGATGTTGGAATCAGAGTGAGATTTGCAGATGCTGCTCTGCTGGCTTTGAGGATGGAGAAGGGGACATGAGCTGAGGAATACGGACCCATTAGAAAGTGAAAAAGGAGCAGCCCTGCTGAGACCTCGAATTTAGCCCAGTGAGACCCATTCTGAACTTCTGACCTCCCACATGGTTAGGGAATAAATATGTCTTATTTTAAGCCACAAAGTTTGTGGTGATTTCTTGCATGAGAAATTGAAAATTAATGTGGAAGTCCTGTCATGGAAAATCAGAGAGCGGTAACTTTTCAGTGGGCGTTTTACCCTCACTTAGTGAACTTGGGAAACCATTTTCTCTCTGAATTCCCTGCTTCCTCATCAGCAAAATAGGCATCATAGTCATCACAGCTCATCTCCGGCCTGCTCGGCAGACTGAGGGAGGCAAAGAGATAAGGTTTATCTGAGCTCTTTGAAGATGATCAATCACATACACCATTAGTGATTGTTCCCTCTTTGGTATTTCTGGGAACCTTACCACTTCCTAACCATCTTCCAGGCTTTGTGCTTAAGCCTCACTCACATCCCAAAGCCCTATAAGGGACAGTGTTTTAAGTATTACGATCTCCATTTGCAGGGGAGGCACGTGGAGCTTGAGCGAACAGGAGGCTTGGGTTGCCCCTGGCGATGGAGGAAGCCAAGCTTCCCGCCTGCCCTGGCCGGCTGTGGGCTCCACTCAAGGCTACAAAGTTTCAATTATAGAAGATAAATAAATCCCAGATACCTGCTTCCAGCCGCTGTGGCCTCCACTCAATGAGGGACTGGGAGCCTGGGTTGCGGGAGCCTGGGTTGCCAGGGGCAGTGGCCAGCCTGCAAACAGCCATCAGCCAATCACCCAGGCTGGCCACACCCTCATGGGGTGAGGGTCCCCACTGGGGGGCTTGGCCAGCCTGCAAACAGCCATCAGCCCCTCACCCAGGCTGACCACGCCCCCCAGTGGGACCCCCACCCTGAAGGGGGTGTGGCCAGCATGCAAACAGCCATCAACCCCTCACCCAGGCTGGCCAGGCAACCCAGCGGGACCCCCACCCTGAAGAGGTGTGGCTAGCTTGAAACAGCCCTCAGCCCTCACCCAGTCTGGC
>NW_005871075.1:2107684-2169760 GCF_000147115.1 Myotis lucifugus
CAAGCAGGCCGGAGTGGGGGGGCAGTTGGGTGTGAGCAGACTGGCAGGCAGAGTGGTTAGGAGCAATCAGGCAGGCAGACAGGCAGGTAAGCGGTTAGGAGCCAGCCATCCCTGATTGCAAGAGGGATGTCCGATTGCTGGTTTAGGCCTGATCCCTGTAAACCAGCAGTAGGACATCCTTTGAGGGGTCCCAGATTAGAGAGGGTGCAGGCCAGGCTGAGAAACATCCCTTCCCCCCGTGCACGAATTTCGTTCACCGGCCACTAGTATAGATATAATTCACATACCATAAAATTTACCCTTTCAAGTTATACAATTCAATGGCTTTTAGTATATTCACAGAGTTGTGCAAACATCACCACTATCTAATTTTAGAAGATTTTCATCACCCAAAAAGAAACCCATCCCATTCCCCCAGACTCTGGAAACCACTAATCTACTTTCTATCTCTGTAATTTGTCTATTCTGGGAATATGTCATCTTGCTATTGGCCTCACTTCTAAGACATACACATCACAAGGAAAGAAAGGCACCACATGCCTGACCCAAGGTCATGAAGATTTACTCTTATGCATTATTCTAAGAATTTTGTAGTTTTACATTCACATATAAGTTTATGATCCATTTTGAGATAATTTTTTATACGTTGTGAGGTAGAGATGCAAGTTCATTTCTTGCATGTGCATATCCAATCCCATAAGCATTTGTTGAAAAGACTGTTCATTCCTCCATTGAACTGTCTAGGCATCCTTGTCAAAAATTAATTGATCATAGATGTATGAGTTAAATTCTGGACTCTCAATTCTATTCCATTGTTTTATATGTCTGTTCTTATGCCAATACTACAGACTCTTGATTATGGTTGCTTTTTAGTAAGTTTTAAAGTCAGGGAGTGTGAGTCTTCTAACTTTGTTCTTTGTTAATATTGTTTTGTCTATTTTGGGTCCCTTAAATTTATACATAAGTTTTATGATGAACCCTGTCAATTTCTTTTAAAAAGCAAGATGGGATTCTGTTAATGATTGTAATGAATCTATATGCCAATTTAGGGAGTATTACCAGCTTACCAATATTGAGCTTCCATGAGATTTTTCCCCCCATTTAGCTCTTCTTTAATTTTTTTCAGTATACAAATTTTGGACTTCTTTCATTAAATTTATTCCTAAATTTATTTTATTCTTTTTGATGCTATTATAATGGAATTGTTTTATTATTTTCATATTTGGATTGTTCATTGCTATTATATATAAATAAGTTTTGTTTATTGTCTTATACTCTGAAATGTTACTCAGTTCTCATATTTTTTTCTTAGGATTTGTGCTGTATAAGCTCATGTCATCTGTGAATGTGAATAGTTTTGCATCTTTTCAAATCTATGTGACATGTATATATATTTTTTCTTGCTTAATTTCCCTGGCTAGAACCTCTAGTACAACACTAAGTGGAAGAAATGACAGTGGACATCCTCATGTTGTTTTTTATCTTAAGGAGAAGGCATTCTGTCATTCACTATTAAGTATAATCCTAGCTGTGAGTTCTTCATGGTAGCCATTTGTTTGAAAAAATTCCCTTTGATTACTAATTTGTTGAGGATTTTTATCATAAAATTGTTTTGGATTTTTCAAATGCTCCTTCCACATCTATTGAACCAATTATATAATTTTTATCCTTTATTTTATTAATATAGTGCATTGCACTGATATATTTTGAATGTTAAACCCTTGTATTCCTGGGATAACTCTGACTTGGCCATGGTGCATAATAGTTTTTATATGTTTAAATTGGATTTGGTTTGCTGGTACTTTCTTGAGCATTGTGTCTAATTTTATGAGGGAAATTGACCTGTAGTTTTCTTTTCTTGTCTGGTTTTAGTATAAGGGTAACAGTTTTACCTCCTCATGTAGTTTTGAAAGAGTTCATAAAGTATTGGTACAAATTATTTTTTAAATAATTGGTGGAATTCACCAGTGAAGTCATCAGATTTTCTTTGTGGAAAGTTTTAAAATATCATCCTATAATGCATTCTCTTTACTATATATATATATATAGAGAGAGAGAGAGAGAGAGAGAGAGAGAGAGAGAGAATGTGTATACACACACACACACACACACACACACACACACACACACTCTGATTATCTATTTCTTCTTGAGTCAATTTTGGCAAATTGTGTCTGTCTAGAAATTTGACCTATATTATCTAATTTATTGTCATAAAGTTGTTCATAGTATTTTTTATAGCCTTTTTAAAAATTTCTGTAATATTGGTAGTGATGTCTCCTCTTCATTTTCGACTTCAGTAATTGGAGTCTTCTGTCCTTTGTTCTAGATCAGTCTATCTAAGGATATGTCAATTTGTTAATCTTTATTTATTTATTAATAATTTGTAATTCTCTTGATATTCCTTATTTGGTGAGATGACAATCTCATATTTTCTTTTAATACTTAAAAAATTTTTTATTATTGAGAGTATTATAGATGTCCCCCTATTTTCTTCTTTAAAAAACACACAAAAAACCCTTCAACATTTCATATAATACTGGTTTGGTGGTGGTGAACTCCTGTAGTTTTTTTCTTGTGATGCTCTTTATCTGACCTTCAATTCTAAATTATAGCTTTGCTGGGTAGAGTATTCTTTGTTGTAGGTCCTTACTATTTATCATTTTAAATATTTCTTGCCACTTTCTGGTCTGCAAAGTCTCTGTTGAGAAACCAGCTGACAGTTACATGGGTGCTCCCTTGTAGATAACAAACTGATTTTCTCTTGCTGCTTTGAAGATTCTCTCTTTGTCTTTAAGCTTTGGCATTTCAATTATGATGTGTCTTGGTTTGGGCCTCTTTGGGTTCCTCTTATTTGGGACTCTCTGGGCTTCCTGGACTTGTAAGTCTATTTCTTTCACTAGGTAGGGGAAGTTTTATGTCATTATATCTTCAAATAGGTATCCAATATCTTGCTCTCTCTCCTCCTTCCAGTACCCTCCATAATGCGGATGTTGATATGCTTGAAGTTGTCTCAGAGGCTCCTTACACTATCTTCATATTTTTGGATTCTTTTCTCTTTTTGCTCTTCTGATTGGGTGTTTTTTACTTCCTCATATTTGAAATTGCTGATTTTATTCTCGGTGTCCTCCACTCTACTGTTGATTCCCTATGAATTATTCTTTATTTCAGTTAGTGTATCCTTCATTTTTGACTGATCCTTTTTCATGTCTTTGAAATTCTCACTAAGGTTCTTGAAAGTCTAAGTCCCTCGAAGCTCTCATTAAGTTCCTTGAACATTCTTATAACCATTGTTTTGAACTCTGTATCTAGTAGTTTGTTTGCTTCCATTTCTTCTGTTCTTTCATTTGTTTCTTTGTTTGCACATCTTGGCTGCTTCCATGTGTTTGTTTCTATGTATTAGGTAGAGCTGCTATGTCCTCTGGAATTGGTAGAGTGGCCTTATGTAGTAGGTGTCCTGTAGGGCCCAGTGGCTCAACCTCCCCAGTCACCTGAGCTGGGCACTCTAGGTGCACTCCTGTGTGGGATGTATGCACTGTCTTGTTATAGTTGAGCCTTGATTGCTGTTGGTGTCACTGGGAGGAATTGACCTCCAGGCCAATTGGCTGGGAGGACTAATTGTAACTACAGTGGAAGAGCTGTTGTGCAAGAGACACCCCTGTGGAGGAGGACTTACTTCAGTGGGGCTTTGGTGCTCACCAAGTCTGCCTCTTGGGTGTGTCACTTGTGAATATGTAGAGTTGTAATCTGGCATGGTCTGAAACTGTCCACCAAAGTCAGCCACTGCCTGCAGCCACCGAGAACAAGCTACAGAGTGACCTGCAGATGGCTGCTACTTGTATTGGACTTGGAGGTGCCCAGGAGAGGTCAAACTGAAACAAGACAGGCTGCTGCTAGTGCCAAGCCTGTGACTGCTTATTGAGAGGTATGGGGCATTCTGAGTCCAGCTGTTACTTGTTTGAGAGATTTTAGGAAACTCTGAAGCCTGAGTCAGGACAGGCCTTTCATATGGAAAAACCACTGCAAACAGCTTGGGTGGGGCTGCAAGCTGGGGTGGGGTGGCATCTCAGAGAATTACCAGTGTGGGGCTAACAGTGTGAGCCATGTTGATGGCGGTTCAGATATGGCACCTGCCAGTCAGTTTTGTGGCAGAAGTTTCAGCTGGGAGAAAGTTTCAGCTGAGTTCTTGTCCTGATGCCAAGAAATTTAGTTCCTCCCTCCATGTCCCTGGATCCTTTCAAGCTGCTGCCCCAGTGCTAGAGCTCAGAGGGAGGGGGTCTGAGTAAGTCTGCACTGGCCCTTTAAAAGGCTGTGTCTGGGTCTCCAGCAGGCTCTGGTGTCACGCAGCCCGAAGTTATGGGGACTTTTCTTCCCAGCTCTGGAACACTGGGCTGAGGGGTCTGGTGTGGGGCTGGGACCCCTTACTCCTCATGCAAGGCCTCCGCAGCCAAGATATCCCTCCCGATTAAACACATGTAGGTGTTGGACCAGCTCGTTCTGCACCTCCACCCCACCACCAGTCTTGATGTGCTTTCTTCTTTACTTCTCTAGTTGTAGGACTTCCATTCAGCCAGAATTCAGGGGGTTCTGAATGATGGTTTTTCTGTATTTTAGTTGTAATTTTGATGTGGTTGTGGGAAGATGTGATGCAGGTATTTACCTACAGTGCCATCTTGGTTCCTCTCTCCTTTTAATTCTTTAAATATGGTTTCCTTCAGCCTTTAGTATATACTGGATGGTGGAAAACTAGATTTACACTTGTTCATATGGAAAATAATACAATAAATAAATAAGAACACAAGAAAACAGTGTTTTGTGTACTCACAACCGAGATATATTTGTATATATATTTATAGTGTGGTTAAATTCTTTTATTACCTTGTTGAAATCCTGTCTGATGTATATTTATATATTTTTTAAACTTTTTTCTTTGAAATCCAACAACTGGGCTTTGTGAGAGGAAAGTTTCTATTGGCACATTTTCTCGTTCTTGTTTTTGAGTTATACTTTTCTGTTTCTTTGTGTGTTTTGTGTTATTTTGTTGTTGAAAATTGCAGATTTTTTATATAATGTGGCAACCCTGGAAATCAGAATCCCCTTTCCTTCTTTTCACCCCAGGATTTCTTGTTGTTGTGTAGTTACTTTCCTGAAATAATTGTGTAAATTCTGTATTTTTTGTCATGTATGGCCACTGAAGTCTGCTCATTTAGCTTAGTGGTCAGCTCATGATTGGACATAGATTTTCTTAAATGCCTTAAGCCAGTAAGCTCTTCCTATTTGCTGAGAGGGTCTGTGTGGATATTGGTGTATACTTTAAATACTCTGACAGGTTACAACTCTGCTTGAATCTTCACTTCCTACTCGCACAGGCCTGTAGGTAATCCAGAGTTTAGAGATTAGGGCCTGCTCATGTTTTTCCTGAGCATTCACACAGCCTTGCACATGCACAGAGCCTTCTCATTTCCCAGCAATATGCTAAAATGTTTCAAAAACTGCTTACAGACATCTCATTCCTCAGCTATTTCTTTTAAGGTTTATGGTCAATCTGTTGTTTGCCCCTGTTGGTACTACTGTCAGGAAGCTACGATGTTCAATAATTGCTATTGTTTATTTTCTACAAATAACAGGCATGTTTGCATGGAGTGAGTACTATGTCAGGTGAAATAAAGACAAGCACCGGGAATGGAGTTTTTCAAAGAACTGCCAGATGGGTTAAATAGTGACCTAATTGCTGAAGGAGCTTTAAGAACTCCAAACCCATTTCCCCCCTTCCTGTGGCTATTAAGCTGTTAGCTTTCATGGAAAGTGTACTTGCAATGTTGGTGATATTCAATCCTATTGCAGAGCTTGGGCGAGGAATATGATGGGCAGAATAATAATCCCTTGCTTCATGCTCATGTCTTAATTTCCATAACCCATGAATATGTTATATTACATGGCAAAGGGGAATTAAGTTTGCTAATTAGTAGCCTTTAAGAAAGAAGTATTATCCTGGATTGTCTGTGTGGGCACAGTGTAATCACAAAGGTCCTTAAATGTGGAAGATGGAGGTAAAGATGAAGTTGGTGTGATGTGACCTAAGAAGGACTCAGCCCTGCATTGTTGGCTTTGAAGATATAAGGAAGCCATGAGCCACAGAATGAGGACAACCTACAGAAACCTTAGAAGGCAAAGAGAGAGATGGACCTCTAGATTCTCCAGAAAGAAATGCAGTCTGCCATTATCTTAATGATAGCCCAGTGACCTACAGAAATGTAAGATGATAAATTTGTGCACTTTTAAGCTACTAAATATGTAGTGATAGAAAACCAATACAAGGGAGACTGGCATAGGACAAGTAAAAATGCTCAGTTTTCTTACTGAGATTCAGCTATTTTCCTTTTTTTGTTAATCCTTATCTGAGGATGTTGCTCATAGGTTTTTAGAGAGAGTAGAAGGGTGAGAGGGAAGGAGAGAGAAAGAGAGAAACATTGATGTGAAAGAGACACATCAATTGGTTGCCTCCCATATGTATCTCAACCAGAGCCAGGGATTGAACCTGCAACCCAGGTATGTACCTTTGACCGGGAATCAAACCTGCAATCCTTTGATGCATGGGTTGATGCTCTAATCACTGAGTGATACCAGCCAGGTCTCAGCTGTTTTTCTTAAATAAACACTCATTGGATAGTTGTAATCCTTTGGATAATTTTCAGGGTTCTGAATAAGTTGATTTTGATTTTTTATAGTGTTCTTGTTGCTTTTATTCAGAAGTGGATCTTTGGAGGTCCTTATTTGCTTTTCCAGAATTACTTCTATTAGGACAACAATTTAAAAATGTTTGTTGAAGTCCTAGGAAGTCTGCAGAAAGTTTCCAAAGCACATTCATTATAGGCAGCCACAGGATGATCAAGTAAGACTCTAGGCCTTGATCCAAAAACATTAACCTAAACCAATTCCATTTTTATATGTTTTATACATTGGGCTTCCACTTAAAGTTTATTTGAAGGGTTCTTTGTTTATTAAAAATAAGCAAATTTGAAAACTCTGCTCTCTCTTCTTGCCCTGATTTTTTCACACAATTCCTATAATCACAAATGACACATCTTAAATAGATTATATGATGATCACTTCCTTTGCATGAGTCATTGCATTGTTCTAAGCAGTGGTGGATGACACCTACTTCCAGATATGAGAACATGGACATGAGTAGGTCATCCAATGGAACTGCCAATCAACCATTAACTGGTTGACTAAATTAATATGAGGTAGGCTAAAATATCAATCTGAATTGAAGACAGATAATAATATTTTAAAAAGGCATCAGCATCAATAGTCAAGTCTTGAGTGTTAAAGTTGAGTGGCTTCACATAGGTCATCTGTACTACAACCTCCAATTTATAGAAGCAGCTATGTTGTTCTTAAGTTCCATAGTGAGTGGAAGTTAGAAATAGTTCCATAAATTTCTGGAATCATTACAAAGAACCAGAGCAGAGTCCATTGTGAGGTGTAGGACCCACTGCTGATGGGTCTTGGGCTAGAAGCCTATATGCACCACCTTGGAAGCTGATGTTTGTGATCATGAGAAAAATAGGACTGTGACAGAGAGTTCCATGAATTTCACTCACAGACTTATTTGAATCCCATTGCAAATCATTAGCTGTGTTATCTTGGGGTAACAATGTAATATCTCTGAGCCTTGTTTTATTATCCTGAAAAGAAAGAAATACTTATCTCTTAGGAGTAGGTGGGATAGCATATAAAGTTGGCTAGCACAGGGTTGACCCACAGTAGAAATTCCCTTCCCTGATCTGTTAGCTGATGTATTGGGAAAAAACCTAATCATAGAAGTTAGTTTTTGCCAGAAGTGATATATGAATCCATAGAATTAGTGTGACATTATTTATAGTGTCATATATCCAGCCATTCTATTAAGTTGATAATTTCTAGATGATTTTCAGAGTAGTCTTTTATTTTCATATCTTGTCCAAGGCATCAGAAGAATTACTGATCAACTCCCGAAGGAAAATTTCCTTGTTGGATTAGAAAGTATTGATAAAGGTAGACATGAGTTGAGCAATTTCTGCCTGGAAGGCAAAAGTCTCCATATCCTCTTCTCTATGGTGCACCACTTCCTCAGGCATCTTGAAGGTGAAGAGATCTAAGTACTAGAGAGCAGGGTCTGTGATTGGCTCACAAACAGCAAGCTGTGTGCACGTGGGAGTGACTCAAGAGAATATTCTGGAATTTGATCTCCCTGATAATGCACTTTCTCCTTCAATTGTAAGAGATATTAAAGCATTCCTGAACTTCACTAAGGACCACTGAGCAGAGCATGGTCATCTCAAGAGGAGAAAATCGATGGAGGACATTATGTTTTTTTATAGCAAACTAGAGGCCTGGTGCACGAATTCATGCACGGTAGGGTCCAGCTGGCCCGCCCTGATCAGGGTGGGGCAGCTGACCAGGGGTGGGGCCGGCCAGGGGGAGGGGCCATGGGCAGTTGGCGGGCCGGCCCCACCCCGTGGTCGAACTCCTGGTCGAGGGGACAATTTGCATATTAGCCTTTTATTAATAGGATAAGTTCCAAAAAGATTGTCTTAAAGAAAAAGTATTTTTTTTTCCTGAAATGAAACCTTTGGACCACTGTCTGTATTTTTCAAGAAAGTATTTCTTTTCAATATTGTTCATTACAACAGGAAGAAAGTTGGGTATTAATTTTTTTATTACCACTTTGTATGATTATTTACAACCAAGACAAAACACTAATTCTCCTTTTAACCAAAAGGATGTGTTTCTGTCTTAGGACTTGCACATTCTAGTGGTAGTTTTGGGAGGAAAGGATTAAACCTGGAACTATTCTGAAGAATAAAATTAACTTCAAGACATGTGAGAAGTATTTTAAAAGACTCCTCAATTCTAGTTTGTGGAGCAAATGTTATTGTGCACAAAACCCACCAGAGAACATTGTTAAAAATGTAGATCACGAGACTCCACCCAAGATTCTGATTTTGCTAAGTCTGCTAAAGTATTCTGAAATTGTCTTTTTAATGAGCACCCCAGGAAGTATGTTACAGGTGTTACAGAGCCACCTTGTGAGAAGCCTAGAAGCCCCATTGCTTCTTCCAACACCTTACTTTATACAGAGAGAGACTGGGCCATTTACCCAAAGTTGGGCAATTCATAAGGACTAGAACTCCATTCTCAGATCAGTATTCTTTATATTATTTCATCACACTTTCTAGGAAGATTTCTTATGATTTATATATTGAGAAGAGACATTGCAAAAAGATGGGTTAAAGTAGAATTTAGAGAAAGTTCCCAAGCTGATAACTTTGCAAAAGCAATTTAAACATTCAACTACTCTTAATCCATTCAATGTCTGAATTGATTCCCTGCAGGTTGGTTGGAGAGACGGGGAGTCACAGACAGTTACAAAAGAAACAGGTTCTCTTCTAACAGAGCGGTTTATCACACTGCTTTTCACTTTTCTTTAATGTCATCTTGGTGGCCCTTGGAAGTTGTATCCTTGCAACTCATTAACCTGTTCAGCAGCAGGCACTCAGGACCATGCTCAGAGCTGGCCTTGAAACTGTCCATGAACATTCCTGGTACTTCACCAATATTTGTCACAGGACTGGAACAGCTGTTGCACGAAGCACCAAGACTTGTGTGGTGTGGCCCACACTGCCAGGTACTAAAGGCTAAGGATGCTGTTTGGGCTTCCAGTGTACTTTGTATCTACCTTTATTTTCTAAAGTGAATTATTTTTCTTCATTTGGTCTTAATTCTAAAAATCAACATTTTTAACAGCACAGAACAAAATAGAATTAACAGAATAGAATTAATTGTCACTCTGGGTAAAGAAATCATTCTGGTGAGTTCTTAAATTAGAAGTTAATCATTTTTAGAAAGCTGGAAAACATGGTTTGATGGGAGAAATTAATTGAGCAATTCAGTTTGTTCCCTTCCTGAAACCTCCATCAAAACCTGTTGATTGTCGGGGGAAAGCACCCTGGGACATTCGTGAGAACAATGGTGCTCCTGGGACTTGTTCAGACAGGACCACCTTCCCCGGCCAAGGAGCACGCCGGAGAGGGGACATCCTGAATGTGTCTTACACACTCCGCTCCGGATCCAATAAACACAGCGCCTGTGCCTTTTATCATCAGATGATAGAATCTTCTTTTCAGAGATGGCAGAGTTCCACAGTGGTTACCTGCCAAGTTGGGCCTCTTTCAAAGTCCCACAATTCAAACTGGGCTCAGGACTAAAGGGTAAAACTATGCAGCTCAGTGTGACTTGGACCCAACTGTCCAGCGGAGGTCATGCTTCCTTTCTCCTCTTGTTGCAATAACACTTTGCTAGCAGCACGCTATCTTGGGGGTGTGGTAGAATTGAGATGAGAGAATGATTCATTAAAAAATGTGCAGGCTGGAGACTTTTCCTGTGGAATTCCCACATGATGTGGGAAGATGTTGAGCACACTGTACACATCAGTGCCACAGCCAGCTGTTTGGATTCCATCCTGTGATTGGCTGGCCCCTGGGTGCAGGTTGTCAGGGGTTTTAGCAGCAACACCCACACAGGCAAGAGGTATAAGAAACTGCTAGCAACTATGTCACATATCCATTTCTAGTAGTAATCTAATTTTATTTTTCTAGAAATTTCAAAGCTTGGTAATCCAGTTTGTATAATATATTCAGTATGTCGTAACACAAGCAAATGAGACTTAAGAGTGTTGTGAAAATACATACATTAGAGGCTACTATGCTTTAAAATGTTTTTTGCTAGCAGCATGTGTCATAAAAAGGATGCTGGTGGGAATTTGTTGTTATTTTGTTTGTCCCAGCAGGGTCTGGTGCCTGCCAAGATCACCCTTTGGGTGTGCCATTTATGGGGCTAATCGGATGGTGCTTTGTTTAAAATTTTTATACTTGAGAATGTATTTTAAATTTAAACTGTTTAGATTTTAATCTGAGATTTGGAAACTTAGATTGCAGCTCTTTGACAAAAGATAACTTATTGAGTGCTGAATTTAAGATTTGATATGATTTTGTTTTAATGCATGTGTTGGCAGAAACAATATAAGTTGATTAATTTTTTCAAAGATATTAAACCTGTTTGCTTTCCTCCAAAAGGCTTAGGATAATATTATAATGTGGCTTAAAATCATCTGCACTCTAATAATAGCTTTAGTATTAATATTTTATTTATTTATTATTTATTTATACACAAATAGCAACAATTTATTTCTCATGATCTTGAGACTGGGAAGTCAATGACCAAGGTGCTGGTAAATTTGGTGTCCCATGAGGGCTCACCTCCTGGTTTGTGAATAGCCGTTTTCTTGCTGTGTCCTTACATGGTGGAAGGGGCAAGGGTGCTCTCTGGGCATCTTTTGTAAGGGCACTAATCCTGTCTAAGAGGGCTTTGTCCTAATGACCAAATCATCGTTCCAAGGCCTACCTCCAACACCATCACATTGAGGATTAGGTTTCAATGTGAATTTTGGGACACAAACATACAATTTATAGCACCAGGGGTTGGCAAACTCACCTTCGACAAGCCATATCCAGTTTGCTGCTTATTTTTGTAAATAAAGTTTTATTGGAATACATCCATATTCATTCATAGTGCCTCTGGCTGTCTTCATGCTACAATAGCAGAGTTGAGCAGTTGTAACAGAGATCTTATGGTCTATGCAGCTGAAAATATTTACTCTGTGACTTTGAGTCTACATAGCCCAAGGCCACTTGGGACTCCTCATTCTTCTTTCTAGATCAAAGTACAAAAAAGGTTAATTTTTAAAGCTGTGGTAGCAAGATAAAACTTGGAATTTGAATATTATCATTAATTTGTATTAGCAATTAATTTAATAAGAAAGCATTCTCCTGTGGCCTCACTAATATAAAGAAAAAAAGAATCTGATGATTTTTAAATTGAATTTCTTTTTAAAAAATATTTTATTGATTTTTTTTTTCAGAGAGGAAGGGAAGAGGGATAGAAAGTTAGAAACATCAATGGAAGAGAAACATTGATCAGCTGCTCCCTGCACACCTCCTACTGGGGATGTGGCTGCAACCAAGGTACATGCCCTTGACCAGAATTGAACCTGGGACCCTTCAGTCCACAGGCCAATGCTCTATCCACCAGCCAAACTGGTTAGGGCTAATTGAATTTCTTATACTTTCCTACAATTCTAAGAAATTCTATCCCTGTGAAGGTTAAGTAGAATTTTTTTCCCTTATAGGGAAAATCTAATATTTAATGAATATCAGTCATATACTCAGCACTGTATCAGACACTACATTAAATCATGTCATTTAATCATTTATAACATAATCATAACATTCATAGTCATTTCTTTGAGTTCTTTTGGGATATGGGGAAACTGAGGGCTAGAGAAGTTATAGCCTGAAATGTGCTCAATGTGAACATTGATAAGTGAGAGAATCTGATTGGTCTCCACTTCCTAGGATCTTTCTACTTATAGAAGATAAGCATGCTCATGGAGCTGATAAAGTGCAATATTAAGAAAAAAACATTTAACTCTGGGACCAACACAGTTAGGCATTCCTGACAGAGTTTCTGAAGTAGCTCCCTTACATTGTATCAGAAGGTTCTGCTCAAATTTGCCATTGTTACCACATAAAATTAAAGCAGACCCTATTCTCCAAGCATGCTGGATAACTGAAATTATATTGTTTTCAATAGTCTTGCCCTGACTGGTTTGGCTCAGTGGATAGGGCGTCGGCCTGCGGACTAAAAGGTCTCAGGTTCGATTCCGGTCAAGGGCATGTATTTTGGTTTCGGGCACATCCCCAGTAGGGGGTGTGCAGGAGGCAGCTGATCAATGTTTCTCTCTCATTGATGTTTCTGACTCTCTATCTCTCTCCCTTCCTCTCTGTAAGAAATCAATAAAATATATTTTAAAAAAATAGTCTTACCATTTTAATAAGATTATATTAGATATCTTTTCCCATTCCTTCATTTTCAGTCTGTGTCTGTCTTTAGATCTGAAGTGGGTCTCTTGTAGACAACATATGTATGAGTCTTGTTTTCTTATTCATTCAGCTAACCTATGTCTTTTGATTGAAGCATTTAGTCCATTTACATTTAAAGTGATTATTAGCAATTAATTTAATAAGCACTTTCCAGTTGCCCACTAATATAAAGAAAAAAGAATCTGATGTCATATTTATTTTATTGAAAGGTACGTAGTTATTGCCATTTTATTATTTATATTTATGTTCCTTTTTTTTCTTCTTTTTCTTAAAGAGGTCCCTTTAACATTTCCTGTAATACTGGCTTTATAGTGATGAACTCGTTTAACTTTTTCTACTCTGAGAAGCTCTTTATCTATCCTTCAATTTTAAATGATATTCTTGGTTGTAAGTCCTTGCTTGTCATCACTATGAATACTTCATGCCAATCCCTTCTGGCCTGAAAAGTTTCTGTTGAGAAGTCAGCTGATAGTCTTATAGAGTGCCCTTGCAGGTAACTAATGGCTTTTCTCCTGCTGCTTTTAAGAGTTTTTCTTTGTTTTTAACCTTTGTCATCCTGGTATGGCTCTTTTTGGGTTCATATTGTTTGGAATTCTCTGTGCTTCTTGGACTTGTAGGTCTATTTGAAGGAGCAGGTTGGGGAAGTTTTCAGTCATTATTTCTTCAAGTAGGTTCTCAGTCCCTTTCTCTCTCTCTTCTTCTGGTAGCCCTGTGATGTAAATGTTGTTATTCAGATTTTGTTCCAAAGACCTCTTAAATTTTCCCCATATTTTTTGTTCTTTTTGCTGTTCTGATTGGGTGTTTTCTGCTACCTTGTCTTCCAAATTGCTGATTCTATCTTCTACTTCATCTGGTCTGCTGTTTATTTCTTCTAATGTATTCTTTATTTATGACTGGGTATTTTCTATGGCTTCTATGTTCGTTTTTATGCTTACTATCTCTTCATTGAAGTTCTCACTAAGTTCCTTGAGAATCCTTGTAGCCAGTGTTTTAAACTCTATATTTGGAAGATTGCTTGCCTCCATATCTTTCAGTTATTTTTCTAGAGATTTCTCCTGTGCTTTCACTTGGAACATATTTCTTTGTCTCTCAATTTTGGCTGCCTTTTTATATTTGCTTTTATGAATTAACTAGATCTGCTACGTCTCTCAGTTCTGGCAGAATGGCCTTATGTAGTACATGTCCTGTGAGGCCCAGTAGCACAGTTTACCTGATCACCTGAGTCAGGTGCTCCAGGAGTATCCCTTGTGTGGATTGTGCCTGCCTTCCTGTTGTAGTTGAGCCTTGACTGCTGTTTGCATGTCAGTGGGTGGCATTTACCCTCAGGCTGACTAGCTTTGAAGATTGGCCATGACCACAACCTATGAGCTGCTGTCTAGGGGCTGACCCGAGGGTCTACCTGTTAAAATCTACAAAGCAATTTGCAGTTGGTGCTGGGCCTGGATGCACATGGGAGAGACCTCACCATGAACCTAGGTTAGCTGCCATCAGTACTGGTCTGGAGCAGGTCAGAAAAAGGCACACTGAGGCCTGCCACCCCCTGTCCGTTTCCTGTAAGGCTCAGCTGCTGAAAGAGCCTTAGGTGGTATGCAAGGTGGGTGAGACAGGGTCTCAGGGGGTTGCCAGAGTGGGGTAAGTAATGTTTCCCAGGTTATTGCACATACAGATTTTACACCAGTGCTGAGCCTGGGGCCACTCAGCAAAAGTCATAGGGTCCATCAAGGCCAGCTGCCACCTGGGGCCTGTGGACCTCTGAGAGTTTTGTAAGAAAGACTACAGTGTAGGTCAAGGCTGTCTGCCTACCATGAAAGAGCCTTGGGTGGTGCACAATTAGGATGAGGTAGTGCCCTACAGAGTTGTCAGGATGGAGCTAGTGAAGTTCACCAGGATAATGCAGATTTAGATTTAGCCTCGTGGAGGAGGATCAATGGCAGCTGTCCTTCCAGTCCCTGTTCTAAAGCCACACAACACATTTTTTCGTGTATGTCTCTGGCACCTCCTCAACTTCTGTCCCTCTGCCAGAGCCTAGGGAAAGTCCTTGTGAACAAGTGAGCCTGTACATGGGGCCTTTAAAAGGATGCCTAGGTTTCCAGCTGCTTTTCTGTCTCATCTAGATGGAAAAAATACCCACTAATTTTCACAGCTAGATGTGGAGGTTCCTCTTCCTGGCACTGGTGTTCTGGGCTGGGGAGCCTGGTGTGGGGCTGAGATGCCTGGCTCCTCAGTGGGGACATCTGCTGCGGAGATATCCCCCTGCTTCTCAACCACCACATGTGGGTGTGAGGCCAGCCTGTTTTGGATGTTCATTCTCCTACCAATCTCAATGTGGCTTCTTCTTTATACCCTTGGTTATAGGACTTCTGCTTAGCTAGTTTTCAGAGGTTTATCCAGGTTGATTGTTGTATAATAGTTGTAATTTCGATGTAGTCATGGGAAGAGGTGTGTACAGCATTGATCTATCTTGCCATCTTGACCAGAACTCTGTTTCCATTGTTTATTAGTGGAGATTACTTCTTTGATCTGTAGTACACTACTGGCTTTTGTTTTATTTAGTTAAGAGCTAAGTGGAAAAGAGCAATTACTTTTTGTATTTACTGTTCAGAATCCATTTTACTGAAATTCCATAAGCAAAACTGACTCGTTGGTCAATCCCAATACATCTCAAATCTCTTACCTTAACCTAGATCCAAGGATGTCTATCCTAGATTCAAATCCAAATATATTCTTTTTTGTTGTTGTTGTAACAGACTCTTCATATATACTTGTAAAGCTGAGAGGTGTTTATTATGCAAACGCTGTGGGGAGTGTGAACGGAATCAGAGTATTGTGTGTAGACTTGAATGTATCTACTGTTTTTTTCTACCTGGCATCTACTGATGCATTCTTGGTTCACACACACAGGGGATATCTGCAGGGGAAGAGAGGGGCCATTCTTTTCCCACTATTGATCCTAGAACCTGGCACAGCTCTTGCCACACAGCAGGCACTTAATAATATTTGTAGAATGATTAAATAAGATGTTTTTTTCTTTTTAAAAAAATCTGTATTGTTGTATTACATAGGTCCTCCCTTTTTCACCATTAACCTCTTCCAGCCCGCTCCTGTCTCCTCCCAGGCCCTCACCACCCATTGTCTGTGTCCATGGGTTATGCATACACGTTCATTGGTTGATCGCTTTCCACCCACCCTCCCCTGCCTTCCCTCTGAGGTTCAACAATCTGTTCATGCTTTATGTTTCTGGGTCTATTTTTGTTCACCAGTTTATTTGTTTCATTAGATTTCACATATGAGTGAGATCATGTGATACTTATTTGTCTCTGAGTGGCTTTTTTGCTTAGCATAATACTTTCCAGGTCCATCCATACTGTTGCAAATGGTAAGAGTTCTTCCTTTTTTAAATTGTTGCATAGTATTCCATTGTGTAAATGTACCATATATTTTTATCCACTCATCTACTGACGGGCACTTAAGCTATTTCCAAATCGTAGCTATTGTAAATTGCACTGCTATGAACATAGGGGTGCATATGTTCTTTCTGATGAGTGTTTCTGGTTTCTTAGGCTAGGTTCCTAGAAGTGGGATCACTGGGTAAAATGGGAGTTCCATTTTTAATTTTTTGAGGAAACTCCATATTGTTTTCCATAATGACTGCACAACTTTGCATTCCCAACCGCAGTGCACTAGGTTCCCCTTTTCTCCACATCCTCGCCAGCATTTGTCATTTGTTGATTTGTTGATGGTAGCCATTCTGACATGTCTGAGGTGTTACCTCATGGTCGTTTTGATTTACATCTCTTGGATGATTAATGACTTTGAGCATTTTTCATATGTCTCTTGGCTTTCTGTAGGCCTACTTTGGAGAAGTGTCTATTTAGGTCCTTTGCCCATTTTTTTGATTTGATTGTTTGTCTTCCTTTTGTTAAGTTGTATGAGTTCCTTATATATTTTGGACATTAAAACCTTATTGGGTATATCATTGGCAAATATGTTCTCCCATACAGTGGCTCTCTTTTCATTTTGTTGATGGATTCTTTTTCAGTGCAGAATCTTTTTATTTTAATGTAGTCCCATTTGTTTATTTTCTCCTTAGTTTCCATTGTCCTAAGAATGTACTCCAAAATCTCTCCTACAGAACCTCTAACAGAGCCTTAAGGAGAAAGCAGTGGCCTGTCTTCCCTGAAGAAAATAATGTCCCCTTTGCGGGAGGAAAAAGCATGAGGCAACCGAGGACAAATCACATATTTAAGGCAAGCTTTCAATCTGAGCACAAGGTACTGGTTTTACAATTAGACTGTTTGCAATTAGATGCAGGCCATTTGTGTGCCAGTGGGACAGCATTTTCCATAAACGCTGTACAACAGCCAAAATGTCACCTCTCTAGGAAGTGTTTCCTGAACTAGCCAGAAGCAACTATTCTTCCCTTTGAAATCCTCAAATACCTTATAATTTAAAAAAATTTTATTTTTCAGTTGCAGAGTGCGTTCAATATTATTTTGTATTACTTTCAGGTGTAAAGCATAGTGGTTAGACAATCATATACTTTACAAAGTGTTCCTGATACCCACCTGACATTATACATAGCTATTGAAATGTTGACTATTCCCTCTGCTTTACTTTATATCTCTATGACTATTTTGAAAGTACCAATTTGTACTTCTTTCTCCTTCAGAAAAATATTTAAAAGTGTTATTCAAACCAACCTAAATTTCTTTCTCTTTAAGTAACATATACTGTATATGCATATACAAATATCCTATATAATAAAGAGGTAACATGCTAATTGACCATCACGCCCTTACAAGATGGCAGCGCCCACAGCCACAAGATGGCAGTGCCCAGTCCCCTCAGCCTTGCCAGCAGTGAATTTTCATGCGACCATTGCCTTTTAAAAAAATCCTTACCCAAGGATATGATTATTTCTTTTATATCATCTGTTCTTGGGGAGCAGGCCTGAGCCAGCAGGTGGGCATCCCCCAAGGGTCCCAGACTGTGAGAGGGTGCAAGCTGGGTTGAGGGATCCCCACGTGTATGAATTTTCATGCACCGGGCCTATAATATACTATATATAATAAAATAGTACTTATATACAGTGGGGCCTTGACTTACGAGTTTAATTCGTTCCATGACAGAGCTGGTAACTCAAATTACTCGTATGTCAAATCAAAAAGTGAATGAGCCCTAACCGGTTTGGCTTAGTGGATAGAGCGTCGGCCTGCGGACTCAAGGGTCCCAGGTTCAATTCCTGTCAAGGGCATGTGCCTTGGTTGCAGGCACATCCCCAGTTGGGGGGTGTGCAGGAGGCAGTTGATTGATGTTTCTCTCTCATCAATGTTTCTAACTCTCTATCCCTCTCCTTTCCTCTCTGTAAAAAATCAATAAGCTATATATTAAAAAAAAAAGTGAATGAGTGAGACGCGTGATGCTGGGCTGATGTTGTGGTGTTCACTGTGACGTTCGCTGCGACAACTAGCGGTGGGGTATCTGAAGCTGGCTCGTAACCCGAATTTTAGCTCGCAACTCAAAGCAAAAAATAGGCTGAGAGATGGCTCATTTCTCGAAAAACTCGTTAGTTGGGGACACTCATAAGTCAAGGCCCCACTGTATAATGAAATAATATGTATATATTTTCCTGCTTTAAAAAAGCAAACCATACAGGCATAAAAAGAAAAATCACAGTGGCATCAATATCCAAGTAGTCCCACTGCCTGCTTTCTTCCAGCCCTCCTATTTTTTGGTTGGGGCTTACTTTAAAAAAAAATCTGACTGGATAATTTAGTTACTTTAAAGTCTGTTACCAAAGCTTAGGGTCGCAGACCTTATGCTCCTGCTTTTCAATAACAATTAAAATGTTTTAAAGAAAATAAAATGCTATAACTGCCATGTTTTTGTTGTGCTTCTGTGTACTTTTCTTTTTTTAAAAACAATATTAAATGTATATTGCTTTTATGTATTGCAATTAATCCAGCAAGAACCCCAATAACTGTCATTTCCTGGAATGGCTTTAGGCTATGGGGGCTGTGCCAGGTTCCCATCCTATCAATAGCATGAGAAAATTTCCCAGGTGTTCCACAGGCTGGGAACCTGCCGGGAGCTTAAACCTGTTGTGTGACTTTGTCACCTGGCCATTAGCTGGGCCCATCCCTTGCAGCCCAGCACCACTTGCCGCTTACCTTGCTGCGTCCTGGCCCATAGAGCAGCGTTCCCATATGTGGCTCCTGACATGATTCTTCCCGGAGCTTGTGAAACCTGTTTATTGAATGTGTTTCACAGCCATCTGTGGATTATGCATTTCCCAGCAAGCCCTGCCCTTTCTGTGAGGATGGGCAATTCGTTCACAGAGTTTAATTTTGCTATGTGGCCAGACCTGCCAAAGCTTTGAATGCTCTTTCTTTATAAGGGTGTTGCTGGTCATCCTAAGGATTCTAATGCAACAACCAAGGCCTTTTCTCCTCTTGCGAATCAAAAGCAGCTTGTTGGCACTCATTTGGTGTGACTTTATTTAACAAACTCATATATCTAAACAAGTGTGTTTTACACTTTACAAGATCAACCCACTTAAGATCTAAAATAAGAATAAAACCAATGCTACTTGCTCTCCCCAGAGATCTCTCCCTCTCCTTGTCTGTCTTACAGGCCTTTCTGTAGTGCTCAGAGAAGAGGGAACTCTTGCCGGGTGTTCATGAGTGGAAATCTTTGGCCTGTCACATGTGTAAGAACTTGTGGGGAAAGCTCTATTTGGGGAACATTTATTTCTCTCTCAGCACTCACAGGTTGTGGAGATGATCAATAAGCACTAGGTTATGTGGAGACTAACACAATCCAGAGAGAGCCAACTTCTCTGAACTTTCCAGTGTTTGAGAGTTATACTTTGCCCTACCCTCAAGAAATCCATGTTTCTAGCCAGAAAACAGATATACTAGCAGTTTCAAAGATAAAACAAGACATCAACTAAAATGTACTTTCTGTAATTTTACTCCCATCTCAGACACACTCCAATTCAGTTATGCGGGCCCCTGACTTCCTCTGCGTTGTGGGGTGCTCTTGATAAAGGGAGTTACCGAGAAAACTTTTAGAGTCAGGGGATGGTTCTGCTGGAGCAGTGTGCACAGATGCCGGCTCAACTCAAGATACAGGAGGTACAATCAATCCCTCCTTTAGTTCTTCATTGATTATTCTTTTCTCTGATGTAATCTACACTAATAAAAGAGAAACATGGTAATTAGCGTACGACCGCTACCCTTTTCATTGGCTAATCAGTGAGTATATGCAAATTAACTGTCAGCCAAGATGGCGGCCGGCAGCCAGGCACTGAAGCGAGCATGAGGCTTGCTTGCTGTGGACTCCAACATTCCCCGCCTCACTTGCCGGCCTCTCAGCTACAACTCTAAACAACTATGTACTATGTTGCAAATAAGAAGCTAAACAAAACACCAGAAACCAGCCGGACTGAAAGCCAGCGGACCGAAACTTTGTATCGATCTTTTCAGCAGCGAGGCCTCAGAGCTAAAGCTGGCCCAGAATAAAAAAAAAAAAAAGAAAAAAAAAGAAAACAAGGAGCGGTTGGAAGCTTCAGTCACTCGCTTCCAGAAAACAGCCCTCAGCCCCTCACCCAGACTGGCCAGGCACCCCAGTGGGGACCCCCACCCTGATCCAGGACACCCTTCAGGGCAAACCAGCCAGCCCCCACCCATGCACCAGGCCTCTATTCTATATAGTAAAAGGGTAATATGCCTCCCGGCACCGGGATCAGTGTGACAGGGGGCAGCACCCAAACCCCCTGATCGGCCCTGCTCTGTGCATGACAAGGGGTGGCACCGCAACCTCCCCATCGACCCTGCCTTGAGTGTGACAGGGGGTGGTGCCCCAACCCCCCAATCGGCCCTACCCTGAGCGTGACTGAGGGTGGCATCGCAACATCCCGATCCGCCCTGCTTTGTGCATGACGGGGCGGTGCCCCGACTCCCCAATCGGCCCTGCTCTGAGCCTGACCAGGGGCTGCACCTAGGGATTGGGCCTGCCCTCTGCCACCCAGGAGCAGGTCTAAGCCAGCAGGTCATTATCTCCTGAGGGGTCCCAGACTGCGAGAGGGCACAGGCCAGACTGGGGGACCCCCCTCCCCCCTCCGCCCCCCGAGTGCACAAATTTTTGTGCACCGGGCCTCTAGTGTATATATATATATATATATAATTTTTTAGTAAAGTCACTCTGTACTGGAAACTCAGGAAAATTGAATCAGATGTTGTTTTCTCACGTTGTCCTATTGCTTCCTACTGATTTTATTGATCATTATGGCTATTGTTTTCTGAATAAGGCAAATTGTAATATATAGCAAGTCTCCAACATTTTACTGCTCTTGATGCTTGTTTCAGGAGAAGTTGGACACTCTCTACCAAGAGTTTTTGCTTTCAAAGCTATTATAACGAGTTTAAGCTAGTTTAGCTTTTTTGACTCTACCTCTTATGATGAGTTGGATTCACTGTTGTTCATTCAATATTTATTGAAGACATGCTAGGTATTAAGCAATGGAACATGGTGATGAACAAAATCGCTCTCATCCTTACACTGGTGAGAAAGATGCTAATCTGAGATGTGGGCAGACAATGCTAGATATTATGTTAATGTGTATTTTATATCTTATCCTTTATGTGGGATGTACACTATTTATGTACATGATATAATAATACAATAGTACATGCACTTACTTTAAAATGAGTGATAATGGGTAGATTAACTCAAATGGTTTTTCCTGAAAAATAATTAAGATAAGACAGATTTAAACAACTTTGGTCTGAAGAATGGTCAATGGCTTGAAAAGTCAGTCTTGAACTATGAGTTGTAAGTGCCACTCTCACCCTTGCTTCCGTGTGCTCGCTCATGCTGCTCTCCATGTTTGGACCATTCTTTTCCAACTTCACAGGCATTTACTCTTCTCTGATTGGCTGAGCTGTCCTCTTCTCCAGGGAGTCTTGCCAGGTCTGCATGGGCAGCATGGAGAGCTGCTTCTCAGCTTCCTCAAGTGAAAGCACAGTGGGCAGCTTTCATGGTGCTTCCTGCTGGCTGCTGTGCCTGGTGTTTCATAGCTCTTTACACTGATTACTGGGCCTCTCTAGGACATCCACCAAGGTTTATTGTGACCCTCTGTTTACTCGCATGTCTTCCCATTCTATGATCGCCTCGGCTCCTCAATTCCCGTTTAGGACCTACAGATTCTAAGTCCCCTTTAGCTGGAGAAACCTTTGAAGAAGACAGTGGGAGGCAGCTGGACGGCTTGTGCAGGGCATTGTCAGTACAAGGATGTTGGTGGAATGGAGTGAGGCACCCGGTCACACATAAGCAGCCTACAGGCAAGTAGTGAACTGTAGGTCTGCTGGGGAAACTGCTAGAGATTTCTAAAACTAACAAGAGGAATGCAAACTCAGTGGAAGGCATAAAGGGGGTATAGTCATGTTTGTATCATTTTTAATCTCAAGTATACAGATTAGAATTAAGACAACTTTTAGATGGATTTGTACTTATCTCTTTGACTTATAAAGATTAAAAGAGGCTTAGCCATTCAAGACCCCAGATAGAAAACTAGTTTTGTTTTTTTGACTCTACTGTTCACTGCAGAGTTTATATATATATATATTATTTCAATTATTTGATCTAATTGCTATGTTTAACTCTAAGTTCTTGGTACTCTGACCGGCTTACTGGTTAACTATCCAGCTAGTAGTTCCTCTCGTTTTCATTGTGGCTTTGTTTTTCACCTAAATCCTGATTTACCACAAAACATTCTGGGAATGTGACACATGTGTGAGAATTTAGTTCTCAAGCCAAGATAGAAAATCACCAGAGAAGCTTAGTGTCAGTGATTAAGAAAGTGACTCCATATGAAGGTTTTAAAATGAGTCAGTGGAAGCTAAGGCCACTCAGCACTCCTGAAAATCCGTCCTCCTTTGCTCTTGTGTTTGCTTCTGGACTAATTAGCATCATCGGAAAATGCAACAACCACTGGTAAAATGGTGAGGGAAGACGGCATGATGTGGCGTGATGTGTGGGAATAGCTAAATCTTCCTTACTAGCTTGTCCCAGATGACTGACGGGCCTGTGTGCTCTTATTGCATGAGAATTGCCCAGCGAGCCTGCCTGGAGAATGTCTACCCTGGGTACAGCACCAGAACTTCAATTACTATGATGATACAGCCTCAAAAAACAAATAAAACTCAGCATTTTCCTTATATTTTCCTGTACTAAATTGTGTGGAAACAACTCTACATTTCCTTTATACTGTTTGCCTCTTCTAGTATATTGCTGAGGGTAGGCCAATTGTTTTAACAAATAATTCTAGTATCTCAGGGGTTACCACAGCCTTACAGATTTGGGGATCAGAAAGGAAAGTGGTAGCAATGGAGTGGAGATGTGGGTTGGGAAGTACTTGCTCCACATAGCCGCTCTGGGATCCAAACTCTTTTCAACTGGAAGGTCAGCCATTGTCTAGGGCAGGGTTTCTCAATCTCTTTACTACTGATATTTTAGGCCTGATACATGTTTGCTATGGGAGTGTGGGGAGGGGGAGTTGTCTTCTGAATTGTAAGATGTTTAGCAACAACCCTGTCCTCTACCTACTAGTTACCAGTAGCACCCTGCCCAGTTTTAGCAACCAAACCTGGCCCTAGTGGAGAACCTCAGCACCGCTCCCTGACCAGCAGGCAGGAGAAGAGAGAGAGCATGTAGGTAAGATCACAAGAAAGGTTTGAGAGCCAGGCTAGAAATCACGTGTTACTTCCACCCACATTCCACTGACCAATTATATGACCCCCCAAACTAGGTTCAGAAATATGGTGAGGCTGTGAAAAACACACACAGAAAAACCCTACATATAGAAATAATATTTTAACTTATAATAATAATAGTACACGTATTATATAAATGTATCAACTGTCTGCAAATAATATCTATCTTAATATATTTATAATTTTTTTCTTGTAAATTTCAATATACTTGGTTGAAAATTTTCTTATACATTTTAGCTGATGTTTGGTTGATATATTTTAAATATTTTGTGTGTATGTGTTTGTATGAGTGTGTTCATATATAACATAAATGTTATTCTTCACATAATTTCTTCTCACAATGTAATTATCAACTAAAGCAGCAGAAGCTGGTATGATATATAATAATAAAAATGGAACAATGGATCCTTTATGGTTGGAACAATAATGGAAGCATGTTTAATCATGGTAAGAAAGCCTGGAGAGACTTGGAGGTAGGGTGATGCTGGAGAGAGGAAGAAATAATCCCACTTGAATACTCAAGAGCGGGAGATTTCCATGTCTTCCTCTGTTGGTGAAGGTGGAGTGATTACCTGCCCAGTAAAAAAAAATCTATAAAGATGTTTGTGTGTATAGGGAGGAGGACTAGCAACCCCCCTCAACAAAAACACAGTATATGTGTCTTAATACATTATAATAATATATATGGCCTTTAGGGAGGAGTAGATGTGACCCTTAAAAACATAGGTCTAAATATTAGACAAATGACAATGTTCACTTGTATTAAGTGTAGAGGCAGGTACAAAGGAAATAGAAGTTATGGCTCATGTACTTAAGGAATTTATAGGCAAACAGATTATATACACATGTCATGAACATGCCATGAATATGGATCACTTTGGCTAACAACCAGATGTAGAAATGTTGTTCGCTTTGTATTCCTACATTTTCCACTAAGGATCTCACACAAAGTAAGTAGGATTGTTTGAAAGAGTTCTTACTCAAATAAACAAGTATTTTTGTGTCTTTTATGATAAATACCAGACCACTCAGAGATTAAGGGTAGGTCTATATGGGCAAAAAGCGATGAGTGCAAATACTTTCAGTGTAAACTAAATCAGTGTGGATTATCAATTTGGATACTTTCGGTTTCTTACCACCCTCCTCATCACCCCTGAGTCTAAAAGATTCTTCTTAAGTTAGACTGCTGCCCGAACAGATGGCCATGATTTCCCACCCCGCTTTGCTTGTATAACTGTCATCCAGGACAGTGATAAAGCATGATTCACAGGGCTGTCCGAAGCCACTGCTGAGGCATGGCTCTGATTTGGAACTACTCAGAGCTCTTTTATTTACAAATGGACTAGGTCTGCGGAGTCATGGGGAAGACACTGCTCTTCTCCAGGGAGGTGACATTTCCTCTGTGGGAGCAAAACATGCTTCACTTTAGTGTCCAAAGCTGAGGTCCAAGCAGGGTCTTGTAGTCCTACATAAATTTGGATCTTCCTGGCCTTCATGTTAGTTAAATGGGAACAAAAAACTAAGCAGTTGAAGGACTGCTTCAGATTCCTCTTCGTTTTCCTCCCTACCCTCACCTATGCTGACCCCTAGCAATTATTTAGCAGGCAGAGGAGTTACAGGCAAGCTCCAGCCTGCTTGCTGAATGCTTCCATCTTTGAATGGAACACACAGCACCAGAGCTGGGGGGTGTGGGTGGGGGAGAGGGGCCTTCAGAGAGCTGGTCACAGGCACGCAGGCTTTTAAGCACATTTGGTTTTTGTATTTTTTTTTTTTGGACTTGTGTTGAAGGAAGAGACCTAAGTGAAATAATATAATACCTATTAAGGTTAACATTGGCCGAAACCCTTTTTATTTCTAGAATGTGAATTCCTTCATTTCCCAGGTTTCCCCTGATGGCTGAATTATCTGTGAAAACCGGCCAGTTCCCGAAAAGCTAGCTGAAAAATAATCTGAAGTGGAGTTCTTCCTTAAATAAATGAGCAGGCATGCGACCTTATCTTATTTCATTCTAGTTACACAGTGTTCTAGTTTTTAATAGCCGTGGCCTTATGAGAAAAGCTGAAATTTACTGATAACCTGGACCTCTACAAAGCACTACTAAATGATTTATCTTATTAAAAATCATAAAGAACCCTGTAGAATAAGTACTTTTTATTACTCCCATTCTACGGATGAAGAAACCAAGGTTAAGGAACTTAGAATAACTTGCCCAAGGGTACAGAGTTGTCCCATCTGGGCCTAGACCCTGAGTCTAGCTCCCTATCCCCTGAGCTTGGCTCATAATGCTCACAAAGTGAACATTATAGTAGGCTAATTAATGAGGGAGGAGCTTAAGGCTAGCCCACTAATTACTTGGTAAGTGAGTTTCTCCCATCTTCCTTTTCTAGTCAGTTTTCAAGCAAATTTATTTTGGGTGTATTTGATACATATTTTTGTTCCTGGAAAGTTCTAGCTGTTTAGTACATGTTCATCTTTTATTTATTCATGAGACTATCATGAAGGAAGTTCATTCTTAGGGCATGAAGGAAGTGTGTGCCTTATGCAGTTTATCCTGAAATCATAGAGCTGAATTCTTATGGGGTTCAGGCAGGGCCTACTATCAGGGCACAGCAAATCCAAGGACAAGTGCAGAAACAAAACCCTCATCTGGATGTGCATGCTATGGACTGGATTGTGTTCTTGCCCTTCCCTTCCCTCCCCATGAAATTCATGTGTTGAAGCCCTAACCCCAATGTGACAGCATTTGGAGATAATTAGTTTAGATGAGGTCATGGGGGTGAGGCCCCCATGATGGAATTGTTGTCATTATAAGAAGAGGAAGAGACTAAAGCTCTCTCTCTGGCATGTTGGGAAGGTGGCTGTCTGCAAGCTAAGAAGGGTTTTCTCACCAGACACTGGATCTGTTAGCCCCTTGATCTGAGATTTCCAGCCTCCACAACTAAGAGAAATAAATACCTGTTGTTTAGTCCACCCAGTCTATGGTATTTTGTTGTAAGAACCAAAGGTGATTCTGGCCACTCAAGATAGCCCTGGTTTGTAACTATTGGGTTTATGCTGATACTTAACATTGGAGTTACTTTTGGTAGGCCCTGGAAATATGTATTTTTAGAAACCTTCCCAAGTGATTGCAAGGATTAATCAGATTTACAACTCATTTACCTAGGTTCAGGGTGGGCAAATGTCTTCCATAAAGGACCAGATAGTAAATACAGGATGAGGAAAAAGTAGGTTTACAGCTGTTCCTATGGAAAACAATACAATCATTAATAAATAAACTCTGTGTTTCATATACTCACAACTGTAAACCTACTTTTGCCCACCCTGTATTTTCAGTTATGCAGGACATACAGTTTCTGTTATAATTACTCAGTTCCAATGTTGCAACAAGAAAGCAGACATAGATGATACATATATGAACAGACAATCAGATTTGGCCCATGGATTATAGTTTGCCGACCTCTGGACTAGGTTATCAGTACTTATAGTAGTCAGCTCAGGTTGCTATAACAAAATGCGACAGACTGGTAGCTTTAAAAACAGAAATTTATTTTCTCACAATTCTGGAGGCTAGAAGTTCCAGATGAAGGTTTGTGATGGTAGGTTCCTGGTGAAGACTCTCTTTCTGGCTTGTAGATGGCCACCTTCTCACTCACTGTGAGCTCACATGAGGGGGAGAGCCAGTGAACTCTTTTCTGAAAAAAAAACCCCTGTTTTATTGATTTTAGAGAGAGAAGAAGAAGAGGGGGAGAGAAACATTGATGTGAGAGAGAAACATCAATTGGTTGCCTCCTATATGCACCCCAACCAGAGATCAAACCTGCAACCTGGGTATGTGCTCTAATGGGGAATCAAACTGGTGACCTTTCAGTGCACCAGATGATGCTCAACCCACTGAGCCACACAGGCCAGGGTGAGAGTGAACTCTTTGGTGTCTCTTCTTATAAGAACATTAATTGTATTAGATCAGGGCCTCACCTTTACAATCTCATGTAACCTTACTTACCTCCTAAAGACCCTATCTCCAAATACAGCCATCCTTGGGATAAGGCTTTAACATATGAATTTGAGGGTGAGGGACACAAACTTTAAGTTCATAACAATACTCTACAGCAGCGGATCTCAACCTGTGGGTCGCCGACCTGTGGGTCACGACCCCTTTGCGGGTCGAACGACCCTTTCACAGGGGTCACCTAAGACCATCGGAAAACACATATATAATTACATATTGTTTTTGTGATTAATCACTATGCTTTAATTATGTTCAATTTGTAACAATGAAAATACATCCTGCATATCAGATATTTACATTATGATTCATAACAGTAGTAAAATTACAGTTATGAAGTAGCAACGGACATAATTTTATGGCTGGGGGTCACCACAACATGAAGAACTGTATTAAAGGGTCGCAGCATTAGGAAGATTGAGAACCACTACTCTACAGGCTAATAAGTAGAAGACTTTTTTGAGGATTTGGGCTTCAGTTTAATATATTTTCACAAATATTTATTAAACATATACCATATGCCAGGCGATATACCAGGTATTAGGTAGACAAATAGAAACTGTCCCTGCTTCTAAAGAGTTCATTTACAACAGTGGTTCCTGATCATCAGAATTCATCTTGTTGACCCCAAGAAAGAAAATCTGCCAAGAAGGACTCCTGGTGGTTAATTGGGCTCAGAAAACAACAACAAAAACCAACAGGTGCCTCTCACCCAACCCTGCTTTGGGGAGAAGCCCTCACTGAACTGTCTGCCTCTGCACTGAGCTGCCTGCCTGCACTGTTTCTGCCACCTGAGCCACTCCTTACAAGGAATTCCTGGAATCATATTTTAACCAATAGGAAAGACGCTTCCCTGTCCAATCAAAGTTGCAATACTATCTCTTCATTAGCATCTTCATTGATCAACTAGAGCAGCGCCATTTCAACCAATCAGTATAGTGTTTTTTTTACCAATCAAACGGCAAGGATTTGGAGTCCTCATTGACAGGAGGGTGGACCAATCTGGGATCAGAGGCAGGGACTTCTCTCTCTATTAAGTCAGCTCTACTTGGCTTAGAGATTGTACTTTCCCTTTCCATTGATGACTGCACTTCCTGTTTACCTGGTTGGAGCTGTAAGCAGAGGCTGAGCAGTCCTGCTGACTGCAGTGGAGCAGTAGCTAGTGGGGCCATCTCAGCAGACCACAGTGGAGCTGTTTTGGTGATCAGAAGGGACAGGGCCTGAGTGGACTGGACTGGAGCAGAGCGAAGCTGTGTAGTCTGAGAGGACCCCTTCATAGCCAGTTGTTCCACTGCTGTGCTATTTCACAGTTGAGCTGTTTGCACTGAATAAAGTCTCCTCCTTTGCCATATCCCAAATTGGGGATTCCTGTTGGCATTGAATTGGTGCTAGTGATCATAGGTTGGCAATCTCCAGCATGTTAAAATGCAAATTCCAGTCCTCACCAACACCCAATCCTGCTCTCTGGAGAGATGCTGGTGATCTGTACTCTTTATAAAATATTCATTGGTAATTTTGAAAGCAGTGGCCTGGGACTATGGGTATAGGATACACTTTCTGAGCTGGCTTACAGGCTCTTATTCATGGTTACTCTATGAATCTTGTAGAATTAACCATGAAAGAGCCCTCAACTTTCTGTAATCAGAAAGTCCATATTTGAAACTTGGCTGGTTTATTCATTAGCTGTATGACTCTTGGCAAGATATTTAATCTACCTGTTTCCTCACATGTTAAGTGGGGATAAAATACTTACTAGGAGGGTTGGCATAATAACATAATGCATGGAAATATTTTGAAAGTGGCAATTGCCAGTGCATAGAGTAATTATTGTTGCAATATTACTGTTATTGAATCAAATCTGGCCTCACTTCCAAAGAACCATCATCAAGATCTCCAGATGAGACCTGGACAACAATCTTGGTAGAATCAAACCAAATCTAGGTGAAGTTTCAGGAGAGGAACAGATTGTTGAAAGAAAACATTCCTACCTGCTTTACCTTCCCACTTTTAATACAGACTCATCACAACTGGATACGCAAATATAATTTGGTAGTACTTAGTATAGTTTTGCCAATCCTTCAGGGCTCAACTGAAACACTTTCTTGTTCAGATTTCATTTTTTCCTATTAACTTTTCATGGATAAGAACCCAAACCAAAGTATGGAAAAGCCAGATAGACTACTTGAAATCCTTGTTGCTCTGAATTCCTTTTGTTCTCAAAATGAAGATTTTTCTAGACCATTGGTTATAACCATGGGACCTTTTTGAGTATTTTAAACAGTTTGAAGGAAATCAGCTCCATAAATTTAGTTTCCCTCAATAAAACAGATTTGCTAACTCAGTTTTTCATATAAACCTATTCCCACAAGAGCTAATATCTTATTTCTCCTGGATGCCAGAAATTCTACTATGAATAAAATAAAAATGGGATTTTTACTTTGAGTTAATGCATCCGTATACATGCATGAATGAACTCCTTTGTTCCGGGGTTTTAAAACTAAGTCCACGGAATCAGCACACACACTCCTGTGCCTGGGCAGGAGCAGGTGGTCTCTAGGAGGAGAGGGGGCAGGTACCATCCCTCACGTCACATTTGAATGGTTGTGAAAACTCATTTGTGGTCAGATGGCAAGCACCACTGTAGGCCTCTTGGGGGTTCTAAGAAACAATATAGGTACAGTGAAGACAGAATTCGAAAATATAGGTATACTTTTTAAAGCAGTTATAGGAATGTTTAAAGTCCCAATTGCAGTGATTAAAAAGCAAAACAGACATCCCACTGTCTGCTCCATTTTTGTAGACATTCCTGTCAGGACCTCAAGGCAGCTGGGCCTGTGGTGCTGCCTCCTCTTTGTCTCCACATCCAGGCTCCTCTTGAGCTGCAAGTCTTCCTTCTCCTCACAGCCCCAGGGCACCTGCTGGGGAGCCCTGCCTGTGCACCGGTGTCCCCCAGCATCTCTGCGCAGTTCGTCCAGGCTCCTCGCACAGGCTGAAGCTCCCGGGCCTGCTCCTGGATTGTGCACTGGCTTCACCGGGCCCTTCCTCTGCGTCTGACCCCCACGTCCCCACCGGTAGGGCCTGGAATTAATTGGTGGGGAGTTGTCTGAAATGCACCTGTCAGAGTTGCTATTTATGGTGAACAAGTCTGCCAGGCGCACAGCGCCCGGTGTGTACCGTAAGCACCGAGCCCACGCCCCAGCGCTCCTCCTGCTTCTCCCCGGCTCCTTGTCGGGGTTCCCTTGGCCGAGACCACACAGTTCCAGGAGCACGGTCAGGTGGCCTCCCGTGTCGCAGGATGACTTCCTCTCCCAACCCGCAGCCGCTGCAGAAGCAGGTCCCGGCGGCCAGGAGGAGCTGTGATCAGCCTGTTGGTGTGGCAGCAGCCGGGGCGGGAGGGGCTGCGGGAGGGGCTGCCGGAGGGCTGGCGGACCCGCCCCCCCGGTCCTGGGAGGCACCGACCCGGGTGTCTGGCTCCGGGCGGCAGTGATGGATGGCGCTGCGCCCGCCAGGAAGGCGGTGGCCGCGGTGGTTCCAGGGCCGGCTCGCTGCGCTCCCCCCGCACCCGGCCGCGTGGGGCCATCGCGAGCTGTCTGTGCCCGCAAGGGAGCGAGGCTTGCACCAGTCTCCCCACTGGTTTGAAGGGCTGGTCTCCTTCTCATCCTCTCCCTCCTGCAGCGCGCCCCTCCCCTCCCGCCCCGCCCCAGGCTCTCGCAGTTAATTGAAAACATTTATGGAAAAAGTCCGCGCTGAGGCATCCAAGAGAGGGCTCTCTCCCCAGAGGAGCGATTCCCGCTTGGCGCCGGCCCCTCCTAGGGATGTGGGGGGTCGGGTGGGGGGCGGAGGAATGGGGCGCAGATGCTGCCCGCGCTGGGAACTGCTTCTGGTCCCGCCACTCCCACTAGTCTCTCCTCTCCACGCATCTGTTTTCATTTTCTTGGTATTTAAACCTGATTCTCTCTCTACCTCCGTGTCCTCCCACCACTCCCAAGAAAGACAGAAAATGGATTTTATCTGCGGCCTGAAGGGGGATCGGGGCACTCCGAGATTGGGGACACCAGGGGTGCAGAGTGCACACTGTGACCCGAGCCGTCGCCAGAGGAAATTAAGTGCTGTCAGTTGTAATTAAGAATCCAACTAAAAGTTCCATTACTTTTCCCCATTAACTTCACCGATGACATGTGATACACATGAACTAGTTTCTCAGGTGTAGTTCCGTTTTTCCTTTTTTTTTTTTTAAAGTATTGATAAGCGGTGGGATGTTAAGACAGTTCATCCCACCTGGTTCTGCCTCAGTATCTAGATCTTTACCCATGTACTCCATATGCTACTGCACCCAGCTCATCTCAGTACAGTTTCTAGGTAGCAAAAAGTGTATTTGCTCACCACTCTTCAACTTGCCCTCTTTATATTGAAATTGGTGTCTGAGGGCTAGAGGAGGAAGGCTTCAGGCTGGTGTGTCTCAGTGGCTGACTCTCACCCCCAGAGACTGTAATGCTAAAATTGGGTCACTTGTGTAGATGAGAATGATTGGAAAATTCCCTCATATCCTACCAGGGAGACTCTAAAATTGGGTCACTTGTGTAGATGAGAATGATTGGAAAATTCCCTCGTATCCTACCAGGGAGACTCCCTATTCTTCCCACTCCAAGAGAGGCCTCCATAGAGAAGAGTGCTCTCTCCCAACTGTCCCATAAAACTCACTTCCCCAAAGATTTCCGCCTCAGCAGGAGAACTTGTGCTGTGTGCTCGGGGTTCCTTTTCACCGCACTGTGGGGAGGGGGAAGTAACCACTTTGCTAAGACTTGCCTGCATCGAGGAGGAGGCGCTGTGGCCTGCGGGTGGGCGTTTTTCCCTGGAGTTGTCCATGAACGCAATTTATCCGCTCCTCAGAGTCAAGGTGATGCCTTGGACATGGTACTTCCAAAGGACCCCAAATATTATTTATTGGTGTCAATGTCAGAGTAAGTTAAGAACACAAGGATTTTTTTTTTTGTTATTTTCACTTGAATACACTCTTCAAAATTTCAATTGATGAGACAAATTCTAAACTGCCTAGAGCAAATTACCTAATACAATTTTTCCTGTGGCAAAAAGTAAAAAAGTGAAAATTTTCAACTTGTGTCTATGTATGTGTCTGTATGTAATAGTCTAATTATTTTGACAGTTAATACGTTTTGTAGTGTATATAGACATTATACAAAACATACACAACATAGAAAGTCTTGATAAGAAAAACACATGGAATGACTTATTTCACCTTAGGGATTTAAAAAAGTAGTTTTCTGTTCATCTAGGTCAGTGGTTCTCAACCTTCCTAATGCCTCGACCCTTTAATACAGTTCCTCATGTTGTGGTGACCCCCAACCATAAAATTATTTTCGTTGCTACTTCATAACTGTAATTTTGCTACTGTTATGAATCGTAATGTAAATATCTGATATGCAGGATGTATTTTCATTGTTACAAATTGATCATAATTAAAGCATAGTGATTAATCACAAAAACAATATGTAATTATATATGTGTTTTCCGATGGTCTTAGGCGACCCCTGCGAAAGGGTCGTTCGACTCCCAAAAGTTCGCGACCCACAGGTTGAGAACCGCTGATCTACGTTGTTTGATCTAAAAGAGTGTACCCAGGAGCACAAAAAGATACCAGTCTGACCAACCCCTCATGAACTTGCTAGATTAGCCCACTCTTCAAATCCAAATGCTCAGTAGCCCCCCTGAAATGGAAATCAGAGGTGAGAATTTCCTCCAATTCCCACTCTTCTTTTTCTCTTCCTTCTCCATTGTATTAAAAATATAATTTGAAACAATCAGCAACTTGACTCTGGCGATAAGTCCCTGGCAGAAAAGCAGAATGAACCATTTCAGAAGTGTCTCTTCTTTCATTTTCATCTGAAGAAGGAGCCTCTGAAGGTGTTAATGTGGTCAAGGGCTGCCTGTCTGTGGAGCCCCCATGACTGCTTTCCACAGTGGTCCCAGGGGCTCAGCCCATTCCCAGCATCTTCACAGTTCCTCAGGGTCATGGAGTTCATCTCTCTCAGGGTCTACCCTTTGCTGTGAACCCTGGGGGCGGGGGTGAGGGGGTGAGGCTGAAGTTGTTATCAATACAGCACCTTTGAGTGGATAAGGAAAGAAGATTCGGGACTACTGGGAAAGTAAGCAACACAAACATTTCTCAAAGGAAAGACTGTTTTCAGCAGGCAGTTGGTGACCCTTGCCTTGATGGGAAATGAGAGCACAGTGTGCTGTTTGTGAAGGGGGAACACTGTACCTTTATGCAGAGTTTGGGAGTTTAAGAGGCCCGAGATTTATGGAAATAAAAGGATTTAAAAAAAGAAGAAGAAATTTCCCTTTGCCTGGCTATAGGTGCAAGAACAGTAGGGGTCTCTCCTCCCCTATGAGGCCAGGAGAACTACCTCCTAGAAGTCAATGTTAAATAATGTTCCCTCCTGCAGGACCTCATGCAACCCTCAGTGTGTTGGGATGAAGTCACAGTGAAGAGGTCAGAGCTCCACTTGGAAAGGGCAAGCTTGCTGTCCAGAAGCATAGTGGGGATATGGGACATTAGAAAGGTCCTCAGACTCAGGGGGACAAACCATGAAGTGTTATGTTATGGATTGCAGCAATATCTGGGATCCACTCTTCTGCTACTCGGTGTCTCCCCTGTGTCTCAGTTGAACTCATCATAAAAGAAAGGCAGTTGTTGCAGTGGAACCAGATAATGACTCCACACAGAGTTTCTTGGGGGAGGTTATTAAATCTCTCTGAGTTGGGTTTTCAGGCAGACTGCTCAAGGTTTCAACACAAGCACCAGGTATGCAGTCTTGAGTAAGGTGTCTAACCTTTCTGTCCTTTGGCTTCTTGCCTATAAAATGGGCACAGTAAAGTGCCTACTTCCTTTGTTTGCATTAGGATCAATTAAGAAAATGCATGTGTTTTAGGTAGAATGCTGGGTTGCAAACAACATAGATGACTTCTGGTTAATTTAAGCAGGGAAAGAACTTATGAGAAGGCTACCATGGCACAGTTGCAGAAGTAGGTTTAGAAAATGATCAAGAACCAAGAATGGCTGGACCTTGATGGCCCTGAGCCCTGGTTGAGTCTTGTGCTGCTTCAGGACTCAGCTCCACTGCGCCGTGGGGAGACTTGCTAACTATTGCTGAGAGGGAACCATTTTCTCTGGATTAAATGGCCCATCTGAAAGACAGGATGAAGGCACGTGGGTGTGCATGGAGGAAAAATGGGTCTCCTTCCCTCAAATAGGCTGAGGATTCAGATGTTAAACTGCTAATCAACAGGAAAAGTTCGTTAGACTAAATAACACCTGGTATTGTAAGGAGCAAGCACACTCCATAGAAGCTGGTTATTCCAATGATTCTGATTCAGTTGTAATTCACCTAGTTATTAACAGCAGGAGAGAAGAAAGGAGAAACCCAAATAGTATAGGCATGCCACTTGTGCAGCTCTCTCAGGAAGCTGCAGTCAACACTCCCCAGGGAGCCACTAGTCCATTCCCCATAGACCTTTGGGGGAAGGGACTGGACAGAGGGAGATAGACACATGCCCAGCAAAGTCTGGGTGAAATAGGGAAGGTACTTGTCTGTCAGTCACACCTGGGAGTCACTGGCCAGAATAGGCATGGGATGATTAAACACTGGGATGATTTGGAATATTTAATCCCCTAAACAAAGCTGTTTTCTCTCCTGGCGTTTGGCCCTCTTGGTTTGCACTCTCTTGGTCACTCTCATGCTCCTGTTCTTTTGCATTTGCCCACATGGCCCATAGCCATGTGGGCTCCACACAATGGACTAATGGACTGCAACTAGCCTGGTGCTGTACCGGACCCAATGCCACTATGAAATGGAAAGTCTGGACACTGGCTTTGCTTTTAGCGCTACTGAATCCCCAACTGCATTTCTTCCAGGACCAGACTAAGGGAAATGGGACTTTGGAAACCCAGGGATGTAATTCCACACAAATACAAATAACTCATTCTTCCACACGAGTCTCAGAAAATTATTTTTCTTGAGATATTATAAGGACCCCACATCCAGCACGCACTGGGGAAGAGGATACTGTGCATCCACCAGTAACAATTCTTTCCCAGATTTTGTGAAACAGTTGTGACAATATCTGCATAAAAAGGCATAAATATGTCAACGACAAAGTGTAGTACTTGAGACATAATAATACATGCTCAACACATGCTAGCTGATACTATTATGAGAATGGCAAAGATTAGTAAATTAATGGATAAATTAAAATATTTTAGTCTGATCAGCATCTTCTATGCCTTTCCTCATAAGTCATTTAAAAAATCACTATAAAAGAGAAAGTTGGCCAAGTTTCCTCTCCTTAGTTTACGTTTGTACTTCAATATTGTGCCATCCCCACTTCATAAGAGAGAAAACTTTTGCTGAAAGCTGAGTTTTCTCTGAAAATCAAATTCTAATAAAAAATATACATAGAAAGCTACATTTGCTTATTTCCACTTTCGTTTCTAAATCTTGAGGGAAAATGCTTACTTTTAACTCAGAGGAATGTACACTGTCTTGGGGAAAACATAAATGATGTCACTCTAGTATTTTTCATAAGGTTATATTTGTGTGTTAATTTTCTTAGGTTTTTAAATGAGAGCAAATTAACAAAGATTATAGGTATTTTATATCTTTTTTCAGCATCCTATGAAAAATGCAACCTGTTATAGTGAGGGATCCAGATCCAGAGGAGGGAAAATGGGTGTGCTGAGCCCTCTCCCTTTTCTCTATTAGGTGATATGTGTTTCTATATAAGGAAACTACACAGTTTGCAAGATGCCACTATTGCATGTTTCCATAGTAACCTGTACTTTCTATTTGTCCTGCAATTATTGAATACATGATGAGCATTTGTTTAATCTCTGTGTTGTCCCTTGTCAGATCTACCAGCTGGGATCTGGGGACATTTTGTTTACCTGTATCCTCTGGCCCAGCTGTGGTGTAGTGCTCTGACTTTTGAGGTGGATGGTCTGGTTAAAGCATCAGATCTGCTATCTCTTTGCTATGTGACCTGTGCAAGGGACTTCAATGCTCCGTGTCAGTTTCCTCATCTGTAATGTTGGGAGTAATAATATCTACTTAATAACATCCTGTAAAGGTAGCTTTGGGAGGTGACACCTGCAAACTGCCTAGGACACCCTAAGGCCTGCCAACAACGAGCTCGCGAGAGACGTGCTCTCAGGAAGAGCTTGCTGATGGACTAAGTTGCAGGTAGTCTGTCTTGAAATTAATGGATCTGCCCACTTCAAAGCCTGAGAACTTTATTTTTTTTATTTTTATTTTTTGTGTGGATTTTATCTTTATTTGTGCAAGGTAAAACAGGTTCGTGATCAGGGCAATAAAATAAAACAAAACACGGGCTCAAGGTCAGGATTCACAATCACGCACGTTCTCAGGTCTCCTGCTCTCCCCGCGTCCTTCGGGTCAGCAATGAAAGGGTTGGCGTGGTGTCATCTCCCCAAGGGCAGGGGGAAGAAGCCGCCCATGTCCCAGCCACCACCCCCAGGCTCCCTGGGAAAGCAGGGTCCAGCCTCGGGAGGGAGAGCCTGTCCTCAGTCCCAGCAGCTCTCCACCCGAGGGTGCGGGCTCCTTCCTGGCAGGCGGTCTTCTTCACCCGCCTCGCTCACCCAGCCAGCTCCATGCCTCCAGGTGCCTTGCAAGAGTGGCGGCCCAGGTGGGGCAGTTTTGAGGAAAACGGGATCCGTCCTGGGTGAATGGTCCGCGGAGCAAGGGAGACAGAGGCGCTGCAGCGCCCGCAGTCCCGGCGCCAGGAAGGCCGCCCCCTGGGCCCCAGGCATGCGTCCTAGGGGAACCGGACGTCTCTGGGCTTGACGTTGGACACTTTGCCCTTGGCGCTCAAGCTGCGCACGGCCTCCCTGCGATGCTGGGGTTGCAGGGGCGGCGTTCGGCCCCCCCCCACCCCCCCAGCTCACGCACACGTCCGTCCAGGGCCTCTTCCACCACCTCCCCGACGAAGACCTTGGCCAGCCCGGCCCTGGTGATGAGCGCGTTCTGCTCTGTTGGGGTCCAGCCCCAGCAGGTCCAGGGGTTCCCAAGGGTGTGGACGGAGTCAGCGAGGAAGGAATGACACGGAAAAAGGGTTCAGGTGATGAGCAGGGTAGCCAGGTTCTCCAGCCAGGTTCTCCAGCCAGGTTCTGTAGCCAGGTGGCCCAGGCCTAGCTGCACGCACGGACTTGCTGGTGCCTTAGCTGGTGTCCATCATCGCGTTGTAAGCATCCAGCTGGGCATCCAGCTCCTCCGCAGAGATCTGCTGCCTGGAACTCCCGCCGGTGCCCCTGCCTCTGCCCCGGTTGCCTCCCCGGGCGCCTCCGCGGGCGCCGCCACCGAAGCCTCCAGATCCTCGGTTCCTAGTCATCCAGCCTCTGTTGACACTGGGTCCCGGCCTGCTCTGCATGTCTCCCTGTGAGGTGACGAGCTGGATGTTCATGGGGCGGCCGTCCAAGGGGACGCCGTGGTACTTCTGCATGGCTGTCAGGGCGTCTGCCTTCCGCTCAAAGTGCACGTGGGCCGTTCCCAGGCTGCGGCCAGAGCGGTCGTAGTGCACGCCGGCCTTCTTCAGAGGCCCGCAGTCCGCAAACAGCTCCTGGATGTCCGCGTCGGACACTCGGAAGTCCAGGTTGGACACCACTAGTTTGCCTCCCGTCTCCACGCCGGGGCCCGCGCGGAAGCCGCCATGGAAACGGTCGTGTTGCCACCGGTCGGGAAGCTGTCTGGGCCGGCTGTAGGGCGCAGGCCAGTTCCTGCCTCGGCCGCCTGCAGCGCCGCCTTGGATGAGGGCCGCCCGGTTTCGGTTCCGGATGGGCCCGCCGCCCCGGCTCATTCGGGCTGCGGCCTGCGCTCTGCCACCACCACGGCCTCTCTGGGAGCCGGCCCGGCCTGGGCCCCAGCCCCTGCCGCGGCCCCGGCCGCCCCGCTGGCTCCGGTTCAGCTGAATGATGTCGTCCAGAGACATGTCCACTTGGTCGGTCATGGCGGGCACAGAATATGCCTTGGCTTGAACCCGAGTATCAGCACGTTGGTCCCTCACTTTGGGCGCGGGGTCCCAGGCAGGCGGTGGTCGCTTGGCTTCAGGAACAGCGGGGCGAGTGGGCGCTGTGGTCCGGGCGGGGCTGGCTGAACTGTGAGGTGCCTGGTTGAGGTCGAAGTCGTTTTGGACCTTCCCTGCACAGAGTTGGCTCTGCGACTGTAGAAAGGTGGCTCTGCAACTCCAGGTTCTGTCTTGATTCTCCTGCTACATCTGTATTTATACCAGTTGATTTTAATCCTATCCATTCTATTCCAAAGGTTAGGGCGTCTGTTATCTCCATTCCAAGGTCACTACTCTATTGTTCTGTTAAGCTACAAGGGAGTAACTGAAGAAGATTATCCTAAGTAAAGCTTATGTAGCTTAAGGGTGATTGTTCCTAGTTAAAATGATTAACTACCCGCCTGGCACTTAGTTAAGGGGTTTTACTGATTATTCCCTTCCTTGGGCCTGTGAATCCCTAACTCCAGGGAAAAATCCCCACCTGGGGAAACAACCTTTCTCAGAGAGGTGACCTTGGTTAAAACACATAGTGCTAAGAAGGGGAGCAAACATATTGAGAACAGTATGCCATATACGCCAGGTCCCTTGAAACCTGGGACACCCTTGAGGAGGAGGGGCCACAGGGCCTGTCACTGACCCTCGTACCCACCCCCTCTCCATCTGCCAAATGGATATGGTATCTGGAGGGTGCGTTTGAGGAAGAGAGGAGTTGGGAAAGTAGAAGGCGGCAGTTGCCCCTTCTGAAGAGGAATCCCCAAGTGAGGACTGGACCTCGAGATTCTGTTTCTCTCATCACTGTCATTCAAGTCAGCTGTCCTTGGACTGGGTACTCCACGGTTGGTCGGTCGGTCGCGTTATCAGCCCTTGTGAAATGGCTGCTAAACGCATAGAGAGAGACACGCAGAGCTACAGAACACACTGCTCTGGCTCTTCTCCCTGGTGGACTGCGAACTGCCATCTGACTCATCATTGCTCTAGAACACAGAGGGTGAGGGTTCCCTGTTCCTGCTTAGTTTGTGAACATGAGTTTGGAAGTCTCTCATCATCGCCATTGGGAACACATGGGTCAGTGTTGAGTGGTAAGGGTAGCCAGTTGGTCAAGAAGAGTGTCAGAAAGAGGATATGTTGGCATGAAGTAGAACTTGCCGACTCTCCTAGTGTCACGAAGCTTCCCAGAAACACACACCAATGTGCTTTTGGATTCCGTCTCTGGAAAGGCCAAAAGGAAATGTGCGGAGAAATAAAACAACATTTTGTGTTTGTGAGTGTGTGTGTGTGTGTGTGGTGTGTGTGTGTGAGTTTGTGTGTGTGTGGTGTGTGGGTGTATGTGTGAGTGTGTGTACGTGTGTGTGTTTGTGTGTGAGTCAAAGCCTGAGAACTTTAAAACCATTTGAGACGAACTGAAATATGAAGATCATTTGCAAATGGCTTATTAGAGACACAAATGTGGAAGGCTCAGGATTCAGGATGCTTCTGGGGGGAAAAACAATGGCAATCATGAGAAAGGTCTGCAGGTTGTCTTTGATGAGTTCGAAAAGCTGACTTTGGAAGCATTTTCCACTCAGGGCAGGAATTTACTGACAGTGCTCACCCGAAAGCCAGCCAGTAATTCTAGTGGTTTTGCATGACCCTAAGCATTTTAGTTTACTTGGAGAAGGGGGTTTCTGTACGTTGGCTGTAACATGTAGATGTGGAGGATGAGGATATTAAACAGAGAAAATGATATTCTTTGTTCTGCCTTTAGAACTTCTCACAGAGCGAGATGGCTGTTGTATGGTGGGCATTGCTTTTCCAAATGGAGTTAAATTAAGATAAATGCACCATTAGGGAATGGACACTTTACTGTGCTCGCCATGCCCCCTTGTAACAGTGCTGTAACAATTTTAAGACCTAATTAAGGTTTTATAAGCAAATTTATTTGACTCTGAAGCTGTAAGATAAAATGTGGCTGTCTGCTGGTTAACCGAGGTCCCTGTGCTCAGATTTGGATTTCTCAGCTGCAGGGCCCTCCCCGGGGCTCCTTTGAAATATGCAAGCACTTTACATCGCAGTCAAAGCTGCTGAGAGAGGTAGATGGATGGATGGGAGCCTCAGTTATACAGCTTGACCCACAACCAATAGCATAGATAATTGCAATGTAGTGCAGGTGGAAATTGGTGGACTATGTTGGATATTTTCTATTCTGTGAATCCAATGGGCAGCCCACCTGCACTACCTTGGGCTTACATGCGCACAGGGTTCACCTCCACCATTTTCATAGATGACTCCTGGGTTTGGTCTGTCTGAGAGTCTGGGTCTCACATCTTCCCGCCACTTGCTCCTATAACTCTGAGCATTATGGGCCTTGTCAAATGAAATCCTCCAAGGTTGGCTTAGATCCAATATTTTTCACTAATTTTTGCATTGTGAAAACAAGAAGAAGTGGACTTTGGGCCTCTGAATGCCCATGCTAGAAGGAAAAATGTTCACTGACCTCTGTTTGTAAGTAGTTAATGGTTAGGAGTGCACTACAGAAAGGTCTTTTGGGGAAAGAGATAAGATGGCAATAAGTTGGCAACATTAAACATGGAATAAACAGCTAGGAGGAAACCACAATATTGACCACAATGGGTTGACCACAGACCACAGACCAAGAATAGGCAGGCAACTGCTTCCTGAATACAATAGCTTTGTTTGCGGAGGCCATGGAGGAAGCAGCTAGAAACAAAAGTGCAGGATTCACCTGGGCTTGTGCTTGTACAGGATGCTGAGGATTGGAGTCTGCTAACACCTGGGTTTCGGATTTCTCTTAGAAGCAGCTGTTCATAGAAGACAGAAAGAAGACAAGAGGGTCTACACTGGACAGGTTCTAACCCAGAAAAGAAGTGGGCAGCCAGAGGAGATAGAAAGAAACCTCAAATTATATTTCCTTTGTCATGAAAACTTGTCTTATTTACACTCCATTTTAATTATAAATTAGTGTGGAGAATACAGATGCAACTCCCTATGTACATATGTATTCACTGTGCTTTGCACACTCTTGAGAAGAGTCTCACTCATAGTATGGCATTCTGAAAATATTCCTTATTGATTATCATGGAGGCACTTGGTTAGTGTCTGTGTGCAGTTAGATTTGGCTTAAAACGAGGATTCATTTCTCAGCAGGATTGCTCAATAAATTACTTGATTGTCTCTTTGTTCCCTTACTGTGGTATTTTTCCAACCAGCGCAGGGAAAATGCTGCTGCTAGGCAAATGACAGTCCTGAGGACCAGGAAGTGGCTGATGGTGTCCATGGGCCATGGCCTACTTCCTTTCCTACTGTTTGTCAGCAGAGAAGAGTTAAGAACAAAAATTTCAAACTGTTTTCTTTTAAATAAAGAGCACCCCAAAGCATGTCAGTTGTAAAAATTCGTGCTCAATAGTAGACACTTCCTTCTGCATCGAAATACTGATCATCTGATCAGGCTTTCAAGCTCCACAGGGCATTTTCCCCACTGTTGTAAGAGTTTGAGCACAAAGCATTCTTTTTTAATGAGTCAGGGATCATTGTTAAGAATATAACTGTGGTTTACAAACACCTGCTCACCCTCCCTCATCGTGCATGCATGTACAAGTAAAATTTTCAGCAAGTACAGGTCTATTTCCCAATTACTTTAACAGGTAAAAACTGGCACAATTTCTTGGCATAACGTATGGTATAATTGTCCCTCTAGCTGATACCTGTTCTGAGTTGCTTCAAGTGGATTTATTATAAAGCCTTCTTATGATCATCCAACGATGGAGCCTTCCAGTGGGCTTGTTTTTAAAACTCGGTGGTTGCACAGACCATAGAGAATGAATCTGAGAATTACAGAGTTGGAAGAAGCACCACAGGGCTGCTATTGGCTTCCCAGCCGTGCTGGGCAGAACAGGTGTATGTAAAGGTGACTTACTCCCAGCAGACAGCGCCTTGGGGAGCTGCAAGCTGCAGCACGCAGAGATATTTCCAGGAGTGAGGTGTAAAATTCCAAAGCTGTTGGTTCAGGTCAGGTTAGCATCCACATGTTTGGGTCTTCCGTAGCAACCCGTCTGAAATGTCTCAAATAGTCGCAAACAGTAAGTTGGGCTGGAAATCTTACAGGAACTTCATTTCTCCTAGGGTTTCGGATACTTCCTGTAAAAGTCAGCCCAGAATAGCCTTTGCATGTCTGAGTCAAAGATGGAAAAGTAATGAAAAAGCCTTCTCACTTTCTATTGTTTTATGTTAAAACAGTTTGCGTATTTGATGGTTGTGAGTGCTTTAAACAGAGATGAAGCCACAGAAAAGTTCAGAGGTTGAGGCTCCTGTTTGGTAGGGGAAGTCTGCAGAAACCGAGCTGGGAGAGGATTCTCATTTTATTCAGGAGGTTTGCCTATATCCAGCCTTTCCCCTGTACGTGGGAATTTTCATTCTGAGGATGAGAAACAGTGGCAGGGCTGTAGCGGAACTAGATTTGCGCTGGAACCCTGCATTTCCAGGAGCCGACGGAATGGCCAAACTGATCAGCGAATCTGACTCGGTGTTGATTTCCTGGCGAAACTACACTGCAGGTGCTTCGGCTGTTAGAGCCACGGTGACGCTGGGTGGGTGTTACACGTGGGGCCCAGCAGGATCCCCGGATTTTCCCAAGTCACACACTGTCCTTGAGTATCATAGAAGGGACTGGATCAGGCCTTCCCTGGCAGCAGAAGTGAGTGAACAACTACTTACAATTGGCAGCAAAACGGAATGGTTTTCCTCACTGGGAAGAGAGACCCCGGTATGTTTGGGATGTGTGTTCCCTAAGATGGTCTCCACGGAGCAGCCTCTCTGGGGGAGGCCGCAAGGCGCCCCGAATGGCAGTGCCGAGTCTGAGTATGCTGTCCGTGTGCTTCCTTCTGGTGAGAAGTATGGCAGTTTGTTCCTTGGCGATGGATCTAAAACACTGTTCCAGAATTGCTTCCTTATTAGTTCCTCCACCTGACCATCCATCTGATTTTCAAGATGGAGGGCCGGCAAGCCCATCCTCCAGCTGTTCCCAGTGTTTTCTCACTCTTCCCCTCCTATTATTCATTTTCATGTAACACAAAAGCAATTTGGAAAAGTTTTTCCACGGATGCCATGTTGGACCACAAAACCCCACCCTCTGGGCTTTCCTGTCCTGCGCAGTCCTTCTGAGGGACAGGAAATCGTGCAGACGCAGAGCAAGGTGCCCTGAAGGGAGCTGCTGATGTGGGCCTGCCGCTGCAGCTCCTGAGGTGAGCTTTTCGCTTGGCATGCACCCTGTTCTGGTGCCAGAAGGCATTGCTGTGAAGGGCGGGTGGCTCGGCCCACGCCTTTCCTGGCACGTAGGGAAACCTGCTCCCTCTGCTGCAAGAGCCGCTCTGTCTGGGGGAACGTGGAGGATAGTGCTTCCATTCAGATACAAGAGGCTTCCCCCCCATCCTGGGGTGGGGGGGGACACTTGCTTTTCTGCAGTCCTGGGTCCCTTGGCTGTGAGAGGTCAGGCAGAGATGCGTCTGTTCATTGTGGAGAAGTGTGATATGGAGCATTTAGAAAGATTTGAAAAAAGGATCAAAGCCTGGGGGCGTGTGGGGTTAGGGTGAAGGGAGCAATGGGGGTCAATGGGGACATTTATAATACTTGCAACAATAAAGATAACTTTTAAAAAATTTATCAAAGCCTGAAAATTTATCAAAGCCAGAAAAGAAGATCAAAGCCTGCACATTTAGTTTCCCAGCCTCCACCTGATTCGCTGCCACCTGGCGGCTCAGTATGCCATGGTGACTATTACTGGTGGCTCACCACCCTCTGCACTCCCTAACTCTGGCCTGGCTGCACCCAGGGTGGTAGTTTGACAGGTGTTTGCACATGAAAATCAATGGCAGTTTGCAGTGAAGAAGTTGGGGACTGAGTGACCAAGGAGGACAGGAAGGGACAAGTGGTGTTGGGACAGAGGCATGAGTTAGATACGGAGACTCTCTAACATGCTCTGGGTTTGTGAGCGCTTACGAGCAAAAGTTGTGATTTTTCAGAATTCTTCGACACCAATGGACCACTGGATACTGTCTGGTGAACACACTGCAGAGGTGTCATGGTGAACAACCTCCAGTAAAGAATGTTCTTTTACTAGAATTTGGTGGAGCCTGGACTGGGTAGGTGGGGAAGTCAGGATTCTAGGTGGCAGTGACCAGAAGTGGCTGGCATCCAGGCTTGGCCCAGGGTGGGGGATGTGGGAGTGTTATCCCTGCTTTGTGACTGGACTCAGGGAGTCATTCTGGACCTTTTTGCTCTGTGGAGGTGCTGGCCACTCAGGTCAGAGCAGAGAAAATGTTCCTGGGAGGTTGGCAGGCAGCGGGGCCTCTGCTGGCCCATGAGGTCAACCCCAAGTGCTTTGTGAATGATCTGAATAAAGCGTATCCTTCATCCAATGGTGTGAGAGAAATACGTTCAGATTGTGTGGCGTAATTCTGTTGGGTTTGGTCCTCAAGCTCTGCGGAGCACTTTGATGAGCAGAAAGACTATCCCAGAACAATTATTTCATATTTTTGCTTATTGACTATTAGAATAAAAGTTGTTTTTTGTTAGCAGGGACACAACTATTCCACAGATTTTGAAATGGTCACACATCTTGAACCTCTCTGCCAACGTGTCTGCGGTGTCCTCATGTCTGTCTTCTCCATGGGTATTGGTGCTTCTTGGAGGTCTGAAGGTAGTAAATACCCACTAGGTGAGTCCTGGTTTCCGGCAGCTCCAATCTCTGGCGTTGGTCCTATATGCTGGTTTTATTTTTCTGTATGTCTCTCAAAAAATTCTCCTCATGAAATATATTCTAGGTCACTATCAACTAAACACACTCAGGCAGCAGCCCTGAGAGCAGGTCCCCCAGAAATCCCGATCCGTCCTCTGGGGTCCTTGCTTTAAATTGTGAGTTATTTTTGAACACTGTGTTATTTTCCTAAGTTGCATTTCAGAAGTTCGCATTTATTTTTAATTTAGCTAGTCTCCTTTTCTTCCAAGAAGTCTAGGGAAGCTAGGTTAACCCTACCAACCAGATTGCAGCATGCTAGGGCATTCATGCAGAAGGTGTGAGAGAGAGCCAGAATCCTGGCTTTCTAAGCCCCTCCTAGGTGCTCAGCCATGTTCATGCCCTGCTTTGGAGAGCATCATAGCGCCCATGGTGTTCTGAGCCCTTTTCCACCTGACCATTCTCAAATTTTGAGTCTCTGGATAAAAAAAAAATGGACCCAGACTTTGTCCACTGCCCTTTAATTCCCACACTGTTGTGGGTTTACATGAATGGGAGGCAGCCCCTGAGATCTGTGGAAGGCCCTCATCCTTCACATGCTTTCGAAAGCTTTAGTTTGTTTATGCTTCACACATGGGTCTGCTGCTGAGGCAGCCAGAGTGGGGCTCCTACATTTTTGCTCTTGGTGTGTGAAAAGTGCAGACATTTTGTGTTTATTATTGTTGAAGTTTTCTCAGCTAAGCTAAAGAGATACATCAAGATGGCTTATTCTCAGGGGACCAAGTTCAGACATTTCACAACATGTCAATAATTGTCTTTAACATGAGCCACTATGTCTTTGTTTATGAATAAATTTCCTTATTTAATGTTAATAACATGACTGATGCAGTTAGTGGGCTTGGTATCTGGTCCTAAGTTCGTGACCTAATCTCATCATAGTGCTGAGAAAATTCCCTTCCATGTGGGGATAAAACCTTTGCTGAGCCCCACTGTGTGCCTACTACACACTGAAGAAGGGGCTGGGATGTGACTGTGGTCAAGACCAAGGGCAATGATGTCCGCTTTGGGTTCAGTTACAGAATATTCTTTCTTTTTGGTCCAAAATGAACTTGTACGACAACCATTTGAATATGTAACGTGAATTAAAAAGCCAAAGGGACCTTAATAAATCCTAAAGCTATCAATAATTTTCTCCTAGAGAACCTGAATTATAGATCTTTTAAAAACTCACTGGCCATTGAGTCTCTGATTTGGAGCTTTTATTAGCTTTTCAAACATAATACCTCACACTTTCTGAAAAAGGGTTGGGTGCAATGGCTACTTTCATCTCCCAGATTCTGAACCAGAATTTGTACAGAAGAATTTCTCCCTTTTAGGGGCAGACTGATTCCCCTAAAATTCACATGTTCTCTCTGAAGACATGTGGTATCTATGTGAATCAGGAATTCTGCAAAAGTCATGATTTAATGGACATAATGAACATTTTCTGAGCTCTAAAATAAAATTGGAAGCTATTTTCTCTTAATCTTATTTCCATAACATTTTAGACTCAGATTTGACACAAAGGAGAATGTGCCAAAATGTGAAACTTTTCTGACACAAGGGAAACCCTGGAGGCATTGTGAATCATTTAGCATCTAAAGGTTCCATAATTTAATCCAACATATTATTTTTAAAAGATTTGGAGCCAGGCAGACTTGGACTTGAATCGCACTATTGCCACCTTCTACTCATGTTCCTTTCTTATCCTAGTGTCCTCATTGGTAACATTAAGCAAAATGGGCACTTACCTCACAGAACTGTGTCTACAGCACCAGCACTTGGCCCACAGTGAGTACTCAGTGAAGTTAAATATGGCTAGTTGTACCATTTTTTGCTCTGTTCCTGTGATCCCTCCATGTGATGTACCAAATTTAAGAAATCTTACATATATATATATATAAATATAAATTCCAATGTGTTCACACTAAGTGGATGTTTTTCTCCTAAGAAAGAATGGGAGAATCAGGACATGTTGGACATTATGACAGAGTAATGACAGAAGAGAAGTTGGTTCAAGCCAAATGTATTGATGTAGGATCATTAAACAAAGATTGTGTGTGTAATGCTGCACCTTGGTGAATAAGAGAAGTTCCTAACGGTTTGGTTTGTTGACTGAAACATGGACCAAAAGATGGCACACAGTGAATAAATTGAAAATGCTGGACAATCTTAATATAATGTAGAATAAGGAATTCAAAGGCTTAGGGAGTTTTGGATGTTTGAATGGAATTGTCATTTAAGATCTACTCACCCGTGGGGAGGTCCAGAAGACAGGTTTTTCATGACTATGAGAAATAATTTATGAGGGGAGCCCAACACTGTTGAAGAGCTCTGTGTTTGCTCTTTACTATAGGCTAGTCCTCAGTGAGAACTGCAACCCTCTATTGGAAAACCTAAAAGCAATGGCAATCATCAGTTTATTCTCTGAATCTATGAGAGTAATTGGATCCTGGACAGCAGGGGCAAAGAGATGGCACTCAACTGCCAAAGGCAAGGGGGATGTGGTTTCATAATGGACAGTAGAATTAAACAAGCAACCAGAAAACTTTGACTTATGCAGACCTACGGCATTGACCAGTTGATCATGGTGTTTCTAGAAGTGAAATATATAGGAAGCCTATTAAATTTTTACTTGATATGTTCAGGCAAAAAAGTTCTAGGCCAAAAGAACAAAAGTCTGATCTGAATCCTAAAATCAGAGAGTCATAGCGCCTCAATTGATCCTCAGACTAAAGCCAGTTTAGAGACCCACAACCCCCTGAATGAAGAGAAGGCAGGGTCCTCTCCAGGAAGGGCCAGAGTACACTGCAAAAATTTTATTCTGTTAACATTTCCCCAGCCTTCCCCAAAAGGACCTGCAGATCTGAATTGCAGCATCAGTCTCCTGGGTCTTCAGCCTGTCATTCCATCCTGCAGACTTTGGACTTGCCGGCCTCCATAATCATGGGAGTCAATTCCTTATAATAAATCTCCCTCTCAGGTGGAAGCTACACTCACCTCCCCCCAGGACCAAACTGAAAATACAACTGAAGTGTGGAAAATCTTCCTGACTGACCAAGAGTAGCTGGAGAAAAGCATTATAACCAAGGATTTACAGAGTAGACCATATCAGGACTGAATTAGTGTGTGTGTTTTTTGTGGGTGAGGGGAAGCAATAGCCCCACCATTGGAATCCTGCTCACCCCACCTTGTGGAACATAAACCCTGCTGAGGAGTAGAGCTCTTTAAGTGACTGAGAATAATAGACAGCCTGCAGGGAGAGGCAGATCTCAGAGTGCTTCAAGAATTTGACTGACCTGCCCCTGGGCCAAGTGCTACTAAAAGCAGGCCTTGGTGTAGACCCAAGCCCAGCAGGGGGAATCATAAACTATGGATTGCTGGTAGCTACAAACATGTTGCCCAGGAGCAGTCACAGTGCACCAGAGAACATCTGAAGAGGCCCATAACCAATACACCCAGTGGCTGGCTCCAGACAAGAACAGAGGAGGATCCAATAAGCTTCACAAGCAGCATGTCCACAGACACCAAACTCTGCTGAGGCGAATCCTGCTTCATGTGATCAGCATGTGCATAGCAACTTGCACACTGTGCTGCAAGTGAGGCATCACTGTCAGCAAGTCAGAGGGCCAGTAACAATCAAGGCTCAATGACAGCATAAACACACACAAGGGACATTCTTAGAGCATCCAGCTCAGGTGATGAGGGAGACTGTGCCACTGGGTCCCACAGGTCACCTACTACATAAGGCTACTGATAAAGACTAAGAGTCATAGTAGCTTTACCTAATACATAGACACAAATATAAAGAAGCAGCCAAAATGAGGAGACAAAGAAACAGGCCCCAAATGAAGAAACAAGAAAATTCTCCAGAAGAAGAGCTAAATGAAACGGATGTAAGCAATTTATCAGACAAAGAACACAGAGTCATGATTATAAAGATATAACCTTTCAGTTTATCAGTGGATGATGTATAAAGAAGACCTGGTCTGTATGTACAATGGAATATTGTTCAGTCACAAAAAGAAGGGAATTCTTCCAACTGTGACAACATGGATAGATCTTAAGGACGTTCTGCTAAATTAAATATGTCAGACAGAAAAAGAAAAATGCTGCATGATCTCACTTATATGCAGAATCTGAAAATAGCAGCACCAACAAAACCAAACTAATGGGGGGAAAAGAGATTATATTTGCATTTACCAGAGACCAGAAGTGGGGGGAGGAGGAAATGGAGAAAGGTAATCAAAGGCACAAACTTCCAGTTATAAGATAAGTAATATGGACATATAGTAAATTACAACATGATTACTATAGTTTTCTGGAATACTGTAATTGACACAATGTTATATTAGTTTCAGGTGTACAACAGAGTGATTCAATATTTATATACCTTACAAAGTGATCACCACAAGTCTAGTAACCATCTGTCAATGTACATAGTTATTATTATATTATTGACAATATCCCCTATACTATACATTATATCCTTATGGCTTATTTTATAATTGGATGTTTATGCCTCTGCATCCTCTTCTCCTACCCTAGCCTCCTCTCACCTCAGGCAACCATCAGTTGTTCTCTGTATCTATGAGTTTGTTTCTGTTTTGTTTTGTTGGTTCATTTGTTTTGTTTTGTTTTTTAATTCCATATATAAGTGAAGTCAAATAATGTTTTGTAACTTTGTTTCTTTTAGTTCCTGGTGATACTTAACTTTTTAACACTTGTTAAAAATCATCTCAAAAAAATCATCTCCAACACAAAACATCATTGGTGTCTCTATACACTAGCAATAAACAATCTAAACATGAAATAAAAACATAATTCCATTTATAATAACATTGAAAAGAATAAAATTAGTTTGGAAAAACTTGAATAGGTGAAAGATTTGTGCACTGAAAACTACAAATATTCTTAAAAGAAATGAAAGGATATTGTGTTAACAGATTAGAAGAATAAACATAGTTAAAATGGCCATATTACCCAAAGCAAAATACAGGTTAAAGGCAATCCCCCATCAAAGTCCCATTGGCATTTTTTAAAGAAATAGAACAAAAAATTCTCAAGTTTGTAGGGGACCATGAAAGACCCTGAATAGTGAAAGCAATTCTGAGATATAAGAACGGATCCAAAGGTGTCACACCCCCCTGACTTCAAATTATACTACAAAGCTACAATAATCAAAATAGTATGGTCTTTGCAGAAAAAGAGACACAAAGACCAATGGAACAGATTTGAGAGCCCAGAAATAACTATGGGTAACTAATTTCTGACAAAGGAGCCAAGAACATACAATGAAGAAAGGAAAGCCTCTTCAATGAATGGTACTGGGAAAAAATTGGAAAGCCACATGCAAAAGATTAATACTAGACTGCTATTTGACTTCATACAAAAATTCTTAACTCAAAATGGATTAAAGACTTAAATCAAGACTTGAAACAATAAAAAATACATAGAAGAAAACAGGTACTAAACCTATGGATCTTAGTCTCACAGAGGCTTTTATAAACTTAACCCCAAAGGCAAGTGAAATAAAAGCCAAAATAAAAAATATCATATTAAAAAGGTTCTGCACAGCAAAGAAGCCATCGCCAAATCAAAAAGGCAATCAACCGAGAGGAAAAATAAATTTGCAAAAAGTACCTCCCATAAGGGGCTAGTATCCAGAATACATAAAAAATTCATACAACTCAACAACACAAATGCAAACAATCCTATTACAATTGTACAGAGAATCTGAACAGGTACTTTTATCAGGAAGACATACAAATAGCCAGCATATATATGAAAAAATGTTTAACTGCACTAGCTATAAGAGAAATGCAAATCAAAACCACAAGGAGATACCACGTCACAGTTGTTAGAATGGCTATTATCAGCAAGGCAAGTAATAGTAAGTGTTGGAGAGGTTGTGGAGAAAAGGGAGCCCTTATATGCTGGTGGGAATGTAAACTGGTACAGCTGCCAGGGAAAACAGTATGGAGTTCCCTCAAAAATGTAAGAATAAAACTGCTATGTGACCCAGCAATCCCTCTTATTGGTATCTACACAAAACAAATGGAAAACATTTATTTGCAAAGACATATGTCCCTCTATGTTCATTGCAGTATTATTCACAGTAGCCAAGATGTGAAAACAACCAAAGTATTCTTTGATGGATGATTGGATAAAGATGTGGTACACATAAAATGGAATACTACTCAGCCATAAGAAATGATGAAATACTGGATTTGTGACATGAATGGATTTTGAGAGCATCATTTTAAATGAAATGTCAGATGAAAAAGGACAAGAACCTGATTCCACTCATTGTGAGATATAAAATAGAAAGCAACAAATGGCCTGGACTTTAAGTCAAGAAACAAAAGAAACAAACTCATAGACACAGACAATAGTATGGTGGTTACCAGAGGGGAAAGGGGTCAGGGTAGGTAGTAAGGGGTAAAGAGGGTCAAATATATGGTGAAAACCTGACTATGGGTGGTGAGCACACAATGCAATATACACATGATGTATTATAGAATTCTACACTTGAAACTAATATAATGTTATTAACAAATGTCACCCCAATAAATTTAATTTAAAAAGAAAGGAATCATCTTGTTACTGCACAGGAACCACAAAATCAATGTGTAATGCTACATCTCTTAAAGCAGTGTTCTGCTCATGACCACTGGGGGAGTTGGTCCAAATGTAACTGATGACACATGTGCATGGTGGGAGGCCACAGTGACTTCTGGGAGCCATTGGTTCATTCTAAATAAAGCAGATTCAGTAAAGGGAAAAAAATGAGCTGCAACTGCGGAAAATATTCCTGAACACATGATTATTGTATTAAGTTCCCCTGAACCATGAGCTCTTATTACATGAATCCTTTGCCCATGTCTGGAACTCTATCTTGTGGTTGAAAAAGGGAAAATTTTGTTAAAGCTTTAAGGATATATATTGCATATAGAAAGAAAGAGACCAATTTTTTAAAAGTGTCTCAAATAACTTAAAAAACAGCGATCCCTGTCACTTTCAGAAAGACTGGGCTGAAATTGCCCCATGGCTTTGACTAACAACCCCCTCTTTTGTGTGGGCTCCATTTTAAACCACATGGCTTTAAGGTTGTGAAGTGGGTGTAGCTTATAAATACCCAAATTACAGCAGCAAGTCTGCATGAATGATTTTTTCCCCTTTGTAATAATAATGTCAGGACTGTTATTACACTTGGCTCTGTGGGGGAATTGGAAGTGTTTCTCAGAAGGGAAGTGCTTCCAGCTCCATGGCTCTTTCAAGAGCTCCATTCCCATGTACTTGCTGGAAACTTTCAGGAAACCACATTACTTTTCACATCCCCATTTAGCAATGTGATCTCTCCCAGCCAGAATGCTTCCCAGACCACCTCATCAGTCAGGCCTGGGAATGGAATGTGACCATGAGGGGCTAACACGTTGGGGTTCAGGTCTTGTTTCCATGTTGTGTTTGTGAGTAAGAGAGACAAGCAATGATTTTTTTTTCCTCCTGAGAATATTTAGTCAACCTCCAGCATATTATTTCAAAGGATTCAAAGTCTCTAATAAATCAAAGGATTCAAAGTCTGTAATCTGGGGATTGAGTGGAAATGGAACTTAAGATGACAATGATATCAAATTCTGTCTCGAAGTGGCTAGAGTTGGCCTGGACTTTAGGTCAAGAGACATTTGACAAGTCTCAGAAAAATCCATAGAAATCTAACAGGTAATTTTCTGTTACTTCTTTTGGAAATAATAAGACCAAAGAATTTAACTGTAAGAATAGTGAGATGGCAGTCTCTTGTTTTAAAATTCAATTAAAATAAGGAAGGGACTAAAAAAAAAAGAACAACTAGATTTTTGAAAATAAGGTATGAATTTTAAATAGCATATGATTTTGAATGAATGATTTACTTTATTTAAAAAAATTAAGCAAATACCAATACAAAGGCAAGAATATCCAACAAATTATTACATACCATCTCATGTCACTAGCAGATGATACCATGAAAATGTTAGGCCATAAGGAAGTTTCTTATCACAAGCAGAACAGTCTTAGTGGTTTGACCCTTTGATTTTGTGTCATTTTTTATTTTATTGCATACATATATGTGGTGGGGTTGATAAAAATGGGAAATTAGATGATGGGAGTAATAATATTCAAAGGGCAGCAATAATCAATGGTCAGATATAGCATAGGTTTTATTTTTTGATGTTTATTTGATGCAACTAATTATTCTATATAGTATGCAATTAAAAATCATTTCCTTCATGACTAAAATCTGTAAATTGACATCATATTAGTTGTCAAAGATTTCTATGTAGCACCAGGAAATATGGAGAAAGTCCCTCTGGAACCTAAAGTACTCCCTATGGTAGACCTTTTGACTTAACGATCCGCTTCTTAGAGAAATAACTGGAGACCGACAAGGAAATCTGTAGAGTAACTGAATCCATTATTTGCTAAAAAGACTATAGCAGAGAGGTAATTGCTTGTTCTTACCTCAACACATTCTGTAATCATAAGCTTTGTTAAGTTCCATATAGGCTTTCATGTACACTTTTTAGAGTTTATTACAGTCATGTGTCACTTAATGACAGGGATACATTCTGAGAAATGCATTGTAGGAATATCATAGAGTGCACTTACATAAACATAGATAGTATATATAGCGTACTATACACCTAGGTTATATGGTATAGCCCAGTGGTCGGCAAACTCATTAGTCAACAGAGCCAAATATCAACAGTACAATGATTGAAATTTCTTTTGAGAGCCAAATTTTTTAAACTTAAACTATATAGGTAGGTACATTGTTATTAACTTAATTAGGGTACTCCTAAGCTGGCCTTTGCTAAAAACGTCCTCAATCTGATTGAGGTACGTTCGCTGAGGTTGACCCCTTCCAACTCTCCCATCCACACTCATCTTGTATACTTGTTTCGTCTATCTCCTTTCATTCATCCACTCTATATGTCCAAACCATCTCAACATACCTTTCTCAATCCTCGACACTACATCTTCTTTCACTCCACAACGTTCCCTAAAATTAACTTAATAAACTTTACTTAAAGTTTTAAGTCAACTTCGCATTGTACATGTGCACCCGCACGTGGTATTTTGTGGAAGAGCCACACTCAAGGGGCCAAAGAGCCGCACGTGGCTCGCGAGCCGCGGTTTGCCGATCACTGGTATAGCCTATTGCCCCTCAGCTATAAACCTGTACAGTATCCTACTGTACTTAACACTGTAGGCAATTGTAACACTATGGTAAGTATTTATGTATCTAATCACATCAAAACAGAAAAGGTACAGTAAAATGATGGTATAAAAGATTAAAAATGGTGCCTCTGTCTAGAGCACTGATCATGAATGGAGCTGGCAGACCTGGAAGGTGCTGTGGGTGAGTCAGTGAGTGGTGAGTGACGGTGAAGGGGTAGGATGTTCCTGTGCACTGCTGTAGACTTTATAAACACTGTACACTTAGACTACATGGTTTATTAACATTTTTCTTTCTCTAATAATAACTTAATCTTAGCTTATGTAACTTTTTCACTTTATAAACTTTAAATGTTTTTTAACTTTTTGACTCTTTTGTCATAACACTTAGCTTAAAACCCAAATACATTGTAGAGCTTTACAAAAATATTTCCTTTCTTTATATCCTTATTCTATATGCTTTTTCCTATATATCTTAAACTTTTTTAAAAAAGAAACTAATATATAAACGCACACACTAACCTAGGCCTATGCAGGGCCTGGGTCATAAATATCACTGCCTTCCGCTTCCACATCTGGTCCCAGGGGAAGGCCTTAGGAGCAATGACATTTGTCGTCTCCTGTGATAACAATGCCTTCCTCTGGAACACCTCCCGCAGGGCCTGCCTCAGGCTCTGGTTGAGGAGGTGTCACTTTTTTTCAGAAATATGTCCACAGTGGTTTTCTTGGTTTGTATCTTCTTTTTTTCATCATAGGTTGTAAGTAGATAATTCACCATGAACATTTCTCTCTATTAATGAAAACCTTTTGTTGTCGGGGTCCATGTGTTTAAATTTTTTAAGGAGCTTGTTGAAATCTGAAAGCCCTTCACCATGATTTTTACTGGAGGTTCTTCTTTTTCTTCTCCTGCAGTTTCTTTTTTCAGTTAAGCCTTTCTATTTGAGTTCCCACAACTCCTTATTAGTCAATCCCACAGGAACCTCCTTTGGAGTTTCTCAATGTCGTCACCACCCACACCCATGTTAAGATTGTTTGCCATCTCAACCACTGCCTTGTTGATTTTTGAAACCTCCTCATCCTTGGAAAGTCATTTGAAATCACAGACAAATCTTTTGAGTGTCTTCTACCACATGCCATTCACACACTTGGTGACATCACCTCAAGCCCAAGCAAGGTTCTTGACGCAGTCATAGATGTGGTGATCCTTCCAGAGGGACATCAGTGTGTTCTCAGTTGTAGCAACAGCCTAGGAAAAGGTCTTCCTCACATAGTAGGCCTTGAAAGCGTCTAGAACTCCTTGATTCATTGGTTGGGTCAAAGAGATTGTGTTTAGAGAGAGAAACACCACTTTGATATTGGGGTGAAGCTCACCAATAAAAGGAGGATGTCTGGGAATGTTATCAGCAATAAAAATCTTGAAAAGTATGTTATTCTCCAAGCAGTACTTTTCCATTTTGGTGGCATAGTAATTCAGGAGGGCGTCCTGGAAGAGAAGCCGGGACATCATGATTTCTTGGCTAGTACACTGACAGGGAGCGCTGATGGATACGCTTGAAGGCCCTGGGGTTCTCACTGCGCCGGTCACAAAGGGTTTCAGTTTGAAGCCTGCAGCATCGCTCCAAATAAGACTGCTATCCTGTCCTTAAAAGCCTTGAAACCTGACATTGACTTGGACTTCTTATATATGAAAGTCCCTTTAGGCATCTGTTTCCACAATTGGGAGCTTTAATTTATATTGAATATTTGTTCTGTCAAGTAATTTTCCTCCGCAATCAGCTTATCTAGAGTTTCCCAAAATTCTTCAGCATCAGCAGACTTACTACTCACATTTACATTATTTAATGAGTAATAATTCTTGAATTGTTTAAATCACCCAGAACTAGCAATAAATTCAACATTGTAGTTGGGTTCAGTCTTTGCTTTCAAGATGGCAAGCACATGTTTTGCTTCGGCCATAATCATCACGTTGCTGAGAAGGACACACTTTTGTGTCTGGTCTTCAAACCAGGTTATCAGAAGTCTCTCCACGTCTGAGCGAGGCCCTTCTTGAAGCTTTGGTCGTCTTGTTGCCTGCGTTGAGGCAGATCCTTTAATAGCTTCTTGTTCTTCAAGCCTGACTGTCAAGCAATAGCCATCGCTGATTTTCCACTTCCATAGTCCTTAATCACTTTTAATTCTGCATCCAGGTCAGTCATTAGACGCGGCCTCTTACTGGCAATATTAGCAGGGGATTTTTCAAACTTGGGGCCACGATGAATCAAACAACATGAGATGAAATCAAGCATAACAGAAAATGATGCAACCAAGAGATCCAGTAAACAAGGCATGTAAGCGGCTGCTTCTGGCATAACATGGCATACTATTTTACTGCAAGCTCTTTTTTGTAAGTAGAAAGAGTGCATGATAGGAATTCTTCAGTTCTATTTTAATCTTTCATGAACAACCTTGTGTATGCGGTCAGTCACTGACTAGAATACCATTATGTAGCTCAGACTGTATTATTTAGATTTACATCTTTATCAATGTCTATTCATTATTTAATTTCTGTAGGGGTTTTATTGTTTCGTTTATCTTTTTAATAATTTAAAGTTATTTATTTTATAATTCACTTGACCATGTTGTTCTATTATTGAAATTACTTGCTTTGCTATGTCTGCTGATTCGTTTGTAATGAATACTGTCTTGTGTGTTATAAAATTTTTGATTATGATGTGCTCTTGCGAGGAATTTTTTTCTCCTGCAATCCTGTGTGGTCTTGATTGAAAGAACGTGTCTCCCCGAGCAGCCTTGTGCTTGCTTTTCCAGGCCCTCGGGGTTCCTGAGCCCTGAGAATATCAAACCATGCAAGGCACTGTCCCGAGTGTCTGTTTCTCATATGGGCCTCTTTGTATAACCAAAGTCTAAGCAGTGGATGTTCGGGCTGATTTGCGGTTTGTTGTGGTCCCACCTGTTTTGGGGACTCCGGCTCCCACTCGTCTCTGTCCCTGCCCAGTGTTTGGCTTGCGATGCTGCCCCAAGGGCTGGGAGGAAGTGGCAACACAGCAGAGCTCTAAGCTATTTTATGCACAGTGCACAGCTCTGCACTGGGAGGCTCTGAGAGAAATAAGTGTCACAACAACATTAATCCGGTGAAATATTCTGAAGACTAAAGTACAAATAAGAAACAAAAAGCTACAAACCAATAGGAACTTTAAGACATTACCTTGTTTAGTTCTTACACTCAGGACTGCTGGTCTCTAAACCATCTGTGACAGCTTCTTGTGCTAGTCTTGGAGATTTGTCAGTTGGGAAGCACAGATAAGAATTAATGTGGGGAAAATTAAAGTGATTCAACGTTTCATTAATATCATTGTCTGTGGCCTTTCAAAAGTCTGATGCAGTCTTCTGTCCTCGTCGGCAGAAATTAATGAGACAGAGTTTTTGTTCTTAAGTGCGGAGGAAAATACACAAACCAATTAGTATAATCGCTACAAGACTAAGGGACACAGAGAAGAGGTTGCTTAGTTTTGAGAGAACACTTCACTAGGAAGTAGTGCTTGGGCTAGGTCTTGAAAGATAAGCCGAATTTTGATTGGCGAATAAGGCATGAAAGCCAGTTAACAAGTTTCTTGTAATAATGGTTTTAGGTTTAAATATGGTCAGTTTGAGTGCTTATAGAACATCCGACAGACAGTTGGCGTTTACAATTCCAGAAATCAAAAGGATGGGAATTAAAGGATCCGTCTGGGAGGCATTGGTGTACTGAGTGAACTGATGGGACTTGGAATTGGGACAGCGATGGGAGCACTGAGTGAAGAGAGCGGGAGGAGAGGGATGAAGAAAGAGAGGGAGAGAAGAGAGAAGGGGACAGGAGGTCGAAAACACAGGTTACTGAGAGCTAGATAAGGAGAGACAGCGGGAGAACAAGGACCCGTGTTGCTCTACAATGGGATAGGAGTATTGTGAATAGACAGATTGGCTATCAGTATCAGATGCTGCAAAGAAATCAAATAGGAAGAAAACCAAAAGATTCTACTGAAGTGGCAATTTCTGGAAGCCTTAGTAAGAACACAAGTAATTGCAAACATTTCTTAGTTTCCAGGAACACTGCAAGGACAATAAGAGAGCTTGCTCGCTTTGAGGAGCAGCAGAGCTCAGGGCTGGGAGTGGTGACCCTGGGGTGTCCCGGGTGCAGGCTCTGAGGTGGAAGGGCTCAGCGCTTGGAGCAGTTTACTCTCTCTGGGCTTGCCTGTCATCCTTTAAAGGATATAGGAAGAGCAAACTGCAGGAAATGTGGAAATTTCCCCACAATGTTTGTTCTCGTTCACCTGTGTTTGTATTGAAGGCAGAAGGTCAGAGTAAGGAGAAAAAGGATTAGCTTGGAAGGAATAATCAGGTACGTCTCCCTCTACACAGTAAGGAGTGAGAGAGGACTCAGACCCCCAAGGAAGGCTGTGGTGCTCCAGGTCACCCTCCTGACCCGGAGCACCATGGGAACTGGGTGTACATGCGGGGAGGACTGCACTCTGAGGAGGAGAGGAGAGGACCGCCATGGGGCACTGTAAGCATTTTTGGGAGATATCAAGAGTGCCAGTGAAGGTGGGAGTTGTGACCCTGGAATTGTCCAGGCTGACCTTGCCATTGTCTTGGCCAAGACCATTCCCCTACTATCTTCTGTTAAGTGATTAGGGTATGACAGTTGCTCAAGTGACTAAGAATTAGGAAACCAGGGACAGCACTTCCCACAAAGCTCGTCTCCTGGACAGTCATCCCTCCCCCATCTCCATCCCACCTCCCCTTGCATTCCATCTGGCCACTGCTGAACTGCTTTCTGCTCCTTCCCGCCTCAGGGCGTTTGCACGGCCTGGCAGTTCTCCTATCACTCTCTATCACAACAGTCTGTTTAGTTCACTTTCTAATGCTTCTTCCTGATATTTCTTGTTTGTTTATTAACTTATTTTCTATGTCCATTCCCCCATAAGACTGTAAGGCTCATGAAAGTAGAAACATTTTTTTTTTGGTCCAAGTTACTGTAGTATGCACAGAACAGAGAGAAATACTTAGCACATGACAATAATAATTGTGTGAGTGAAATGGCATGCTCGGATTCCCAATATGAGTGAACACCCACTGGGCTCCCATCTGGGAATGCCCAGGGACACAGGAGTGGCATGTGGCTGTCTGTCCGGCTCTGCTCCCAGGAGCACACTGCTCCCTCCCTGCTTTTTCCTCAGCCCCCACACCAGCCCCTCCCAGTCTTCAACTTTGCCATCATGCCAGTCAGGATTCTTTTTATCCACCCCACTCCCACCCCCCATTTTTTAATTTTTATTTATTTTTTACATAAGGGAGATAAACAATCTTTTCTTTTAATTTTCACCCAAATATCTACAGGATTTATTTTTCATATCTATCTTGAATGACTCAAAAAGTAAAGTAGCTAAGCAGCTGTTCCCTCATGCCTTTCTGGGTTGTGTTATCAAATCTGGTTTGCGTCATCTATGTCAATCAGATTGTGTCCTTTTTACTTTGTATTATGCAGATGTGGAATCATCTTAAAGTTAAGAGATGAAAGAAAAAGAAACGAAGAAAGAAAGAAGAAAAAGCATTCCAAATTCAAAACAGCCCAAACTTTCATCTTCTTCTGGTCCCTGTGAATTCATCAAGTAACTGTAAGAAATAAGGTGATGCTTATAATTTATCATAAATTCTTTGGAAAACAAAGTGGCTATATCACCCTTAAGGTTTCCCTTCACCCCAATAGGAGCAATTAGCAGGGTGCAGGGCCGGCAGGTTTAGCCTGAGGTTCACACAGCCGTGTCCCCACATGTCTCCGCAGCCGGGGTCCTGACGCTCTCGCTGATGCAGACCATGTGCAGGACTGAGGAAGGCAGCACATGGCCTTCCTTTTTTCTCTATGTGCACTCTTCAAGAGCTGCTAAATTTACCCGAGAGTGGGAGAGAGAGGTTCGTATTAGAAAATGTAAACGAGACTCCAAGAAGCTTCACAGTATTTCAAAGTGGGTAGCGTCTTTAACGAGCTTCCCAGCTTCTTAATGGTTCCCTTCTGCCCATGAGAAAGCACTGGGGGCAGTGCCGTGTGAAGGCAGCCGGCCAGTCTGGCCGGCTTTAGAATGAGTGTAGCAGAGCAGGCCGACTGTGGCCCGGCAGCACCCGAAGAAGAGACATATTTCTGCCCTGGTCGGCATGGCCTATTGGTTACAGCGTTGGCCATGTATTAAGGGTCACAGGTTTGATTCCGGGTCAAGGGCATATACCTGGATTGCAGGTTTGATCCCCAGCCTCAGTCAAGGCACACGTGGGAGGCAACCAATCCATGTGTCTCTCTCACATTGATGTTTCTTTTTCCCTCCCTCTTTCCCTCCCTCCCTACCCCCTCCAACTCTCTTTAAAAAAATCAATGGAAAAAAATATCCTCGGGTGAGAATTCATACACATACACACACACACACACACACACACACACACACACACACACACACACAGATATTTCCGCTGTCTTCAGAGGGAGCGTCTTTTTGTTCTCTTTCCAGAAGGTCACATGTACAGTCAGCCTCCTCCAGAGCAGGAGAAATTCCTCAGGAGTCCCCTTGAATTATGCTTCTGTTCTATATCAGGCCACAAGTGCTGGGCGCACTGTTTACAAGATATCCTGTGGCTTCTCAGAGTGACCTGGTTTCAGAGAGCGGGTCCCAGGTGAAACATGAAAGCTGTCCAGGCTTCCAGGACAGCAAACAGCGCTTGTCTGTGAGGCGCATGCTACTTGATTTAGAGAGGATCACATGTTCTGTGAAAGGGGTTTGCACACGGAGCTCTCTGATTCCTTAAGAAATCTGGTGGAGTTTGTTATTCGTTTGTGCAGCCTAATAAGGCTCCATGAATCCTTCTGCCTGATTAAAAAAACACACACACACAAACAGGAAAAACAAAACAAAACCCAACAACACACACTTCAAATCATTTGGTGCTTGAAGAGTACAAAAGCCCAGAAAGGACAGCAGCAAAACTATCCATGTTCTTTGCTTCTTGGGGAAAAATATCAACACATTACTTTTTTAATTTTCTGTTGTCCTTCCCCCCCCTCCCCTGCCCGGAAGCACCCCCTCCTTTGAAGTGTGTGTTGTTGGGTTTTGTTTTGATTTTTTTGTTTGTGTGTGTCTGTTTTTTCTTTTTGGTTGAACTAATAAAAGCCCCAACTGAACAAAAGATTAACATTTGGTTACCAGATTTCGA
>NW_005871075.1:2170206-2171442 GCF_000147115.1 Myotis lucifugus
CCCCCCCCCCGAGATCATCCATAGGCAGATGCATTTGTAGGCATTTTAAATGCTGAGAACAGTTGGACCTTTTTAGTTGCTGTTGGGAGAGCAAAAGCACCAGCTGACTAAGATTTAAAAGTTGTGTTAATGTCGCAGAGCGGAGTTGTTTTTCTTAATTAAAATGTATGAAGACAGATTTCAGAGCAATTTCTTCTCTTCATCTCCTCCCCACTTGTTAAACAATCCAATTATTTTTTTGAGGAGAGATTTTATGAAAGCATGCAGGAAAGTTTTTACTTTGTATCCTGCTGAAGAATGTGCCTGTCACCCGTCCTGGGGCCCAGGGTTCAGAACTTTCTCAGATGTACGCTATCCGTGATGGGTTTAGTAAGTGATAAGGAAACTCGAACTGTATAGTCTGCTCAGAGATTGAAAAAATTCAGACTCTCAATTCCATGGCCCTCATGGAACATGTAAAAACTGAACTTTATGGGAGAATAAGAGAATAGTAGAAATGAAAAACATAGAATAGAAGGGAGATAGAGATGAAAGGAAAGTGAAACAGGAAATTCTAGTGCAAAAGCTCCATTCTCAAGTCCCATTAAAGGAAAACACCAGAGTTAATGAGAGTGCTGAGCCCACTTTATCCCGTATTTACTTTGGCCAGACAGCAGCTTTCTCTAGGAAGATTGCAGGAACAGAGGGAGCTGCAGTTACAAAGCTGCAGGGCTCCCGCAATCCGATGGCCGCCAACCTGTAACATGCAAAGAGTGTAAGAGCTTTTGTTAAGAGCTCATAAAGCAATTTCTTCCACATTAAATATTTTCATTTTGTGGTCTTTGAAAATGAAGTAGGTTTTAATATAATTCTAAGCCTCAAATTTAACACATACACTGAGTGGCCAGATTAATATGACCACCTGACATTTGTAGGCAAATTAGCCGTACACTGCATCGTATGGGATATGGAAGCCGAAGGCCTGTTCAAACACCTTTGCTGTCTGCAGTTACCAAGATAAAATGTCTCCAATTCGCACAGGAACACAAGGATTGGACAGTCGAGCATAGGAAAAAAGTCATGTGGTCCGATGAATCACGTTTCCAGTTGCATCATGCAGATGACAGAGTGAGAATTTGGCAGAAACAGCATGAAGCATGCACCCCCACATGCATGAATACACCCTTCAAGCTGGTGGGGCAGTGTATGGTTCAGGGCATGTTTTCCCTGGCATGATTTGGGCCCTTTAATTCGTGG
>NW_005871075.1:2171542-2181376 GCF_000147115.1 Myotis lucifugus
CAGTATTGAAGGCCAAAAGGTGCCCAAGCTAAGTACTGATGGGGTGGTTCATAATAATCCTGGCCCACTCAGTGTATGTCTCTCAACTTACCACCGCAATGATTGGATCTGACACGAAAGCTGGTGTAACCAAGCAAGTCCTCTATCGCCCTTTTAAAAATATGACTTCTTTTCCCAAAGGAGGGTGATTAATGCACAGGAATTCACTTAGTTTGTCTTGGTTTACCCGCAATTGTAAAGTGCTCGGAAGTGCCATGTTGAACCAAAATAAATAAATAAATAAATACCACCATTTTTATCCCTTTGGAAAGTTTTTGTTTCATTTGTTTATTTTTTAAATCCCCCCCCAAGAAGTTAGGATATTTTTTCTACTGATTTTTTTAGAGAGAGTGGAAGGGAGGGGCAAGGAGGAGGAGGAGAATTGCCGGGGGGGGGGGCGGGGGGGGGAGGAGAGACACATAGATTGGTTGCCTCCCACTTGTGCCTAGCCCAGGGCATGGGATTAAACCTGTAACCAAGGTACTACATGCCTTGACCAGGAATTGAATCTGAGATCCTTTGGTCCGCAGGCTGACACTCTAATCACTGAGCAAAACTGGCCAGGGCTGGAAAGTTTTAATATGCTGCTCAACCTCATTTCAACTGATCATCTCAAACTTCCTGAAACGCAGGTGGCAAGCAGCATTATTATGATTTTATTATAAATGTGGTGGTAAGTTAGAGAAAGGCTGAAAGATTCACTTGTAGTCACATAATCTGACTTGAGAATGGAGCTTTGCCACTAGAATATCCTGTGTTATTTTACATATTGCAGCAAACCGAAAGAAAGCCAAAATTCCCCCATCTTTGTTTGTTCCTCATACAGATGATATGTGTAAAATAAGGTTTGTCTGTAAGTGAAATACTTTAGAATTTTACTTTAAGTTTTTGATTTCTGTATTTTTGTTGCCACATGATATAAACTAAAGATCAGTGGACTGTATTTGTTTTTAAAAGTACTGATGGTGGCGGCTCTGTCTCTGGACATGCCCTGCCTTCTCCTCCCCTCCCCCCCTCCCCCCTCCCCCCCAGTTTCATTTCCTGGCCTCTCTCTCTCTCTCTCTCCCCTAAGCTCCAAGGGACCTTCTTTTGCCTCTGAGTCCATTTCTTCTACAGGTCACTTCTTCTACCTCTGACTTTCTAAATAAACTTTTGCTTATATTTGAAAACAAAACAAAACAAAGTATTGGTGACAAGAAGCCAGATTTTGACTTCATGATATCCTTTATACCGAGTTATTTACAGTGACACAGCTCCACATGTATTCCATGACACAAGGCTTTACACCCTCTATAGGCTCAGTTGACATCATCTATATAGATATAGATATAGGTATAGATATAGATATAGATATACATATACATATACATATACATATACATATACATATACATATACACACACATCCATATCTCCAAGGTTAAGATGGTCAGTGTTTTCAGGAAGTGGTCCTTTTGACATTTATGGAAACACAGTGTGTCATCGGGATAGCCCTAGGAGGCTATGACATCATAAATGAAATTCTGGGAGAATCTCCACAAGGTCAAGGGCATCAGGCACATTGTGCAGAATGCTTGGGAATATAGACTTGGTCCCAGGGCACCTCTGCTGCTAGCATACTTGGTGACACTGGGTCTAATGCCAAACCCCCTTTATCTCAAAGAGCTCATTACCAGAGCTGGGGAGGGCTAGGCAGGCTGGTGTCTGGGGAAGGTTTCAGCAGGCTCCCAGCCAGCCTGTCCGTGGAGTGGGCAGCATGGTGGATAGGTAAATACGGCCACAAGGAGGATTGCTTGAGAAGCCAGGGGTTACCCCACACGCTGAGATTGGCCCTAAATCTCTAATTTGCAGTTCAAGTTCTAGCTGCTGGTGGTGGTGGGGTGTGTGTGGGCTGACAGGAGGCAGTATGGCATTTTGGAAAGAGCTTGGGCTTTGGACTTTGGCAAGGAATAAATTCTACTTTAAATCTAGTATCTGTCACAGTGATTCAACCTCTCAGTGTTCTCATCTGTAAAAGGGGATAATAATGCTGACCCCACAACGATTGCTTTGAAAATGAAATCCATATGGGGAAAGCCTTTTTAGCACGTGCAAGTGTCTTGTCAATATTGGTTCCTTCCCAGTGCTTGGGAATTTGGTCTACCAAGTGGCTGGTGGGTGTCTTAGCGACTTGGCGACCATTGTCCAGCATGGTTGGTAAGGCAGCACCCACATGGCCGGCTGGTGGGCCTTCTAGATCTGCCCTGTGTGTTAAGCCCTGGGGTATAGTGCAGTTAATGCTGCAAGTGTAGCCGGGACCTTCCTTAGGAAGCTAAGTGAAGACCCAAGGATCCAGGAGGGGAAGAGGTGGGTACACTATGCTGCTCGTGTTTTTTCAGCTTTTCTTCAGATATTCTAAGAGGAGGCTCCCCTGTTGGTTTGTAACCTTGATACTTAAATGCAGACACAGCTCTTGGTTTGCAGACTCCTCCTGGAAGCATGCTTCCCTTTTAAATGTGGCAGGAGCAGTTTGTTCAGAGATGGCTTGAGTAATGTTCTTTTCAACTAATGAAGAGGTTGCCAGTGCCATCACATTGCATGAAGATTTTATCTCAGTTGCGGAGATATCTTGCAGTGACCAGATAGCAAACCCTTGTGTGCAGAACTCCTCCCCGAGGGGGTGGCTCACTCCCAAGATGTGGTTTGAGTTGCACCACTGTCTCCCGCGACCCCATCTTAGGGAGTGGAGAAGAGGAAGGGGAGGCTCACTGTTCTTTTGCCCCACTCAAAATGGAAAGACTGACGCACAGGTGCTTGCTTTTGCACCCTAGCATTCAGCACAGTGCTAGGCACAGAATTGGTGCTCACAAACCTTTCACTGAATAAAAGGCTTGGGTTCACCAGTGGGACCTGCAAAACCTCGTCTCGTTGTGCTGCTTCTACATTATTTAGGTCTTAGCTCACATATCAGAAGCTCCACTCCTGCTGCACTGAAGACTCCATCATATCTTCCCATTATGTTCCTTTTAGCTCTTCTCCTACCCATACAATCTATTATGAATGTACTTCTTTGTTTATTGTCTATCTCCCCCTCCCCACAGGATACAAGCTTTGTTCCATAATATGGGACATTTTCTGTCTTGCTCAATGCTTAGAAATGTATCTTGCCCAAAGTAGCCACTCAATAAATATTTGCCATCAATACTTTAATTATCTAGAAGTCTAAGTTTGGGCAACATGAATCCTCTGGAAAATGTCTTTGAACCTAAAAATGACTCTTTCAGCCTTGACAGTTAGCTGCACTGATGTCTTGGAGCATAAAAGTCTTATCTCGTTTTCCAATCTCTACCAGATTAGGAGTAAACATGATGTTGGAGGGAGATACCGACAGGATAACTTTCTGTCAGAATAGGATATCAAAAAAGTAAGAAGTCAGCATAGGGCTTGGAATATTAGAAGTATTCATATTTTGTTCTTTGAAATTTTACTCAAAGCACTTCCTCACCTCTGATTCAACTGTCCCAACACCATGAGGTACCAATGTTATACAGGTGAGGAATTTCACTTCCAAGGTCAATTTAGTGGGAAGATGAAATTGAAACTTGTATCTCCCAGGTCCTATTTGAATCTTTGTCCATTACTCAAAACAACGTAGGTTGTAAGGTATAAAATTAGATAAGGTGCCACACCAGCACTATTCCTTCAGAAAAATAGAAATGCGCCCTTCATCTGAGAATGACGAAATGTTGTCTCTTCTCTCTCACATAACAGCAATGTTGAAGAACTCTCACCACTTTTCTAGGGAGAATGAGACTGAGGGCTTCTTCTACAAAAAAGACTGAACTTTAATAACCTCTCCTTGTTAGGGTTTTATCAGGATTTCACAAACCCAAAGCCTAATGGGAAGTTTCATGGAGCACAGAATCCTGATTAGACAGCAGACTTATGAGTGGGACACCACCAGTTTCTACTATATGAAAATAGGCCCAGCTTCCCTCTTAGTTGACTCTTTCAGCAGTATTTACAGAGAGGGGAAACAGAAAGGTCAATTTATTGATTTAATTAGAGTATAACTTTAATTCATTAAAAGCTACACCAGGGAATACAGTAAGCATCATCTCATTTCTTCCTCCTAGGGACCTACTTGATAGTAGAGTGTGATTGCTAAGGGACAATGGCTGGCCTGCATTACAATCTTCTCTCCCTTCACCTCTGTAATCAGGGTAGTTATTTAACCATTGTGAGCCTAAGTGTCTTCATTTGTAAATGCCTGGTCATCATAGGGCTATAGTGACATTTAAGTTAGATTGATGCCTGAAAGCCACCTACCAGTAGACAATGCTCAGTACCTAGCAATTACTTATTCACTGTTAACTGTTGCATTGACATTAAATCCCATTTTACAGGTGAGGAAACTGAGGTATAGGAAATAAAATAACTTACTCAAAATTACGATTAAGCAGCTAAACAGCTAGTTTCTTAAACACATACTCTCACAACAAAATCTGTAACAGAGGAGAAAAGTACAAAAGCCCGTGTCTTCTGCCGAGGATGGCATTTCGCCCTCTCTTGCTGTGTGGGACCTCCCTTTTCACCAAGGCTCCTGCACGCTTATGTCCAGGGGAAGACTTGGATTTTGTGAAGAAAATCCTGATGGTTGCCATTTTCCAAAGCTGTCATTTATTCTGACATCAGTTTGGAAGTCCTTGCATCCTACTCAAGGAAATCAAATACAGACCTCAAATGAATAGTGCTAACTGGGTAAAATGGTCTCCTTTTTATTTTTTCCTTATAAAACTCACCAAGATAAAATATTTTCCTTGAAATCATATGCTTGTGATTCTCACTAACTGCTTGGCAGAAGGTGGCCGTGGTCTGAGGTAACACTGTTATTTCAACTTATCTTTGCAAGGGGTTTGGGCCATCACTCTTGCTTGCATACATAGTCCACACTACACGAACTTCTAGTTCTGGTTAGCAGACCAAATTATTAGGTATTTTAGCCAAGCAGTTGTGGGTTCCATGCTGGCTCTTGCCTTGGTAGCCAGGAGAACATGATGTAAGAGGACAAGAAGGGAGAGAAGAGAACATGAGGGGAGAGCGGTGTGGAGAAGCTCTCTTGACAGGGGAAGAAGGTAGGCTTATGTGTTAAATCAGGATTTCTCTCCCTTGGCCCTATTGGCATTTTGAACTGGATTGTTTTGATTTAGGGAGAGGGAACTGTCCTGTGCACTGTAGAATGTTTAGCAGCATCTTTGGTCTCGGCCCAATAGATGCCAGCAGCACCCTCATCCCCCAGTCATGACAACTAATAATATCACCAAACATTACTGAACGTCCCGTGGACAGGGGTGGGGGCAAAATCACCCACTGTGTTAAAAGTGTGGCATTTCTTGCATTCTTGGCTTTGCTAGGGTGATCAAAGAGAGAGGCTTTTAGCAACCAGCCTGGATATGCATGTAGTAGGGAAGGAGACAGGCATTCACTAATAGGATTATATGGATATTAAAACACATACTAAATAAATATGATGGCTATATTGACTGTATAGTTATTCACTCTGAGGCATATCTGGATAACTTGCCTCTTTTTTTTAAAAACTTGCCTTTTTTAATGGTTAATTTAGTTGTTTTGCAATGATCATGTACATCCATAAGCATGTTGGATTTTTTTTTTCACTGTTTACAAAAACCTGTTATGTGTAAATCCTTACACGTAGCACCCCTACCTCTTCAGAAAATCAATTCCACAAAAGAAGGGGAAATGTTGGAATAGATCGAATTTGTTAACTGCCACACCAGGACTGTTGTATGGTTTTCATTTCTTCTGTCCTGGTTTCTTCAAAGCTCAGAGCATGTGTGCAGGCTGGTCCAAGTCTTTTTCTTTACTCCTATTGGACAGAGTTAAGACAGTAGGAATAAGAAGAAGGAAGAAAAAGAAAAGAGCAGGGTCTCCATGGCAGAATCAAAGTGCTACCCAGTGTACCTGTGTCTTTTCCAGGCACTGTTGCTGGGTCTTAGGGTATGTGTTTCTGAGTGTGTGCATGTGTGTGCTTGTCTCTTTGTGTCTCTCTGTGTGTGTGCTTGTATGTATATATGTGTATGTACGTGGTTTGGACTTTGGTCTGTTAGTCCCAGGCCAGCCTTCCAATCCCTTTTGCAATCTAGAACAGAAACATACTTAACTGCTGCTGGGAAGATAGAGCTGCTTTGTGGAGCTTGTTTCAAATGGGTTTTGTTTTGAATCTTCAAGTTCATTCAAATCCAATATGAAGCAAAATTCATAGATTGTGATGTCATGTGGATTGAAACCAAAAAAGGGCTGTATTTCTGCCAGAATTTACTCATGGCTTTAGGAAACTCCCCCACTCACCAGCCATCTTCCTCCTCCTCCTCCTCCTCCTCCTTTCTTCTTTTTCTTTCTTCTTCTTTCGTCTACTTTTTTTTTCTTTGTGAGCCAAGACTTCAGGGTTGTGCTCGACTAATCTTTGCTTTCATTTGCAGACTTTTCTTTCTTTTTTTTTTAAACAGCCCTTGTTCTAAGGCATGCTATTTGTGCTGCTATTTTACTATTTCTTTACACTTATATTACTAATTTATGTTCACATTAAAAAGGGAATAGATCTTTCCAATTGTATAGACTCTGATTTTGTCTAGGGCGAAACTGAATTGGGAAGCTAATTGAATTGGGAAGGCTTTCTCAACCCACAGGCAAGTTCCATTGTGGTGGTCCTTCCTGTTGTGCAATCCCTGTGATGTGACACTAATGTCCCCTGACCTCGTGGCCGACTGGACATTTCACTCTTTCATCACTGTGTGGTGGAACTGGGTTTTAGTAAACCAGCATTGTCATCGAGGATAACTTAAGAAAGGGATACACTTGAAGTATGTTTAAGAGAAGGGGTGCACGCCAAGCCTCAGGCAATTGTGCTAAAGGAAGAGGGGGATTGAACCTAAGGAAACAGAAGGACAGAGCACTAGGGCATGTATGTGCCTTTCACCCCCCTGTATCCACGGAACTAGGAATATGGTGTGGGCACCCCAGCACTGTCTATCCATCCCAGCCTAGTGCCCACATTGCCATCCTGGTAGGAACTATACTCATTTTCTCAGGGTTGCATTAGAATTAGGGTCACTCTTATTTCCTGTGCTGAGTGCTTTCTAGCTAGAGAAAACCAAAATCCACCTCCTCCTGATGTAACTCCTGAATGACACCAACGTGTGTGTTAGTTCAAACTATCAGACCTGGGGAGTGGAATAGTAGTGACCCAATTAATGAATAGAGAAGTGGCTTAGTGCTACTGACTGGGTTACTGGCTGGGACCTCAGTTCTTCTCAACACCCCAAGTGAGGAGCAGGCCAGTCCAGAGAGACAATGATCCCGAACTCCCTGCGTTATATGGTTTAAATGAGGGATTTCTGGGATGTAGACTTTCATTTGCATCCAGGGATGATTGACAGAAAAGGGTTATATAAGTATATTTCTTCTTACCCATAGTGCATATAGAAAAACCCACGAGGTTGGGGTGGGGGGAGATGGGATGGTCAAAACTGCAATGCAAATTTTATTATAATTATTCGGGGCCCTAGTAAGGTTGCCTTGAGGTCATGTCCTCTTCCTCTTTGCTTTCGAGAGAACTGCCTCCTTCTGAACCTGCCCCCTGGTGGTGTGCTTCAGGAACTGCTGGCTGCTGGGCCGCCCTGAGAGAGGTGGTCTGAAGGCAGTGTTGGTCCCACCCCTGTAAGGACCCCAGGGCAGGCCCCACCCCAGCCTCTCAGTGTAATTTCCTACCTCACATTAGGAGTCAGAACTACTTCCTGACTTTTTTCCCCTCTCTCAGTGTAGACATCTGATGAGCTGAATTCCTAGGCCTGCGAAGGCTGCATTCACTCCCTGAATTGCCAGGGGCAGCTCACTGCTCAGATGGCACCAGCTGCATGAGGTCTTCCTTGGCTTTTAGGGAGTTGCATACACCTTCTTCTGTGCTACCGTGGCAGTGTGTTAACTCTTACTGCAGTGCTTACCATTTTGTGTTTCTGTATGGTAAACCCACTGTCCCATTTCAGTTTCTCTAGAAAAGGTATAAATTCTTGGGAATTGCTCCTACACTCAGCACACTGATTGATGATTGATTTAATAAACGTGCCAATAAAGGTTTGTTGAGAAAGTAAGTACAGAATAAATGAGTATAAGTGAGAAGCCCTCCTGATCACCTTTGTTAGATTCTCAGTTTGAAAATGTTATGGTGCGATAAACCAGAGACAGGTCAGAAACACCAACACAGAAGATATGAGAGGCGTCTGTTCTTCTAAATAATAAAAATGAAATGATTATGATATTATTTAGCTAGAATGAAATTTTCTACTTCTCTTCCCCTTCCTCCTTCTCCTCCTCCTTCTCCTCTTTTTTAAAACTTTATTCCTGTTTTCTAGCCCCTTTCTGCTAGAGACTATATTCAATCTTTCAATAACTCAGTTTTATTTAATAAATAATTGCACTTATTATATGTAAGCATAGGTTAAATGCTCTGTGAGATGCCCCTAAATTTACAATCTAATGGTTATGAAAGTCACACTAGAGACTTACATATCAAACAGTGTGTATTCACTAATTAATTCACTCATTCATTTGGTAAACTGTTATCAGTTTCTTGCTATGTGTCAGGAGTTGGGCTAGGCCTGAGGTCCTAAAGCTATATGATATACAGAGTTCCCAGTATTTGAGTTTTCCTGGCAGAAAGCATTCTCAAATTGGGTAGTTTGAGGAGAGTATAATGAAGGGACTATGTACAGAGTTGTGGGTAGGTTTAGGAAAAGCAGCAAAGAATGGCATGGGGTCTGGGATGAGTGGGGATAGGGCATTTGCTTTGCCCCTCAACTTGTAGCTGCACTTCTTACTGGAAGCGGGGGGACAGGAACTTGTGTGTGCACAGTGAAGAAGGCCGAGGAGTAGTTCAGAAGGGCATTTTGGTCAAGGCAGTAGAGGTGACTGCCCTGGAAACATACACTTGCCAATGTCGCGCTCCAATGCTATCCCGAACCATAGGAGGTGAAGCTTGGCTGACTGGACTTCAGAGTAGAGGAAGGAGAGAAATCTGGAGGTGTTCCCAAGTTTTTTTCTTTTTCTTTTTAATAAGAAGAGATAAATCTACCATTACCACAATTAATGGGGGATACAAAAATATGAAGGTAAAGATGGGTCAGTTGATTTTAGTGCTTTTGAGTTTCAAGTGCCTATGAGACATCTAGTGGAGATTCTAGACCAGGGGTGGGCAAACTTTTTGACTCGAGGGCCACAATGGGTTCTTAAACTGGACCGGAGGGCCGGAACAAAAGCATGGATGGAGTGTTTGTGTGAACTAATATAAATTCAAAGTAAACATCATTACATAAAAGGGTACGGTCTTTAGGGGGCATGCAGGGGGCAGCTGATCAATGATTCTCTCTCATCATTGATGTTTCTCTCTCTCTCTCTCTCTCTCTCTCTCTCTCTCTCTCTCTCTCCTCTCCCTTTTTCTCTGAAATCAATAAAAATATATTAAAAACAAAAAACAAAAATCAACACTGGGAAACAAAGAGGGAGTGGTGTAGGTAGTGGATAATGTACTCACTAGGGATGTGGGGTCCCTGTGGAGAACTGCAGGCTTGATTTTGCTTTTAAGGTTTGCCTAGAATTTATCCTACTAGAAAGGGGGGAGGAGTGTCCGCCTCCTTCAAGAACTCAAGATCTGTAGCAGGATGGCTCTCAAGGAAGAGATCTCCAGAAGGCAGACAGCAGGGCAGCTTCAGCAGGCAGGGGACAGGAGGCTAAGAATCT
>NW_005871075.1:2181934-2187640 GCF_000147115.1 Myotis lucifugus
TCCGAGGTCTCATAGAAATTAGAATGGTGCAATAGAAAGAGAGGGACGAGTTAAGGAGAAACTGAGGCGATGGGGGCCTGTTTACAGGGAGAGTAGTATTATCTTTGGTAGAAATTGGAGAGTCAGGAGGACTGAGGTAGTTGAATTCTGGAAGGAAAATAATGTGTTTGCTCTTCAAGGTACTGAATTTCGAATGATGATGTGAAGTTCAACCAATGAAATGTCTAGTTGCAGCTAGAAGAATGCACCTAGAATCAGAGGAAAATGTCAAGATGGCAGCTTTAATTTTCAAAGTCAATAGTGTAAACTGTTAGTAGGAGGTAGTTGTGGGAAAAAACAATATGTACAGAGAATCACAGAAGGCCAAGATCTCAGCCAGAAGGTTCACCTGCAATCGGGTAAAAGGTGAAATGGAACTATTCAAGGAGGGAGATGAGCCAAGGAGTGAGGGGGACATTGGGCAGAGACAGAGATGGGGGCAGGTGGGGAGCTTTGTTCAGAGAGAAGCTGCAGAGAAATAATATTAGCTGGAGCAGGCTGGCCGGCAAAACCGTGAGATTATTTCTGAGGCCCCAGTTCCGAGGAGACATAATTAATCTGCTGCTGGCCCTCCCATCTGTAAAGCTGGCCTCAATGTGAGGGGGCCCAGTTCACCAGGCTCTTCCAATTCGCTCCTGATTATAACATTTCCACTGAATGACTTCAAAACTGTATGTTGTGAAGGTAAAATCCTTTGAAAGGAAGAACTTTTACTACTTTCGTTTCTGTCTCTGAAGAAGGCTCAGATATAATTAACTCACTCCCTTTCACTTCAGGGACAGTGGCTAGGAACTCCTGAATGCACACATGTGAGGATGTTTGATGAGTCTATAAGAATTCTTCATCTCTTGTCTGGGTTACTGTTATTTTAAAATAGTGTTTGTGGTTTAATCATTTCTTGAGATCTTGCTCCTAGATTAAAAAAACCTGTGGCTAGAAGCCAAATTAATTTGCTCATGTAATTGTTTTTCAAATAGATCTGATGCAAGATATTGTGTCCTGGTGAAGCTGAGCTGTGTGCATCTGCGGATCTGTGGCCAGACACCAAGGAGGACCCTAGCTGATGAGCAGAGTTGTACCCTCGCCAGGGGTTGGATCTGAGGCACATGTGGCCGTCCCTGTGACTCAGAGGAGGTGGGGGCTAGAATCCTGTGGGCTGAAATCTGGCTGGGGGTGGGCTCCTCATACTGCTGAGATAAGCAGTTCCTCTCTCACCAGCAATATTTGTTCCCTGGGGAATAGGCTTCCTCTCCAGCACCCCTCCCCCACTTCCTGGAGGCTCATGAGCTATCACAGCCTTTCCCTGGAAGAAGCATTGGGAGTTCTCAGCTTTTGCCTGCAACCTTAACATTGGGCCGGGCCATACCTCTTCTCTTAGTTACCAAGTGCTGATCAAGGGCAATACAGTTACTGCAGAAGGACTGGGAGTTTCACCCGGATTCATTTCAGTTTATGATGTTACAAGTCCTTATATCCTTGAATTTGTCAAAAAAGCAGGGATAAAAAACAAACACACCCACTCAAACAGATTTCAGTCAGAATTCCCATCATGTTAAAAACAGTTTTCAGCCACCATGGCCTCTGTCTGCTGGAAGTCTGGGGCTGATGTTTGTTAAAGAAGTGGTTCTTGTTCTTTTTTAAAAATTATTATTATAACTCAGCTAGCAATGACCAAGTAGACAGCAGGCGATCAGAAAATAAATGTCTAACTTTGATTTTGCAAAACTGGGTCTTGCTCCAAAGCACACTACCTTGCCCACTGACCCAGATTGAGTTTTTACAGGGACAGCAACAAGGTACCCTTCTGGGGCTGCACTGGGAGTTTGCTGGTCTGCAGGTCACCCCTGATTAGAAGGCTGCCAGCTGTCCTGCTTCCCCTTTCTATTCCGGGAACACCACACACACACAAAAAAACCCGCATCGAGTTTCTTTAATTTTTATTTCCTGGGGCATTTTATTCTTCTTTTATTCCTCCTGTTCCCTCCTCTTTCTCTTGTTTTTACAGTCTCCCTGTAATGACTAATTGGCAGTCTTTCCCAGCTTTTTTATGTTCCTCTTACTCTGGTTACAAGTCGTACTAACCCAGTCATATCCAGAGGGACCTATAGACAGCCAACATTTCCAAGTGATATACAGCATCCCCCCCGTTCTTTTAAAGCATAAAACATTTACAAGGAAATGTACTAATGGATCAGGAACATTTCCCGGGTCGGTCATTAGTGCTGGCCTCCCCGCACCCAGGGAGCGCCCGGCCCGGCCCCCTCCCGCGGCCCGCTTCCGCGTGCCAGTGGGGCCGCCCGCGGGACCGCAATTGCTCTGGCCCAGATTGACGAGCCTCTGATGCCCATTTACGGCGCGCGGCAGCCACTCTGGAGCCGCGGCACATCTGGATGGAGTCAGCCGCCCAGCGCCAGGGCCCAGCGCGGCGGAGCAAGCCCAGCGCGGCGGCCGAGCCGCGAGGGAGGCCGGCGCCCGGCCGCCTCCGCCCGCCGCCCCCCGGCCCGCGCCCCGCTGGATTTCCTGATGTAAACAGAGCGGCCCTGCGAGAACACAGCCCCTCGGCCGAATGTGTCATTGAGCGGTGCTTTATCTGCTCGGGGTCAAAACGGCGACTTAGGAAAACAGAAGCGTGGCTTTGAATTCCAGCAGCTCCGAGCCCTGGACCGGGCCGGTCTGGATGGGGGAGGGAGGGATGCCTGCAGACTGAGCTCCTGCTCTGTGCTTCCTTGTTCCACTTTATGGTAATTCGGGGGCGAATGGCGTTATCTGCAGCCAAATTGGAAACAAGGTGTTGTTTCTGTCAGGGTTGCTAAAGGCGTGTGTGAATTTCTTGCTGGAGGTTTTGCAAGTTGCAGCCTCGCTCCAGAGCCCGCTGCCCTGCAGCCCCTCGCGGGGCAGGAAAAAGTGTTGAGACCCTGGTTTTCCCCGCGGACAGCCCACCGCCCTGTTTCGGGGAGGATTGTGTTGCTCTCGGTCACTGAGTGGCAGCCAGGAATGCATTTCCTTCCTGGGTTCCCCGAGAGGCTCAGCTCCCGGGGCTCCCAGGACAGGTTATATCTACCCTGCCCAGTGGGACGCGCTTCCCTCCCATTTCCCGAGGAATGGCAACTATTCCTCCCCAGCGGGCCGCTCCAGTGTGCCTGGCGGGGCTGTTGCCTTTCCCCCTTTCACTGGGTTGCTTCACTTCTCGCCTCTGGCTGGGGATGAGACAATAAGGGTTTGGGATTCTGAACTTTGATGAAGGAAAACTCAGCCAACTGTAAACGATGACAAAGCCATTTTGAAATACGTGGTAGAGGGAAAACACAAAATGATGGCAGAGCTGGTGTTGTCATCACCAATAATTAAAATGAAATGAAGATGTATTTCCAGTGCAGTCACACGCCATTTATTTAAACAGTAGGGTCTAGAGAATTTCAACCGGCCAGAGTAACCTCCGATCCTGGCAGAGCTTCCCTAGCCCTCTAGGAGGGACCAGCTTTGCAAAGTCTCTAAATAGAAATCAGGAGGAGCCCTGGGTGCATGTCCCAGGGCAGGATTTGGCCCATGTGCAGGCTGTGAGTAGGCCTGGGGGGCAGCTCTGGGCGGTTGGGGTAAGATCTCAGAACGCAGCTTCATGTGAAGATTTGTCAGAATGTGGGAGTCATCTGACCTAAACATTGCTTGGCCATCAGGAGCACTTGTATGTTGAAAGAACCTTGGATACACACGTCACTGTATCGTGTATAGGTTAATGGAGAACCCCGCCCCCCGACAGACTTTATTTGGATGAATTTGTCAGAAGTTGGGCAGAGACTTAGGGACAGAACCAAGGTCTAATTCAGCAAATTGGCTCTTAGCAGCTCTTCCCAGTGGTTTGATAGAGAGATGGGGCTTCAACCCATACTTTAAATGAGGTTTAGAGGAATCCCCTGTACCTTTAAAGGCAAATAGAGTATTGCCCCACCCCTTTGCTCCCTTTACATGCTAAGAAATAAGAATATTCCATGACTTTCTGTGATCACTGTAGTGCCCTAGCTCCCAGGGAACTAGTAAGGCACGCAGGGGTTATTAGTTCAAAACAATTTACTTTTTCACGTTATTGGATTTTTACGTAAGTGCCATGTGAACAGGTAACAGGTCCTAAATATATAATTCTTAATTTTCTGCAGGAGAGACAAGCATGGTTACTTGGTTACTTAACAATTCTAGCCTCAGTTTCCCCATCTCTAACATGCAGAGAAGAACTACTTCTCCAGGTTACTAGAAGTCAAATTAGATCATCCATATGATCTAATGTAGATCAGTGCCTGTTACAGAGGGGTTGATCGATAAATGCTTGCAGTGGAAGGCTTTTTATCCCACAGTTTGATTTTTTTTTTTTTGCTATTTTTACATACCATCTATTAGAGGCACAAGGAATACGAAGACATTTTGAACTCTTGTCCTTAAAGAAATTTCTTCAAAATTCACTCCAAACACACATCTTGCATTTTCTAGGGGCTCCTTGGTTTTAAACCCTGTGTCAGAGTTTAACACTTATTTTTTTTTAAGTCTGGGCAATACGTTCACTCTAGGCACAACCTCATCTCCGCAGATCAACAAGAGCAGATGTGGCAGGTGATCCTCAGGGAGACCAAGGCCATGCTAATCACACCCTCCTGTTTTGCACCTGGGACAGCAGAAACCTCTACGTGTATGTGAGTGGGTGTCTCTGGACCAAACAGGAACCCAGCTCAGAGCAATGACCCAGTCATAGCCATAGTATTTTTTTTCATTAATTGAATTTTTTATTGAGATAGTTGTAACTTCATATGTAGTCTGAAGAAAAATGTGAGATTCCATTACTTTTTACCCAGTTTCCCCCCAATGATAACATTTGCAAAACTGTAGTACAATATCTCAGCTAGGATATTGATATTGGCACAATTTGCCAACCTTATTCAGTTTTATTTGTACACATTTGTGTGTATGTTTATTTGTTCTATATAGTTTTGTCACGTGTCGTTCCAAAGTATACCACTGTAGACACAACAGTCCCAGCACCACAAGGACCCCTTCTGTTGCCTTTTATAACCATACCCTCTCACTCCCTCTCACTCTTTCCCTCCCTCTCCCTCCTGTTCCAGTCATTGGCAACCATTAATTTGTCCTCTAGTTCTAAAATGTTGCCACAGCAAAATGCTATGTAAATAGAATCACACAGTATGAATCTTTTGGGATTGCTTTCTTTCATTTTATTGTTGGATAATATTCCATAGTATAGCCGAATGAATAGTTATTTTTTAAATTTATCTTTATTGTTGAAAGTATAACAGATGTCCTGTTTGTTTGTGTGTTTTCTTTTTTCCCATTGACCCCCTCCACCTTGTATTCGCACTTACCAGGCCTTCACCACTCTATTGTCTGTGTCCATGGGTTATGCATAAATGCATGTAAGTTCCCCAATTAATCCCTCTTCTCCCAATCCCCGCCCCCCCCCCCTAAAATTTTTCAGTCTGTTCCATGCTTCTATGTCTCTGGATCTATTTTATTTGTCAGTTTATTTTCTTTATCTGCCAAAGGACATTTGGGCTGACTCTAGTTTTTGGCTATTACAAATGAATATGCCATGACATTTGTGTATATATTTTTGTGTGAAAATAAGTTTTTATTTTTCTGGGATAAATGTCCAAAAGTACCATTTCT
>NW_005871075.1:2187756-2236353 GCF_000147115.1 Myotis lucifugus
ACATTTGGTTGTTACTTTTTTTTTTCATTTTAGCCATTCTGATAAGTGTATAGTGATCTCAATGTGGTTTAAATGTTCATTTCGTTAATGATGTTGACTATCTTTTCATGTGCTTATTTGCTATGTGAATATCCTCTTCAGGCTTTTTGCTGATTTTCTAATTGAATTGTTGTTATCACTGTCATTAGTACTGTTGAGTTTTGAGAGATTTTTATATATTCTGGATACTGGTCTTTTGTCAGATGCGTGGTTTGCCAACATTTCCTCCCTGTCTGTAGCTTGTCTTTGCATTCCCTTCACCGGAACTGTCACAGAGCAAAAGCGTTTAATTTTGATGAGGTCCAACTTATCAATTTTTCTTTTCATGGATGTGCTTTCAGTGTCATGTCTATTTGCCTAACCTTAGATCCTGAAGACTTCTCTCCTATGTCTTTTTCTAAAAGGTTTATAGTTGTGCATTTTATACTTAAGAAGTCTATGATCCAGTTTGAATTAATTTTTGTATAAGAGGTAGTCTGAAGTTCATTCCCTTCCCCTGCTCCAATATAGTTTCACCAGTACAATTTCTTGAGAAAGCTTGCTTTCCATCATCACATTACTTTTGCAGCTTTGTCAAAAATCAGTTGACAATATTTATCTAGGTCTATTTCTATGTTCTCTGTTCTGTTCCATTGATCTAATGTTTGTCCCTCTGCCAATACCACATTCTCTTGAGTACTGTAGCTACAATGAACTAAAAAAGGATTAAAATCTTACAAGTTAGACTCAAAACCATAAAAATCCTAGAAGAAAACATAGGCAGTAAAATCTCAGGCATTTCCTGTAGCAATAGTTTTTTTCTGATTTCTCTCCTCAGGGCGAGGGAAATGAGAGAAAAAAAATAAACAAATGGGACTACATCAAATTAAAGAGTTTTTGCAAAGCAAAGGAAACCATTAACAAAATGAAAAGGCAACCCACTGAATGGGAAAACATATTCGCTGATACATCTGATAAGGTCTTAATATCCAAAATTTATAAGGAACTTATAAAACTCAACACCCAAAACCAAATAATTCCACTAAGAAATGAGTAAAGGACCTGAATATTCACCTCTGAAAAGAGTTCATATAGATGGCCAATAGACATATAAAAGGATGTTCATCATCTCTATTCATCAGAGAAATGGAAATGAAAACTACAATACTATAATGAGATGTCACCTCACACCTGTCAGAATGGCCATCGTCAATAAATCAACAAACAAGTGCTGGTGAGGATGTGGAGAAAAGGGAACCCGAATACACTGTTGGTGGGTATGCAGACTGGTATAGCCACTGTGGAAAGCAGTATGGAGTTACCTCAAAAAATTAAAAAAGGAACTTCCTTAAGACCCCACAATGCCACTTCTGGGAATATATCCAAAGAAACCTGAAACACTAATTTGAAAGAATATGTGCACCCCCATGTTCATTGCAGTGTTATTTACAACTAGGGGCCCAGTGCACAAACTCATGCACCTTGAAAGGAACTGTGGGCCAAGAGGCTGTGGTAGGCACAGGGACGGGTCTTGGCCCATCCTCCCCGCTCCTGCCTGGCCCCTCCCTCCGTGGTCTCCGGTCCCCTGTCTGCTGGCAGCCCCACTCCCGCACCACTCCCACGCGCTGACGGTGCCAGCCCCGCTCGCACCTACTGATGAACTCAAATAGGATTAAAATAGAGAGATTAAGACCGGCGTCAGGCACTGGCAGCAGGTGGGAGTGGTGGCTCTGGTGCCGGCAGTGTGTGCAAGCACCGGGCGGAACCATGGTGTGCAGGAGCAAAGAATTTTCAGTAACCACCAGAGACTCGCCCCAATGACAGCAACTGGCACCCTGCCTTGATCTGGTGCCCCCGCTCACCTGCTCCACCATCCTGCTATGGCCAATGCCCATCATGTTCTGCACATGCCCCCTGGTGGTCAGCACACATCATAGCGACCGGTTGTTCGGTTGTTCGTTTTTTTGCCGTTCTATTTGCATATTAGCCTTTTATTAGATAGGATAGCCAAGATTTGAAAGCAGCCCAAGTGCCCATCAGTAGATGAGTAGATAAAAAAGCTGTGGTACATTTACACAATGGACTACTACTACACTGTGAAAAAGAAGGAAATCTTACGTTTTGCGACAGCATGGGTGGACCTGGAGAGTATTATGCTAAATGAAATAAGCCAGTCAGAGAAAGGCAAATACCAAATGATTTCACTTAATTGTGGAATCTAGTGAACTAAATAAACTAACAAAGTAGAGACAGACTCATGGATACAGAGAATAGACAGCTGTCAGAGGAGAAGGTTTGCGGGCTGGGTGAGAAGAGTGAAGGGATTAAGCAAAAAAAATAAAGAATGACTAATGGACACAGACATCTATATGGTGATTGCCAGAGGGAAGGGGGGTGGGTGGAGGTAGGAGAGGGTAAAGGGGTGATAAATGGGGATGGAAGGAGACTTGACTTGGGGTAGTAAATACACATTATAATATACAGATGATGTAGTGTAGAATTGTATACCTGAAACTTATATAATTTTACTAACCAATGCCACCCCCAGAAATTCAATAAAAATAAATTTAAAAATAACAAAAACATTTACAGTTAAAATTTAAAAAAAAAACCTGGTTACTGGATAGAGTGCTTCCTCTCACTTTATTTTTTATTTTTAATATTATTTTATTTTTGCCTGTGCCTTTCTATAAAATTTTTTAGAATAAACTTGTCTACAAAAAACTTTGTTAGATTTGGGTAGGAATTGCATTAAACCTATCGACCCACTTGGAGAAATTTGACATCTTTACTATATTGAATTTTCCAGTCCATGAATATGGTATGTCTCTTCACTTATTTATGTCTTCTTTTATTTCTTTCATTAATATTTTTCAATGTGTAACACATAGTTCCTGTACATACTTAAAGTGTATGTCTAAATATTTCATTTTCTTTGGTGTGATTATAAATGCTAATTTTTTAATTTCAGTTTTAAATGTTCATTTTTTAGTATATAATTAACTTTTTTCTTCTAGGAATTTTTTTGTAAATACTTTGGAATTTCTATGTAGACAATCATGCCATTTACAAATACATTTTATCTCTTCCTTTCTAATCTGTCTTTTTTTGTTCTTGCTATTGTAGTTGCTAGAACTTCTTACACTATCTCTATATATAAAAGCCTAAGCAACTGAACAACCAAATGACCAAACGACTGGTTGACCAGTCACTATGACGAGTACTGACCACCAGGGGGCAGACACTCAACGCAGGAGCTGCCCCCTGGTGGTCAGTGTGCTCCCACAGCCAACCTCCCACAGCCAGCCATCTTCCCACAGTCCCTCCCCCTGGCCACCCTGATCGGCCCCAATTGGCCCTGGGTGAGGCAGCCCCCGATCTGCTCCAACTGCCAGTCAGGTCGAGGGACCCCACCTGTGCACAAATTCATGCACCAGGCCTCTAGTATTGAATAAGAGTGGGAGAGCCTTGCCTTTTCCCTGATCTTAGGGAGAACGCATTCAGTCTTTCACCATTAAGTATGATGTTAATTGTAGGGGTTTTTGTGGATGACAGATGCTTTTTATAAAGTTGAGGTTATTCCCTTTATTTCTAATTTCCTTCTATTTTTGTTATGAATGAGTATAGTCCTTTTTTTGGTCAGATGCTTGTTGTTATGATGGAGTATGTTGATTGATTTTCAAATACTGAACTAGCCCTGAATACCTGGAATAATTCTATGTGATGGTCACTTTCTATCATTTAAAAAATCTATTGGATTTAATTTGTGACATTGTTATTAAGGATTTTTACAGCTAAGTTCACTGTCTCTGTCTAGTTTTAATTTCAGGATAAACTGGCATCATAAATTATGTTGGGAAGTGTTCCTTTTCTTTACATTAGCTTTTTATTTAAATATTTGGTAGAATTCTCCTGTCTTGTGAGACCATCTGTTCTGGAAATTGCTTTTCTTGGCAGCTTTTAATTGCTTTTAATGATTATAGAAATATTCAAATTGTCTATTTTGTCTTTGATGAGTTTTGGTAGTTTGTAGTTTTCAATCAATTGGCCTATTTCTTCTAAGTTGTTGCAATTATGAATATAAATTTGTTTATGGAGTTTCCTTATCTTTTAATGACTGTAGAATCTGTGATAATAGTCCTGTTTGTGATTTGCGTCTTCTCTCTCTTTTTGTCATTTTTGCTATGGGTGTGTCAATTTTATAAGTTTCTTCATTGAGCTAATTGTGTGTTTTATTCACTTTATTATTTTTTTATTTTCATTTCATTGATTTTTGCTTTTATATTATTTCTTTTCTTGGTTATTTTAGATTATTTTGCTCTTCATTCCTTAGTTCCTTGAGATAAGAACTTAGACCTTTCCTTGTCTTTAATTAAGAATACACTAATGTAGGCATTTAGTGCTATAACTTTCCCTCTCATCACTACTTTAACTGTGTCCTACTATTTTGACATGTTGCATTTTTGTTTTTATTGTGTTCTATGTTTTCAAAAATAATTTCTTTTGAGACTTTTAATTTCATTTTATTTTTATTTTTACCCATGGATTATTTAGAAGTTTGTTTGAAAATTTTCCTGTTGTACTTCGTTATAGATTTCTAGTTTTATTCTCTTGTGGTAAGAGAACACTCTATGTGATTTAAATTCTTCTAAATTTGTTGGTGTTCTTTAATTTCCCTAAACATGGGCTATCTTGGGGAATGTTCTATGTACACTGACAACATTTGTTTGCTACTGTTGTTACATAGTATGTTTAAATATAGTCAATTAGATCTCCTTGATGGAATTCATTTTTCAGATTCTGTATATTCTTGTTGAATTTCTGCCTAGAGGTACTATCCGTTGCTGAGAGTGGGATGTTGAAACCACTGACTGTATTTGTGGATTTGTGGATTTCTCCTTTCAGTCGTATCAGTTGTTTCATATATTTTGAGGCTCTTGTTTGCTGCATACACAATTAGGATCATTATTTTTTCCCAATATATATCTTTGTCGCTAGTCATTTTCTTTGCTTTGAAGTCTATCAGTTATTGATAGAACTACTAATGTATTTTAAAATAATGTTTTTGATAAATCTATTTTCATACTTTTGCCTTCAATCTGCCTTTGTTAGCAGCATATAGTTGGAATATTTAATTATCCACTATGCTAATCTCTTTGTTTTGATTAATATATTTAGACAATTTACATTAAAGGTCATTATTACTATGTTAGTGCTTAAAAGTGTCCTTTTGTTATTTGTCCTCTGTTTCTTTCTTCTTTTTTTTCTGGGTTACTTGAATATATTTTAGGATTTCAACTTGATTTGTCTTTAGTATTTTAGTGTGTCTCTTCGTATAGTTTTGGTAGTGGTTGCTCTGGGTATTAACATATACATATGTCACTTAAAACAGTTGACTGGTATCTGTATGTTACCATTTTTAGTAAAGTGTTGAAACCTCACTTCCATTTAGTCTTTTTACCTTCCTTGCTTTTAAGTATAATTTTCTTATGAATCAGAAGGTGTTATGATTTTTGTTTCAATTAGCAAATATAATTCATAATACAAGGAAAAGAATAGTTTATTGAATGTAACCATGTCTATTCTTTTTGTTGTTCCTTCTCCCTTCTTGATACTTTCTTCTTACTCTATTTTTCTTCTATTATTTCATTTCTATTTGAAGTAATTTTTAAGCTAATCTTTAGGGGTAAGCCTACTAATAACAAGTTATTTCATTTTCCTTCATTTAAAAATGTTTTTATTTCACCTCCATTCCTGAAGGATAGTTTTGCTGGGTTTAGAATTCATTGCTCACATTTTTTGTCTTTCGTCACTTAGAAAACATTATTTGAGGTTTGTTCAGTTTTTGAATCTGTAGGTTTATTTTTGATAGATTTGTAAAGCTTACAGCTATTATTTCTTTAAATACACTTTAAGCCACTCACCCCTGCCATCTCTTTTCCTTTTAGGTCTCCAACGATGTAAAGTCTTTTGTTTCCCAGGGACCTGGGGCTCTGTTAATTTTTTCAAAGTCATTTTTTTCCTCTAGTGTTTTATTGGGTGAATATCTATTGTACTGTACTGTCCTAAAGTTCTCTGATTCAATCTTCTTCACCTCTGCTCTACTATTAAGCTTGTGAAGCCAATTTTCATGTCTATTATTTTGTTTTTCATATCTATAGTTTCCATTTGCTTCTTTTTAATTTTTTTTATTTATTTTCTGTGATTTAATTTATTTAAGAAAATGTGTAATTTATTATTGGAGCAGTCTTAGGACTACTACTTTAAAATCCTTGTCAGATAATTCCAACATTATATTCATATAATTGTTGGCATCAGTTAATTGTCCCTTTTCACTCAAATTGTGATTTTCCTAGTTATTTGTATAACAGGTGATAGTCATTTGTATCCTGGACATTTTTTTCTATGATGCCTGGGGCTTCTGGGCCCTATTTAAATTCATATTTTAGCAGATAGTCACCTTATTTAGATTAAGCATGTGAGTCTTGCACTATTTTTGTGGACTGTGGTTCCAATGGCAGTTTGCTATTCAGAATCTTTGCAATGTTGTTTGGTCTGGTTGGTTTTTCTGGTTCCTTGTGCTTCCACTGGTCCCTCCTGAAGACCAGAAGGGGCTTCCTCAGGCTGGCTGCCAGGTGTCTATTGGTGGGAGGGGAGTGTGGGGAGATCCTTGTATCTGTGCCCTAGGCTTCCCAGGTGTATCTGGACAGGCAGATACAGGGCTCTCAACCAACCCCTATTGTGGTGGGTTCCTCCTCTGGTTTTACTCCTGCCCAGGTGTGTCTTGGCAGGAAAAGGGCTTCTCAGGCCCTATAGAAAGGAGAGCCTGTGGCCGCTGATTTTTGGTGGGGCTCTCATGGACACCTGATGGTGATTCACCAGCAGGTTGTTGGAAGAATCCAGTTTCACTTGGGTGCCTACCGTTTTGGGGTGGAAGTTGGGAAGCACCACACCTGGTTGTCTTCCTCCACTTACCCTCTTTTCAGAGTTTTCCTGATGTTGCTTTGTGCCCTATCCCGGGGTTCATATCTGTGCTTAGTTGGGGGGGAGGGCAGGAGATGTGTCTATTACATCCTATCCCTCCATATGACTTTTATCGTAGCTCCTTATCACTAAAATCATTTAGTGATTTATTTGAGTTTCCATCATGCAGTGTGACAGTACAGTTGAGAGCCCAGTCTAGGACTGGGACTCCATTGATCTGTGCACATGAACTTCATTAATCATTTCTTGGGCTTGGACATTGCTACCAGGGGTAGTATGCCCTCTATGTTCGTTCTCTTGGCTGGTCCACATTTATACCTGCTGCCATGGTATAGTTATTAACAGTGCCCTTTGACTCCTTGAAGGGCTTTGGTATGGATGGGCTGTTGTGAGGGATCAAAGAGCTAACACTGGCACATTGCAAGTCATCAATAAATGTTATCTATCATTTGCATTATATGAAAACTAATGGCCAAATGCACGAAATTTGTGCCCCGGGGGGGGGGGGTCCCTTAGCTCAGCCTGCACCCTCTCCAATCGGGGACATCCCTCTCACAATCTGGGACTGCTGGCTCCTAACCACTCACCTGCCTGCCTGCCTGCCTGATTGCCCCTAACTGCCTCTGCCTGCCTGCCTGATTGCCCCTAACCCCTCTGCCTGCCTGCCTGATTGCCCCTAATTGCCTCTGCCTGCCTGCCTGATTGCCCCTAACCCCTCTGCCTGCCTGCCTGATTACCCCTAACTGCCTCTGCCTGCCTGCCTGATTGCCCCTAACCTCTCTGCCTGCCTGCCTGGTTGCCTCCAACTGCCCCTCCCTTCTGGCCTGATCTCACCCGCAACTGCCCTCTCCTGCCGGTCTGATTGCCCCCAACTGTCCTCCCCTTGGCCTGATATCACCCCCAACTGCTCTCCCCTGCAGGCCAATTTGGTTCTGATTGGTCAGTTTCTATGCCAGTCATCATCAAAAGCTCTGCCTCCTAGGCAGCCATTGGCTCCACTTAGTTCACCCAGATTTGGTTCTGATTGGTCGGTTTCTAGGCCAGTCAGCGTCTCCGGCCTATCTCTGGGTCTGATCAGAGAGGCGGGGCTTATCAGCAGCCCCCTGGAGGCCAGGAGAGAAACAGTGTGGCTGCTGGGGAAGCCCGGAGAGAAAGAGACAGGCAACGGCTGATCAACAGCTGCCACGGAGGCTGTGGATCAGACCCTGCCTCTCTTTCAGGGCTTGATCCGCAGCCCCCTCGGCAGTCAGTGCTGGGTCGCCACCACAACCCAGCACTGACTGCAGGACTGACTTCTGGTGTTCAGTCGATCCGTCCATCGGTTGTTACGGACCCTGGGTTTTATATATTAGGATTTTTTTCAAAACTGTAATATACATATGTTATGTATGTCCTATACTTAACCATTTATTAAATATTAAGTAAGCTCTATTTCCTTGTTTTAATAAACACAAATATAAATAAAAGTTCTAATCTCTCTTTCCATACTCAAGGGGATTATATGGTGCGTCTCTGGTGCTCACTCCACTGCATGAAGAAATCCATGTGCCAGCCGGCCCCATGAGTAAGCACTGGGAGTCTGATACTAACTGATGAGATGGTCAGACAGTGAGTAAATAGATATACAGACTCAAGAAGGCTGAATCACTTTTAACTGAAAATCATGATGTAACACGATAACGCAGGGTTCTGGTTTTGATATTTCCCTCTATTAATTTCATACCAAATTCATCACTCCTGGGGCTATGCTTTTTATTCAGAGGCCACTGGGATAAGAAGAGAGCAGGGCTTTTTTACCCTCAGTCTGGAATTCAGCTTAAGTATCTGGCTGTTGGAAAAAGTTGGGAAAAGCCTGGTACACTAATTGTGGAGAAGGAAGTGTTTGAGCTGTGAGGATGAAATACAGGAGAGGGAATATAGGAGGCTGTATCTTGTTTTATATGTGATATTCTCTATAATTATTTAATATTTTATGATATTACAGCTCAGTTCTTGGCAATAGGCTGTTTGGAAAAAAAGATTTCATGCTGCAAATCAACTTAGGAATATTTTCCTTTTTGCAAAGTTTGAACTTTGTTCTGCTGCTGGCTTAATTAGCATACAGGCAATTTTAATAGTGGCAGGAACATGTTTTTGCATGTTACTTCTCAATTACATTTTTGTGTTAATAATGTGCTAAAATGGGGGCAGTACATGTTATGCAAAGGTGTTTGTCTTATCTATATTTTCCAAAGGTATGGATAGTTGGAGATTTACTGGAAATTTGCCATTAGTTTCTATCAAGGTTCATGTTTACAACAAGCTGATTTTAAGAAGTTGATGATGGACAACCACATTAAAATTACAACTAAAATACAGAACAACCATCATTCAGAACCTCCTTCAATCTAGCTAAACAGAAATCCTACAACTAAGAATTTAGAGAAGAAGGCACATTGAGACTGGTAGGAAGGGCAGAGATGCAAAATGGGCTGGTCCCACACCCATCTGTGGCAGTTAAAAATCAGGAGGGATATCTCAGTTGTCAAGATCCTGTCTGAGGAGTGAGGCCTCCCAGTCCAGGGTTCCAGTGCCAGGAAGAGAATTCCCCATAAATTCTGTCTATGAAAACCAGCCAGGATTGAGGCTTAGTGAGATGGAGGACTACTGAAGTCCCAGGCATTTTTCTTAAAGGGCCCACACATGGGGCAGCAACTCGGTAGGTGCCAGACACTTACAGGAAAGAACTGAATTGTCTGGCATCACAGTGAGGGCTGGAGCAGCAGCTTTTTCCCAGAGAGAAGTGCTGGGAGAGGCTATTTTTCCTTTGCTGAGTCCTCCTTCCACAGAGCCAGCAGGCAGATACCATATTTGAGTCTCCATCAAGCAGTCTAATATATTTTCCGATTATTCCCTGAGAACATGCCCCAACCAACTTGCAGGCCTACCCAAACTGTTTCCAGTGGCTTTTCCATAGGAATGGCCTGTCTTGGCTCATACTTTGTTGGACTTTTCTAAAATCTCTCAAACAAGCAGCACCTGGCTGTGACACTAGCTAAGTGATCCCAGGACTGGCATTAGTGGCATCCAGCCTTTGTTTGCAGTTTGGCCTCTCCCAGGCACCCCTAAGCTCAGCACAAGTAGCAGCCATCTACAGGTGACAGGTGACAACTGACCTTGGCCTCACCTTGCAGAAGATGCCAGAGCCAACGTACCTGAGAGCCAGTTTCAGACCTTGCTAGAGAACTACCTAACATCTTCGCAATCAAAACACTCAAGGGATGGACTCAGCAGGCATCAGAGCCCCACTAAAGTGAGTGGGCTCACTAACCTGCTCTGTGGGATCTAACTCTGCACAGCAGATCTTCCAAGGTTGTTGCATCCAGTCCTCATAGCCAATCAGCTTGAGGGAAAATCCCTCTCAATGATGTGCCAACAGCAAGCAAGGCTCAATTACAACAGAAGGGGGCATGCAGCCTATATGGGGTGGGGGCACATCTGAAGTGCCCATCTTGGGTGATTTGGGAGGCTATGCCATTGGTCCTTACAGGACACCTACTACATAAGGCCACTTTACCAAGACTGGGAGATGGAGGAGCTCTACCTAATACAAAGAAATAAACACAAGGAGGCAGGAAAAATGAAGAGACAAAGAAACATGTCCCAAATGAAAGAACAAAACAAAACTATATTAAAAAAAGAGAAAATGAAAAACTAAAAAAAAAAAAATGGAGACATGCAATCTAAAGATGCAAATTTCAAAATACTGGTTATAAGGATGCTCAATGAACTTAGTGGAAGAGTAGATGAACCTAGTGAGAACTTCAGCAAAGAGATAAGAAACATAAAGAAAACCAGTTAGAAATGAAGGATAGACTAATTGAAATGAAGCATGCATTACAGGGAATCAACAGTAGAGTAGATGAAGCAGAGCTTCCAATCAGCAATTTGGAAGAGAAGCAAGCAAAAACCATCCAATCAGAACAGAAAAAAGACATAAGAATAAAAAGAAACTAAGGATAGTTTAAGAAGCCTGTGGGATAACTTCAAGCATACCAACATTCGATGATGAAGAGAGACAGAGCAAAGAATTGAAAACCTATTTAAAAAAATAATGACAGAAAACTTCCCTAACCTGGTGAAGGAAATAGACATACAAGAGCAGGAAGCACCGAGAGTCCCAAAGAAGATGAACCCAAAGAAGGCTTCACCAGACATATCATAATTAAAATGCCAAAGGTTAAAGACAAAGATAATTCTAAAAGCAGCAAGAGAAAAGCAGTTGGTTACCTACAAGGGAACTTTCATAAAACTGTCAGCTGATTTCTCAACAGAGACTTTGCAGGCCAGAAGGGATCGGCACAAAATATTCAAAGTGATGAAAAGCAAGTTTATTATCATTCAACCAATATTATTATACCCAGCAAAGCTATCAGTTAGAATCAAAGGACAGATAAAGAGCTTCTCAGATAAGAAAAAGCTAAAAGAATGTATCACCACTAAACCAGTATTACAATAATGGTTTTAGGGTCTTCTTTAAGAAGAAAAAAACAGATTGAAAATATGAATAATAAAATGGCAATAAATATACATCTATCAACAATTACTTTAAATGAAAATGGATTTAAGAACTCCAATCCAAAGACACACAGAGGCTGAATGGATAACAAAACAAGCCCCTTACATATGTTGTCTATAAAATACCCGCTTCAGATGAAAAGAAACACACAGACTGAACATAAAGGGATTGAAAAAGACATCTCATCTGGGGTAGCTATACTTATACTAGACAAAATGGACTTTAAAACAAAAGCTATACAAGAAACAAAAATACCCAGCAATTCCACTTCTGGGTAGTTATCTGAAGAAACCAAAAACACTAAATTGAACAAGGCATATACATCCATATGTTCATTGCAGCATTATTTACAATAGCCAAGATATGGAAGCAACCTAAGTGCCATTAATAGAGGAGTGGATAAAGAATAACTGGTACATATACAATGGAATACAACTCAGACACACACAAAAAGAATGAAATCTTGCTCTGCAACAACAAGGCTGGACTTAGAAGGTATTATGCAAAGTGGAATAAGTCGGAAAGGGAAAGACAAATGCCAGATGATCTCACTTGTATGTGGAATCTAAATAACAAAGTAAATGAACACACATAACAGAAACAGAGTCATAGATACAGAGAATATTTTGACAGTGGCCAGATGGAAGGGTCTTGAGGCGATGGGTGAAAAAAGTGAAGGGATTAAGAAGTGCAAATTGGTAGTTACAGAATATGGGGATGTAAAGGACAGCGTAGGGAATATGGTCAATAATATTGTAATAACCATGTATAGTGTCAGATGGGTGCTAAATTTGGGTGCTTACTTTGTAAGTTATATAAATGTCTAATCAGTGGGTTATGCACTTGAAGCTAATATAATATTGTATGTCAACTGTTTTTGAAAAATAATATATTTTTTAAAAAGTTGATGATAAAAGTTTTCTTTGCCATTCAGAGAATGAACTGAAGAAAAAAGTATATTAGGAATTTCCCTATTTTTTGGTATGTGCTGTAAAGTTTTTAGAATATAATATTTTTCCAATTTTTGTTTCAGTATTAATTTTCAGTTATACAAGTAAATTGTTGGCAACCAATATAGGAGTCAATGACCTGGCAACTATTTTTTTTCTTAATATTCAGTTACTTCAGTACCATTTTCATCTACTCTAAAAAAAATTATTTAATCCAATTAGTTCTCCTCTGATTTATCAGACTTAAAATTGTTTTAAATGAATGTTGCTTTGTACTCATGTGAGATATTAATTTGGCTTCAAAACCCTTAATACTATGTTGTCTTAAATGTATTCATGAAGGGCTCCATACCATATCTTGTAAATGTACCATTTAAAAAGCGGTACAATTTTTTTCACCAATAGAGTTTTAGTGTTATTATTGAAAGCACATTGAGAATAAGACATTTCTTTAAACCTAATGCTAGAACTATATTACTAATCTAGACAACTTTCCAAATAACTCTAAAAATATTTCATATTATTTTCCCACCTGCCTAATTTTTTTTTCCACTAGAAAAAACAAAGCCATTGATTCTATAGTTCCAGTATTCAAATGGGCACTGTGCTGGCTAGTATCCTCTAGCACATTCCACCCCAGTGATGCCAACACAGTACAGTTAATTTCAGAGGTACACACTATAATCAAGAAAAGCCACTTACAATAGACATTAAATGACATGGGGTGAAAGGTCATGAGAGGCTTAGTTAGGCTAGAGTCACCAAGAATTTGAAGCCCAGATTAGGGATGAATAATATTATGTTAGATTTTCTCATTCAGGGAACTATTTAAGGATAAAGCAATCAGATGGGCCACTTTCTGAGTGTATCTCTATCAAAAGATAAATTTTCAGAAAAAGGTGAAAGTTCTCATACAGATATAAAAATAAACACATGTTGAAAATTTTATTTTACTACTTAAGCCTGGGGGAACCAGAAAGATTTTAAAACCAATCCAAGTGATATTTTAAAACCAAATTTATATGGAGTAAATGAATTGAATGGTGAATGGAGGAAAAACTGGATTTTTCTATAGGAATAGTGAAGGATACTAAGATTCTATAAAAAAAGACAAATTTGTACATTCATTCTTTCCTGTAGTTTATAAAAGTACAAAATAGCTTGATGATAATAAACAAGATAAAAATCAGACTGTGGTATAGAAAATGCATCGTTTTTCATTGAAGTACAACATTTATTTTTTTGATCTTGCCTCTGTTTATTCTTCTTCCTTCCTCCCCCCGCCCCCCAAAAAGTGAATTAAATTAGGAAAGGGAGCAAGAGACAAAATAAAACACAATATACTTGTATGATCCTTCAGCTCACTGGGAACAAACAAAACAAATGAATATACACTATTTCTAACTTACTTGAGGAAAGGCAAAGTTGATTTATAATGGGAATAGGCTTTTTATACCATCATATCACTCTTCCAGCAATACATTGAGGCTACTACATCACTTTTAGGTCCAGTGAATTACTGAAGTGATACTGCTTACTGAAAAAAAGATCAGAAATAACAAATCAGAAAGTAAGAGTTCAATAGAAATAGTGGAAGATTAGATAAAATAGCAACAACTTCACATTCTGGATAAGAAGAGTATTGACTGTATATATCTTTTCATATGTATTCTAAGTCTTCAGTCCTCCCATTCAGGGCCTGTGAATAGTTTGGGTGGGCAGTCATAACCACACGGACCTTGAAGCGAATCATCAAGAGCAAGAACATGGGATTAAAGAATTTGGGAGTTTATTTCACTTGTTCCAGCCCTTTCTTCACCAACTGCTTCAGCATACAGTGGAGGTTTTTGAGGGCAAACTGAGAGGTAAAAACAATTTAAAACTCTCTCAAGAATTTAGCATTAAGTCAGCTTCTGGGAAGGGGAGAAATAGAAAAAAAGTGCTGACTATCTAATTTTCCTTTTTGGAAAGAAAAACATGAGCACATTTTAAAATCAAACAACAGAATAAAGGAAGTTTTGAATACTGTATAAGGACAATTTCTAATGAATGAAACGAGCTAACTGAGGGTGAGACCTGCTCCCTGTTTTACTTTTCTCAAGACTGACTTGGATAGTGGCTAAAGGTCACTTGGATATTTGTCCTATAACTAAACCCACTGAATCTTGGTTTAATTACCTGAGAATTTAATTAAGTGAGAATAATAATAGTTACCTTATAGGGTTGTAAATAAATAAAATAAAACAAAATGCCAAAAAGCAAAAGAAGCACTCACCCTCACCATTGATTCAATAGGTGGTCTCTCTGTTTGAGGCTACCGTTAGTTACTGTCATTGCCCACAGTGGCTCTGCCTCACTGCATGCCAAGCCCATGCCAGTTTGGGCCACATTGACTAGGGAGTAGAAGGGAGGGCAGCCTGGCACAGGGGAAGGATATGGGCATTGAATGAAGACGTACAATTTTAAATCCTGGCTTTGCCATCAACAAACTACATATGCGGGCAATTGGTAGCTTACTAAAGGTACTACAGATGTATTATATCTGAAATGGAGATGATTTTGTAAAAATTTAATATTTTTAGTAAGTATTTAGTAAGAACTACATGAGGTCAAAGATTTAAAGCTCTTGGTATGTGATACTCAGTAAATGATGTAATATCATTATTGTTGCTATTATTATTGGTGACTCAGCTACTTCTTACAAGGTTTGCAGTTGGCCCATGAGTTCACCCTCTCCTCTCAGTCTCTGTGGTCCATTCCTAGTCAGCTGTGGAGATCTCGCACAAACAACCACTCTCTTGAGGCCTTGCCTGTCCCTCCTTCAGGAGCCTCCCGTTCTCCACTACAAGCACTTACTTGTACAGTGGGCACTTGGCGGCTCTGAGCAGGGGGTGAGGAAGGACTGTTAGGGTCTCAGAAGTCTGTTTGTGACTATTTATTGAAGGAAGAACCTACACTGCCCTATTTGTGACCAAAGCCTGTGAAAACTTCTCTTAAAGTCTGAGACATGGGGGCAATATACTTCTCTGAGCTGCACATCATCAAATATATATATATGGCCCTGATCATATGAACAATGAGAGCGTATGAAAAAGTGACTTGGACAATCCCAGCTTCTACATGTGTTTCCCCCACACTCCTCAGGGTAGCGTTTACTCGGATGTGTCTTCATGGTGGGTCTAATAAGCATGAAAAAGGCCCTTCTTGGCTGAGAACATGCACATTTTGTCATCATTAGGGCCTGGATCAGATACATATTGAAAACTCAGGAGAAGACAAAAAATGCAGCTTTCATTAAAGGCTTTTCCTTAACTTTTCCTCGGGATGTCCTGAAACCACCCAGACTTGGTGATCATCCTCTTTTCCCTTAATTCTCAGAAGGCTCCAGTGAGGTCAATTCCAAGAAGGAAGTTCTTTTCCAAGTCCTGCTGTAATCTAATATACTGCTGGAAATGCAAGTCACTGTGAGAAATGTGCAAGCTAAGCAATTCAAGTCGACCCCACGGCTTTCTGAGGACAGAAGAGGGACTTTGATCTTGTGACTCTGCCTGCATTTGCATGACTGGAGTAGAGCAAAGAGGCCAGGAGCTGGGGCTGTTACCTGGAGCACTAATTCCTGAAATATGGCACATTCTGTCCAAGGGGAAGGAAGACATAGAGGAAAAGAGAACGCCTTGGACTTAAAATATGGTGATAAGTGATAATTCTGGGGACTTCTGGGCATGGGTTATCCCTTTGGATTAAGTATTTTTCCCTTTGCTTCTTAGTTTCCTGGTGTTAAGAGGCAGTTATGATGTAGTGAAACAGTGTTGGGCTTGGAATAAAAGATCCTGGGTTTAAATTGAGGCTCTGTCACTTTCTAACTCTATGACCTCAGAACACTTGTTTTAACCCTAGGATGCTCAATAGTCCCAGCTGCCAAAAAAGAGGATGATAATCTTAATGGCACTTTACTGTGATAGGGAATAAATGTGAAAAGTTGTGAAACTTTGACACTGAGCAAATGCTCAATAAAAATTCATGATCTTTTTTTTACTTTGCTAATCCCAGTGTTGACATACATTTTTCTGGAAGATTATTTTTAAATTTCTATGAAATAGCAGTTTGTTTATTATCCTTATTGTTTATTAAATTATTATTTATTATTTATTGATATTATTTATGATATTTTCTTTCTTGAATATCTTTACTCCACATTCTGCCTAGACACTAAAAACTGAAATCACACTCCACTGTCTACATTAGCATGATTTTGTGCTATTCCTCTGCTTCATTAGTCTAATTTTATTTTTCCATAAATATTTTGCTCAGGCAAATGGTTTGATTTTACATTACAGGTATGTCCACCAGCTCTTCCATGGAAAACATCAACAGTTTATGCTCTAATATTCAAAAGAGTCCCCATCTCAAAGTCTTCACTTGCTTTTTTCTTCTGTTCTGGACTGTTGTGTCATGAGCCTTACCTCATCCTATGAGCTCTGCTTTAAATAAACTCCCAATTCACAGTCAATTATTACCTCCCCTTCTCACCATTGAGGTGCTGTTAGAGCTCTGCACTATGGTAAAAATTGCTTACCACAGTAAGTAATAAACTGAACTTGGTCTTACCAACAGGTTGTTTTGCTGATGTTTGGAGATTCAGATGTTTTGATGTTTAATAGCCCCACTGAGATCGAGTCAAGATTGAGACTTTCCAGCTACAATATTTGACTGTGAAACAGCCCACTTCTTGGAGGCCTCTGGAGCCCCTGCTAGGTTTGGGGGCTTCCTGACCACAATGCTGAGGTAAGCGGGTCTCATATAAGTCAGAACAACTATCTCTTTTAATGAGATCCCAGATGCTGAGTTTACTTTGTTTATAAGGAATAAGGAATACTCTTTAGATACCCTTTGGCCGTCTGATCAGATTTTAGAAATGCTTTCCCTTGCTGGAAACCTACCTGATTACTAACACGAGTGTTGGTCTCTGTCCCTGTGGTTTTATTGTCCCTCATTAAGAGGAACCTTGAAATTAGCTCATTCCTCAAAGCAGCCTGGGGACTAGGAAGTTCTGAAGGTCTAAGACTGACATCCTTTGGACAAAGTTTGCCATAGGTTACTTATCAAAGCCATTTGAGAATTTTCCTCAGTCTTGTCTTCTTTCATCCAGGAAAATCTGGTTCTGGGAAGTACCTCCTCTGCAAACCATTCCATTCTTCTGGGGCCATAAACCCGGTCTGGGGTTTGTAGCTGGATGGCCCATCTGGTAGCTTCGAAGGCTGAGATAAGCGATGTCTAAGCAGCCTTTTTGGATAAAATATTCCCAGACTTTCATGGATTTGACTCAGTCTAAAGTTAGGTCTGTGCCTCTTCTTCCTGGCTGGACTCCTGTTTCCTGAATAACGTGTTTACTTTATAATCCAAATTTGTGTGCTTATATTACTAAATGGAATATGTTAACCAAGAACATTTGTGGAGATTTTGATATGACTAAGATTGTTTATTTGAGAGGTATATTAAAAAAATGTAGAGCAAAATTTCAAACTTCTAATAGTTTTCATTTTTTAATTAGTTTGAGAAAGCATCAAAACATTTTTTTTTAGTTAAAATAAAAATCTCTTCCTTAAGATATTTATTGGCTAAGGCAAATGAAAAATGTAGAAAACTTACAACTGTCTCTTCTAGATCCCCCTAAATCCCAACTTTAACCTAATAGCCATTATCCTGCTGCTTCTTTCCCCTACCCTATACTCCACTTTCTTCTGCCCCATATCTCCCTCTGATCCACTCCCTTCCCTCCTGGCCAGCCAAAATCCCCTAAAATTCAGTTGCTACTTAAAACTAAACCTCTCTCAAGATAGGGAGTGCTTTTCTGTTAATGTCAAGCCCTGTTTTTTTCTCTGTACCTGGAGCCATTATTAAACTTTCCAAAGATCCATCAAGACAGGGAGACATTTGCAGAAAGACTTAGAATAATTTTAGGAATGTATCATCCAGAACTCCATAATATATACCAATTGATTCATTGTTATTGGGAATATAAAAACATAGAATAGGAAGCTCTGAAGATGATTTTATTTTATTTTTTTAAAATATATTTTATTGATTTTTTACAGAGAGGAAGAGAGAGAAATAGAGAGTTAGAAACATTGATGAGAGAGAAACATCGATCAGCCGCCTCCTGCACATCTCCTACTGGGGATGTGCCCACAACCCAGGTACATGCCCTTGATCGGAATCGAACCTGGGACCTTTCAGTCTGCAGGCCGACGCTCTATCCACTGAGCCAAACCGGTTTCGGCTGAAGATGATTTTAAAAACATCAAATGTTATAGGAAACCAGAGGGACTTAGAAAAGCTGTCAATGTCAGACGATGTATTTTGGAGACTATCCCCAAAGTCTTGTCTGTGAAAATAGACTGTAATGCAGTCACGCAAACAAAGAAAGAACAGAGGTTGGAGAACTCTGGAATGAGATCCTTAATACCAGTAGACAGCACCCGGGAGCAGTTCTGGAAGCATATGGGACTCCAGCTCTCACCTCAGTTTTTGTAAATGGTGTTAAGGCAGAAATTGGGGATTAATACATAAGCACAAACTAGAACGGGAAATAACCCATGCCAGAAATCTAACACCTTGCTGAATATTCTATCATCTATCTATCTATCTATCTATCTATCTATCTATCTATCTATATCTATCATCTATATCTAGCTATCTATCATCTATCTATCTATCTATCTATCTATCTATCTATCTATCTATCATCTTCCTCACCTGAGGATATGTTTATTGATTTTAGAGAGAAAGGGAGAGGGAGAGAGAGAAACAGAAACATCAATGTGAGAGAGAAACATCAGTTGCCCTGACTGGGAATCAAACCCACAACCTTTCGGAGTACAGGTCGATGCTCGAACCAACTGAGACACCCGGCCAGGGCAACTTGCTCAGTATTTCACTTTAGAATGAAAGCAAAGTAGAACTCTTAATAAATTTATGGCTTTACAGATGAGACATCTAGACGTTTCTACTGCTGTCATTCAACCTCCCTCCTTGGAGTCTTTTTGATAAAGAAGCTTACAGCCACTGTAACAGAAAGGGCATTGGAATTAGAAAACGACTGATCAATCAAAGGGAATTTGCAAGGAGAAGTTGAGCTAAGATTAAAATTGCTCTATTGGCTTATAGAAACAAATAAATGCAAATACTGGATCTGAAAAGCTATGATTTCATATATTTAATGTAAAATTTATTAAAATTTAAGCAAAATTTGCTCAATTTTGATGAGATTGTTTCTTTAATTTACTATTGATTGCCTTCACCTAAAATATGAAGAGACATTTTTTTGGTGTAATCTGCCAAGATATTGTTTACCAGATTTTGTTGTTGTTTTAAGTTGGCTTTATAATGCCCTTTGTTATTTAATTTAATTTATTTTTAAATCTTTATTGTTGAGAGTATTACAGATGTCCCTCTTTTCCCCTCCTTTGTCCCCCTTCACCCAGTTCCCACTCCACTCTAGGCCTTTATTACCCTATTGTCTGTGTCCATAGGTAATGCATATATGCATATAAGTTCTTTGGTTAATCTTTTCCCATCCCTCCCCCCTTCCCTCTAAAATTCATCAGTCTGTTCCATGTTTCCATGCCTCTGATTCTATTTTATCCACCAGTTTATTTTGTTCATTATATATTTTGTTTGTTTATTTTGATTTGTAGATTCAATTGTTGATAGATATGTATTTATTGCCTTCTTCTTCTTCTTCTTCTTCTTCTTCTTCTTCTTCTTCTTCTTCTTCTTCTTCTCCCCCTCCTCCTCCTCCTCCTCCTTCTCCTCCTCCTCCTCCTTCTTCTTCACCCTTCAACATTCCATGTAATATTGGTTTGGTGGTGATGAACTCCTTTAGCCTTTTCTTGTCTGTAAAGCTCTTTATCTGACCTTAAGTTCTAAATGATAGCATTGCTGGGTAGAGGAGTAATCTTGGTTGTAGGTTCTGGCTATTCATTACTTTGAATATTTCTTGCCACTCCCTTCTGGCCTGCAAAGTTTGTATTGAGAAATCAGCTGAAAGTCATATGGGCACTTTCTTGTAGATAACTGACTGCTTTTCTCTTACTGCTTTTAAGATTCTCTTTGTCTTTAATCCTTGGCATTTTACTAATTATGATGTGCCTTGGTGTGGGCCTCTTTGGTTCCCCTTGTTTGGGATTCTCTGCACTTCCTTGACTTGTAAGTCTACTTCTTTTATCAGGTAGGGGAAGTTTTCTGTCATTATTTTTTCAAATAGGTTTTCAATATCTTGCTCTCTCTCTTTCCTTCTGGCATCTCCATAATTCAAATGTTGGTATGTTTGAGGTTGTCCCACATGCTCCTTACACTATTGTCATGGGTTTAGATTCCTTTTTTCTTTTTGCTGGTGCTGGCCTTCAGGGAGGTGCAAAGTCAGCCTCTGTCTGTGCCCTTCCCAGGACCACCCTGTATGAGGTACAAAGCAATCTGCAGATGGCTACTACTTGTGTTGACCTTGGAAGTGCCCAGGAGAGGCCAAGCTGTGAACCAGGACATGCTGCAGCTAGTGCTGAGCCTCAGGCCACTTATTGAGAGGTACAGGGCATGCTGATGCCAGCTGCTGCTTGTTTAAGAGATTTTAAGAAAGTCTGTAGCATGAGACAGGAGAGGCCAATGTATACAAAAGCCCCTGGAAGTGGCTTGGATGAGCCTGCAAGTAGGGAGGGGTGGGGTATCAGGGAATCACAAGGGCATGGCAAAAAGTGTGAGCCAGATTGATAGAGATTCTGATATAGCATAGCCTTTCAGCTCTATAGCGTGGATTGTTCAGCAAAGGAACATTAGCTTCTGCCAGTACTTCTGACTGTGAGAAAACTGTACCTCCAGCTCTTGCCTTGAGTTCAGACAAGTTAGTTTTTCCCTGAATGTCCCAGGTTCCTTTCAAGTTGCTGCCCCAGTGCTGGAGCTGAGAGGGAGTGATTCTGACTAAGTCTGTGCATGGGCCCTTTAAGAGGAATTGCATGGGATTCCCACAGACTCCATGTCACTCAGCCATAATCCTCCAGTGGTTTTACAGCCTGAAGTTGTGGGGGTTTCTCTTCTTACCACTGGAATCCTGGGCTGGGGGACCTTGTGCGGGGCTGGGACCCCTCACTCCTCAGCCAACCTCCACAGCCAAGATGTCCTTCTGATTTTAAACTGCCACACGTGGATATGGGACCAGCCAGTTCCATGATTCCACCTCAAGTCTCTGCCCTGTGTCTCTGCCCCTCCTACCAGTCTTGATATGCTGCTTCTTTAATTCCCTAGTTGTAGGACTTCTGTTCAGCTAGATTTCTGGTGGTTCTGAATGATGGTTGTTCTCTATTTTAGTTGTAAATTTTGATGTGGTTATTGGAGATGATGTTTACCTACACCACCATCTTGACTGAAATCCAAAAATATCCTTATAGACATTCTGTCTAAAACTAGATTGTATTCATTATATTTGTTTTACATGCCATGGAAGCAACCAGATTTTTTTTTGTCATTTTCATCTTTATAATGTGCTCTCATCAGATCTTTCACTTTGAAAATGATCAGTAATAAGTTATTCATCGCCATTTTTAGTCTCTGCCTTCTACAAATACAATCAAACCTCATGTCTCAAACGTTTAACATTTTGAAAAATTGAGTTCTCGACCAAGATGTTCACAGAAAAAATGTCTCGGTTGTCAAACCAAACTTTGGTTTCTGACCTGACAACCCTTTCATGCTGATACCTCAGCTTGACAAAAAAAGGCATCTCTCAGGCAACAAACAAAGGAGAGAATGCTTTTGTTGCTGGCAAAATCAATGATTAGCACAATTTTAAAACATAAAGAGGCCATCAAACGTGCTAATCTTGCTAATGGTGTGAAAGAAACAATCATAGGCAATTGAAGAGATAGAAAAACTGTTGTTGATTTGAATAAACAAAAAGCAGTTAGACAGTGACAGCATTTTGGAGCAGGGATATACGAATAAACAAAGATGCTGCATGCTCACCTGAAAGACACACCGAGAACAAGTGCTGAAAGTGATTCCTTTAAGGCTAGTAGGGAGTGATTCAATAAATTTAAGAAAAGAAGTGTTTCTTTATAGATTAAACAGTACATTAGACATGTATTGTATATAAGAAAGGTTAAAACGGAATCATTTGTGGTCTGGAATGGATTAAATTTATATGATTTCTAATGGACATAATGATTCGGTTTTCAAACAAATACCTTCTCAAACAGCCTTCTGGAATGAATTAGGTTCGGGAACCGAGGTTCCACTGTACTGTGTTTGACTTTGATGTTTCCCTGAAGCCTCAGTTACAGGTGAGATTTTCTCTTCAGTGAAGGACCATCTCACAACCTTGACTGGAAGAAGTCTATCAGGTATTATTAGCAACTAGAACAGCTGTGAAACTCTTAAGGGCTTAACTATTGGATCCATGCCCTAAACTAAAGAGACATAAACATCCTCACATCACAAGAAGACTGCCCCCATTGGAGACCTTCAGCTGTGGGTTCTGAGGAGCCCTCCTGAGTCAGCTGGTCTTCAGACACAGACAGCTTCCATTGCAGATTCAGAGAACCAGACCATGATCCTCACTCCTTAATCTGCATTCTTCTTCTAGTTTAGGTATCCCCTTCCCTTAACTGACTTAAGGTGACTATTTACGTATACATCCCCTACTTTTAATATTGCTTTGTACATATTTAGTCTTTTTTAGTATGAAGTTAATATCTGGCTATAATTTAGCACAAATTGGCTAGAGTACAATCAAAACAACTGTTTGGTTTGTATACATTTCTCTTTGGAAAGTACCAATTTCCTTAGTTACAGTTCCTTGTAATAAATCAGTTAGTTTCCTAGGTAACTGGATTCAACCACTTCGTGATGTTTTAAATTGGCAACACCACCATAGACCACACACCCAAAAATCGAAAACCCTTATCACACTGTACCTGTGAAAGGAGATTTCTGCCTCCACCTGACAATGCTCCGGACCTTTTGTGGGAGCCAGTCTTATAACCAAAATAGAACCTTGTAAGGGAGTAGGGAATAGCTGGTGTCTATTTGGAGTCTGTCTTACTCATAGGCCCTACAACTATGATACATTACTGTTCTTTTACTTTAGACCTACCTAATCATCGTGATATACCCAATTATCTGGCATCTGAATGTCTCAGCATTACTTGAGAATCCTATAGGGATATTTGGCTCAAAACCGATCACTGGTGTCTTCCATTGACCAGTGTGTTGGATCGGTGGCACAAAAACCTACTGGTCCTACTGCAAGCTAAGCAGGGATTGATTACCTTGGTAAGTTAATATCTGTTTCAGAATTGTCTCTTGACATCACTCATATGGGCCTATTTGGCCCATCCGTTTGTCCTCTAAGAAAAAGAAATTAGTAGACAATTTAATTCAAGAAGGAGGAAAACATGGCTCTCACCTTCTTTCTTTTCTCCTCTGGCTCTTTATTTCATGCTTTACAAGAGGCCTGGAAAGTTAGGTGAATCCTGCATGACATGGTTGTGAGAATAGCAGGGAGTAGATGATGCCACTAAGGGTATCAAACTCCTCACCTGAGAGGCTCACGGAAGTAGATGGCAATGGTTCAGAACAGAGCTCCCTCAGCATGGCAGCGCCTCTCCAAGGGATGAATACTACATGTGGGAGCAAGGTTGCACTTAAAACCCTGCAGCCCTCTATAGGATCTTTTATATTATAAGGTCTAGGATGCAAAAATAAGAAATCAGAGAACTAGGTAATTTGGATAATGATCTATTCTCTTGGTTTAATCTGGGCACTTTGGCACCTGGCTGAGAAATGAACTACAAACTTTGATCACAATCCTTCCCTGAGTATGTGTCCTGATGTGTGATCTCCAGAGTTTTAAACGCTGATGCACAGCCACCATTCTGTCAAATGCTCCAGCAAAAGGTACTCAAGAAAAAAACTGGAAAGCTTGATACTTCTGGATGTCGAAGGAAGCTTGACTGGAAATTTGGAGTTTGGAATAAGTATCTACAAATTTCCAGTCATGACACCCCAAACGGCAGTGAAAATCTGGATGTAGCACACACTCAGATACTAATCAATGATCTATCCTTCTTCTCAGGCTAAAGAATGACCAGAAAGGGGGCTGAGGAGAGAAATCATCCACTGCCACACTCATTCTGGACATTGAAAATCACAACCACACCTGCTATATACATTTTTCTGGGAATCTCCTTCCAGGCAAATAGTTTGATTGTTCATTATAGGAACTTCCTTAAAGACCCATCAACTCTTCGATATGAGCAAAAATTATGCCCTAAGATGAATTCTCTAGTCTCAAAGTCTTCACCTCGCTGTTTCTTCCTATCCTGTACTGTTGTATCATGGTCCTTATTTGGTCCTAACTGAGCCTTTGCTTTAAGTCAAACTTAAAATTCTCAGGCAATTCTGACCTGGCCTTCCTCTCTGTGAAGCACTGACAAGCTTAACGAGGTGGTGTTTTCCCTTAAGACAGTAAGCAAAGAACTCAGCTCCATTTGGAATTAAGGTTTACATATTTCAGCATCTTGAACTCCATCTAAAAACGCAGTATTTTTTCCCCAAAGTCCACTATACACCTATTGGATTTCATAAGAAATAATTTTTGGCCATTTACTGGCTGTTTGCTGCTAAATTCCAAGAATGAAGATCCAAGGAAGTGGCTGCCAGTAGTAGTTGGGATGGATCTGAGAGCTATTGGTGACTGAGCAACTACTCTGTGTCAGGCGTTGTGCAGGTAGCTTCACATGCACCATGTTGCCTTTAATCCTCACAAATTCTCTGCCATAGGAGTATCTTCTTTGTTTTACAGATGAGGAAACTGTCTCTCTGGTCAAAGAACTCAGATGAACAAGAATTCAAACCCACATTTGTCTGGAAAGGAGAGAGTCTTCCGTTCAGCCTCTCCCCTAGTATTTATTGACTGCCTCTTGCAGACAGCTTGTTGTGGATCCTGAGTATCCAACAATAAGTCATGCTTAAATCCTCAAGGGACTCTCAGACGTCTTGGACAATTATGAGGTCCTGTGGGAAATGCAACCATATTTTTGCAAGTTATTTTGGGAGCACTTACCCCCTGAGGTAGGAAATGGGGTCCCGGATATGTGCTACCAACCTGAGTCTTTGCATCTTAAGACAGAACTTGTTGCTGTGAATGCCAGTTTGTGCTGCAGTATGGCTTCCATCTTTCACTGTTATTACCCTAATGCCACCAAGAAGTGTGGGGCTGACATAACCCTTTCCTAAGTGAGGAAGTGTATACTCTCTGCTGGCTCCTCAACAGGCTCTCTAAAGGGCTTTTTATGATGCTTTTAGTGTTGTAACTCATTTATTGGGCTTATGATCTGATGTTTCAGGAAGAGAGAGGACACTCAGCTTTTTCTTATATCAGAAGGAACTTGCTGTCCCCTTAGAGACTGTCCAAAAGAAGGCCCAACCTTTCTCTTTATTGTTTCTCTCAGGGAAACACGAAATCTTCATGCCAGAGAACTTCTGCTGGCTCACCATCGCATGTCTAGATTCCTAGAGAGAAAAAGTAGAGTAGGCTGATCTAGGATATTTAACATAAATGACCTGATTCCTTGAAATTCATTCAACTCTTATTCAGGATTGTCTTTCTTAAAATGATGGAAGTTTCATATTATCCTTCCTCCCTCCTCTCTTCTTTCTTCCTTCCAACTCCTTTTCCTTCCTTCCTTCCTTCCTTCCTTCCTTCCTTCCTTCCTTCCTTCCTTCCTTCCTTCCTTCCTTCCTTTCTTCCCTCTTTTCTTCCTTTCTTCCTTTCTTTCTTTCTTTCTTTCTTTCTTTCTTTCTTTCTTTCTTTCTTTCTTTCTTTCTTTCTTTCTTTCTTTCTTTCTTTTTTTCTTCCCTTTTCTTCTTTCTCCTGACCCCCTCTTTCCTTCCCTCCCTTTCCTCTTCTTGCTCTGTATTTTCCTGAATAATGTACCATCAGGTAGCTATTAGGAAATCTGCTTGAGGATATTTGAGTTTGGGGAGAGCAGGTACTTCTCAATTGTTGGAAAGTTAATTTGGGTTACATAACTTTTAGTTGGTACTTGGCCAAAGAACACTTTTATTGGGAATAAGTCATTACTACTAAGTACTACATTCCTCATTCTTTTGGATATTTAAGAATCTTTATCAGAAGCAAATAGGACACCAGTAAATTTTGGTTCTTTCCAAATAAAATAAATTTGTTGAATTATAGCAAGGATTTATTTGTCCTGACAAATTGTAATTGTATTATTTACAATTCACTCATTTGTCTCTTAGAAGAAATGATGCCTTGGAAGGAAGTTTAGCTAAATCAGATGTGGAGAACCTTTTCACATTTCAGGCCACAGAAAAGCCTGTGCAGGGCTTTTCTGAGGCTGGTGCCATTTATTTATGATGAATTACAGGGAGTAGAACCAAGGTGGGAATTTGGAGATGGAGATGGGAATTTGGGGATGGAGATAATATCAGGCAGGTTCTCACTGGGCTCCACAGGATGCAAACAAGGGGTTGTGTGACTAAATGAACAGTGACTGTGACATTAAAAACAATGCATTCACTCAACTAAGACAGACATTTTTTTGAAACATAACTATGTTATAGAAGTCCTATGACATTGAACAAAAATTCTTTAAAAAATGTAAAGGGAAATGTTTTCTTCCAAATCATATCTTACATGATATCACGGAAACATTTTGAGTTGGGTTATTCTTTTTTGGGATGGAATTAATTTTATTTTTTCAAGTTTATGGTTTGTCTCTAGATCCCTCTCTGCCAGTTTAGGTACTTTTTACCCTCTGGTGATGCAGGCTATTCTTTTGCAATTCATTAGAATAAGAATCTTCAGTTCAGATTATAGAGGTTCTTGTTTTAATGTTGGAAGGTGACTTCATAGTAAAACAAAGTGACATTTAATAGATTCTTTTTATCCCGGATTCCTAAGAAATTCTTTATAATCATAAATACAGTCTTACTAATTTGAATTAAATGGCTACAACTCTAACAGTCATGGACAGAGAATCTGTTACAGAAAGCAAATAGTCCAGATCAGTTCTGTCTGGTGTTACTCCTCCAGTATAGAGTCAGAGGCCTTAGGAACCAGCAGTATGTTTGCTTTGCCAGAACAGGAAAGATGTTAACCCCCCCATTTACCTCCTCTCCTGCCCCTACTCCCACCTCTACCAATGGATTACATTTGGTGGTTGGCCAAAACCTTGGCGAAAATATTTAACAATAGAGACCTTGCACTAGCCTTGAATGTATAGTCATTCTAGAAACTATAAACTGAGTTATGTTAATATTATACACTAGGTATATTGTTGAGAGCAAAATTTGTTTTATCAGAAAATGCATGATGTCAGAGCCATTTCTCAGCCACTTTTAATGTACAGTAGTTGCTTCGAAGGCAGCATAACTGAATAACATTAAAATGTGTGGCACAAAATTGCTGAATTAGAAGTTTGAAAACATTGTTTACTAATAGATGGTGTTTAATCAGAGACATTTGCATTGCTCTGTGCTTATGTCTACTTACTGCCAGACGGGATTTTTAAAGGCCTTGTCTTGCTCAATTGACCGCCTTTTTTGGGCAGAAGATAAACATTCCTGAATCCTGCTTCAGATCACGATTAATTCCATGTCCACTGCCCCGATGAAGGCTTGAAACACGGTATACATTTAGCCATGCTGCCCTGGAAGCATACTTGGAGGTTAAAATGAGAAAAAAAACTCTACACCTGAACCAAACACCTCAACTTCCCATTTGAGAAAGAGTAATTGACAAAGAAGCAATGCCATGCGGAAACAGAGCCCGCTGGCCCCCTCAGTGCCCAGGAGGGTATGTGCGGGTTGGCCTACCTGCCAGCACAGCTGTATGGGAAGGATCCGTGTGATGAGCTTTGCCAGTTTCTTAGGCAGGGCATGAGGCTCCTAATCGCTTTGTGTCCTTACCAAGGGAATGCAGACTGGTGTTAATTGGAGTTCCTAATGGGATTAGGGCTGGTTTGGAGAGGTTGTCTAGTCTTCCTTCGGCTCACTGTGCCCCTGGCATAAGGAGAGAAAGCATGTAAGGTTACAGGCCTGGTTCAACGAATGTCCACTGTTTTCACTCACTGGCTGCAGCCTGGACATTTTGGGCAGGGTTTAGTAAGGCTAATGTAGGCCCCATGGTGGTGGGTGCGGCCTGCCATGACTTCTGTCTGAGAAAACGTTGCATAAGTGGGGACGGACCTTTGGCAAAGCAGAGGGAGAGAACAGCTTGGAGGGGTTAACTCTTAGGGAAAAATGTAGTGGAAAGGATGTGTTTATCATCCATTTGAAATCTCTGACTTTGCTCCTTAAAGTCTGAACTTGGCACTAACAAATACTCCATTGTGAGAGAATTTGGATTAAGTCACCATGGACAGCTTAGTTGGCTTTCGGGATTTGGAAATGGCAATTTTCACCTCCTCCACACTAGCCTTTTCAGTTGCTTGCCAAGTATAATGAGGGAAAAAAATCCCTTAATTCTGGTTAGAAGTGTTTCACATGTTACATAAAGAGTAATTTGGCTGGTTAACTGCAGGGGCTGTGTGGCTAACTTCTAAGTAAGTTTTGCTCCAGGAAGCATTTCAGCATGCTCTGTAGGATAGCACTGCTGGTAAACAACGCGTGATTGGAAGCCCCTCTGTCCACGTAGACCTCGGCATCCCTACTTGACTGCCTCATATTCTGCCCAGGAACGTCACTTGTTGTAATATTTTGGTCTATGTTTGAAAAGATGCAATAAATTCTAACTTGAAAAATAAAATAATCTCAAGAAACCGTTTCTATTCGTATGTTTTAGGTTTTGCATTTTGGCCTTCAAGTGAAATTCAAAATCAAATCGGCAGATGGTAAAGCCAGTACTCCCATGCAATTTAACGCTTCCAATAAAAGAAATTAGGAAATTCTGTGCCATTGATAATATTTGAGTCTAAATGTTATCATTAACTATATTTAGTTTTAATTTATTATTATGTTTTTTTGCTACATATTTGTAACTGTGTAGACAGGGAGAGCCAAAACCAAGTCCACTCTCTACTAACATTGAGAGAGGAGTGTTGAGTATTTAGGCCATAAAAATAGCTTTCAGTTTAACCTGGTAGTTGCAATTTGTAGGAACAAATTGTGTGTCCCTGTTCTGGTAAATTCAATGGCTGCCACAGTGGTTTGTCTCAGTGCTTTGTGGTTGGAAACAGAATTTCATGCCTAGTCTTAGAGTACAAGTGGAAAAAAGTTCAGCTGAATAACTAGGGTGGTCATGGTACAGAATTCTGCCCTGGCTACCTCACGTCACAGGGCAAGCTTACCAGGCACTAGAATGAATGGGGTGATGTGGGGCGGAATTCTCCAATCATTGGCACTTCGTTTTTTGTTATGTAGAACTTGTTCCCAAGTGCACGGGTGATTATGTGGCAGGATACAGTTCTTTCTGATCTTTCAAATACGGTGGGAGCTGCAATGTTTATGCACAGGGCACCTGTCACCAGCAGTGATCTCTCTCCAGGAAATGTCCAGCATCGTCCACAGATGCTCCTCTAGAAGTAAACATCCTTTAGGGGAGCTGAATTCACCCAGTGACTTTATGGGGCTGGAATGTGAGCCGATTCTCCAGCTCTTGGCTACTCAGTTCCAGGCTCAGCCTCTCCCCCGCCCGCTCCCTCTCCCTCTCCCCCGCAGCCCTCATTCAAACCCAGCCGTGAGCTTATTCCCTAACTCATTTGGTGACTCTTTAGTTTCAAGCATGTTTTGTTTTCTCAGGAACTGTTTTATATAATACTTGGAGCTGTTCAGATAAAAACCCCAATAAGTGGTTGCTGTGTAGAAAAATTAGTGAAGGTAATTAAAGAGAAACATGTATATTCTTTCAATATAAACATTAAGTTATTCAGGCCCAGCCTTGCAGATGGGCACTTTAGATTCCCTGCATATTGCTGTGAAGCAAAACAAACAAACAAACAAAACCCCCACAAGAGTGATGATATATAGGGTGTCTGAAAAAAAATGTACAATGATAAAGGCAGTGTTTATTAAAATGCATTTCATTTTCAAAATTGAGCTATCCGCTGTTAAAGTGGGTGTACATTTTTGGGGACACCCTGTATTTTAAACCACAGTGCTGCAGTGGCCTTCTGACTCAGGGATGGGGGTAGGACAGACAGAACAGGAGGACGGAGTACCCAGGCACTAACCTCTTTGTCAGTTCAGATAAATTGCACAGCCCTGTTCCCAGATCCCGAATCTTCAAAGCTGGAGTGTCTGGTTACATTTTATAAGTGGATAGTCAGATTCAAAAGACTCACAGAAGATAATCTAGTCTTAACTGGGGAGACACTTAAAAACATACTTTTGATATTTATATGTTGTGTTTTCCCGGGCGCTTTCCTCTGCCAGTCCTTGAGTAGGTCAGGGCTTTAAACCCGTGAGCATCTTCCAACCACAAAGTCAGCCTGCTTCTACCTGGGGTCTCAGACTGGCTGCTTGTCATCCTCTCTGGAGACTGTTCTGCCCCTCCGGGCTGGTTCATGATCCCACGGATAACTGGAGTGGTCTCAGATGTGCATCCCTGCGAGGGCAATTATGTCTGGAGCCTGGTTGGTGGGGCATTTGTGACAGCTCACCGGACAGTGTAGCTTGTAATCCGTTCCCTCATGTATAAGTCTGTTGCAAGGTTTCTCAATCACTGCAGGGCTGGCTGGTAACATTCCATGTTTAACTAGAGGCATCTGGTGCCTTTGCTGCTGTTTACTGAAGCCCTGCATTTCACTTCGTAAAACAGTTGGCTGGCTGGGCTGTTCTTCCTCAGAATGACTCCCAGCCCTCTCGCCTGTGAACTGCAGATGATTTTGTGGTCGAAAAGTCTTCCACGGGAGACCCCTTTGGTTCATGTTGACTGACTCAGATATTCAGTCCAAACTGTGGCCTGTTTCTCTCCATTCGAATCCTTGGATATCTTAATGGGACTTAAGCATATTGGTCAATCCTCTTTCAGAGAATCATTAGGGATTTCCCAGAATACTTGCTCAAGAAGGATGACAGCATCTGCTAATGGGCAGAAAACAGTGAGGAGGTCTGCATGGGAACCATGGGGAGGGGGTGGGGGGCAGAGAAGGAGCCTGAGGAGGAGGTGGGGGAGCCCAGATAAAAGTCAGGGAGGATGGTAGGGAACTCTTTGCTGGTCCCCTGAGCTTGGAAGACAGTGCTGCCGGGCAGCCATGCGGAGTGTGTGTGCTGTGGCCTCTGCTCCTCCAATGGACGTCACAGCCCGGCTCTGGTTTCTGGCTGGGGGCACGTCCACGGTGCTATATGTCTCTTCCTTTTTGTGCCTCTACCTCACTGTGTTTCCACAGCTAGACCTTTAGGAGTGGGCACAGATGAGAGCCCACCTCAGTCAGGTTCTGTCCCCAATGCATTCCACTGCCTTCCCCCCTGTTCTTCTCTTGCTGGGCAAGTCAAGAGCTTTGGAGCTGCTGTCCGAGGCGACTATGGCAGATGGAGTTGAGAGCTGCAAGGGGAAGAAAAAGTTAAGGGAGCAAATAAGTGTCAAGGAATTCATTGTCTGCTCTCCACCTGTTGTTATTCTGGTCCCAATCAACCTGCTCGCCAGGCTGGAGCCAGCAGCCATCTGGAAACACTGCTCTGTTTATAAACTTGGCATGAAGCAGCACTCCGGAGCCCTGACCTCCCACACAAATCTGGAAACAATTAGAGCGAGATGATAGGCAGGCAGGGAACTACTCCAGGGAGGAGGAGGAGGAGGAGGAGGAGAGGAGCCTGCAGCGGAGGGGGCAGAGCCGGGCTGGAGCCCGGGAAGCGTGGGTCTGGGTGGGGGTGGGGGAAAACAGGGGTCCTGGGCTGTGAGGAGCAAGGCCCCAGTAGGAGGCCCGGGTGGGGGAAGGGAACCTGGGGCAGGGAGAGCCAGATGTAGGAGGGGCTGGAAGTGAGGGTGTCCAGGGTGGTGTGTTTTGGGGTGCAGGGTGGGGGGAGCCAGAGGTGGAGGTGAGGAAGCCAGAACTCTGGTGGGGGAGTGGGGTATGGAGAGAGGTGAAGGTGGAAGCTGGATGTCTAGGAGGATCCCAGGGAGGCCTGGAACTAAGGGTGTCTGGGCGGGAGCCAGGGGTCGGGGGAAGTTTGGGGGTCAGTTGAGCCAGTCCATAGGGTATGAGGGGTCCTAGCTCTGCCTGAGATGGTGCAGTTTTTGGCGCACACCCTGTGCCCTCGGCCTCGCAGGGTAACCTCCAGTCCCCTGGGATTGCTCAATAATCAACACCCGCTGGGGAGGCAAAGAAAATACCGCTGTCTGCCCTTCCCTGGGACACAGTGAATAAAGTCCTTTCTGATCCCTGTAAGAAAACATGGTACAGTCTCCAGTCATTTTTTCAGTTTTGAAAACACATTCTTGAAGAGCACTTTTTAACCAAAGTGAATTTAAGCCATGTTCCATTTTGCTACAGAAAAACTAAGAGATACTTGAACGACAGGGGGGCACTTCTCTCAAAGGGACAGCACTCGTAGATCCGTACGTTTGAGTCTGTGTAGACCACTGTCATGCTTTTGTGTTTCGGGAGCTGATTCAAGCTTCCAGAGTCCTGAGCATTAACAAGATGAATGAATCTCTTCCTCCTCACTCAAGAAACACTTTTTTTCTCTCTTTTCTTCCTGTAGTTTTGAAATGTGATTCCGAATGCTGAGCTGATGCTCTTTTCACGCTCAGCTGGGCTTCTAACTTCTAAAATATTAATCTGTGGGAGTTGCTGGCAAACCAAAAATTGGCACCAATGAACAAACTCCCGGTTGGGCCAAATGATATTTGGAGAGGGAAGTTAGTCTGTGCTGGCCTTCTTGGTTCCTGGGGGCTCCGGCAGACCAGCCTGGCACCAGGAAAGGCAGACTCCCCGTTCTCTCTTGTCCTGCTTCTGAAAAGCACAGAATCCCCTGATCCTGGCCTGGAACATTGGCCACAAGTGCATTTGCTTAAAAGCATTGTCATCACCCAACCCAAATCCTAGGGTCCTTTGGTGTGTGTATTCACCTACTCCCCCCCCCCCGCCCCCGCCCCATGCCTTGTTCTCACCATTGATGTCCCATGCATTTTTTTGCCTAAACATACTCTTTCACGCTGTTTCTGATACCACTGGTCACTAAAACCCAGCCCAAGAATGGTTAGGACTGCAGAATATGCAGCACACAGTGCTGTGAAAAAATAAGCAAGCAAGATATACAAGGCCCTCAGCACAGCCCAGAGAGCAGAGCAGAGCTGGAGTGCAGCTTCCCATGGCTTTTGCTGCCCAGTGGCTGCACCTCCGAGCGGTGTTTGTGAACGTCCCTGGAGATATGCAATCCAGTCAGCCAAGTTTAGACTCTGGGTCTTGTTGCAAATGGATTAATAACAGTTTGTGTTTATTTAACCCCTGTAAGCTAATGTCTGTTGTCTCTGTGAACTGGCTGGGCAGTTAAGGACCCACATTCCTTCCACAGTTAATACAATTTCATATTTTTGTATGTATTCATAAACTTAATTACAGCCAGGCCCATTTAATCTACAGCAGTTTTTTAACCTTTACTTAGATTAAAACACACACACACACACACACACACACACACACACATCCCACAACATGCAACATCATTATAATCTTTAGGTTAAAAAACATAAATTGAAAATTCACTTTGCCAGTTTTGTCCTCAAGAAATCATCTTGTGTCCTTACAATTTCCTATCTTGGAGATAGCAGAGATGTAAATTGACTTGGCTACAATTCTTCCCAAGACAATAGATTTATACTTTAAATGCTTATATCCAACCCTATTAAAACAAAATGAAAAGCACACCCCCCCCCACACACACACACAAAGAAGTCAAATCTAATTTACTTCATGCAAGACTGTAAATTCTTTAAAACACTTGGTATGTACTGGGGATTTATATATATTCTCAGAAAAGCAAGAAGGTTAGCTGCCTGGGTGGTGCCCCCACCCAGACAAATCTCGGTACCCAGTGATCAATAGTGCTTCCTTCTGCTTCATTGGCCCCTCCCAGGGTGGTTTAAAATAATTAATGAAATTTCTGTAAAGTGTGTTGCTCTTTTGGGGAGACATAAATGTAACCTATCAGCATCCAGATACTCTGTCTCCAGGTACCCACCTTAGAGATTAGACCTTGCTTATCCTAGCTCACGTCTGAAACTATTTTTGTGATAGCTTTCTCCTTCTGTTAACAAACTGTAGGCTCACCACGTTGGGTACTCTGGCCAAAAATAAGACAGGCAGTTTTATTTACTTGAATCAAGTGAAGTGGCTGGGATGCATATCCAGAGCTCTGCCTGCTGACTTCTCCTTTCAGTTGGCTACTGTCATCTGGGTGAGCTTCTCTCAGCTCATCCTCTTTACAGCTGCATCTATAAAATGCGAATCTACATTTTAATATTTAGCAAAAAGTGACATTAGAACTGCCCAGACCTTGAGACCCTTGTCCTATGTAACACTTGTCTTGGATCTTTTCGAAATAACATCTATACAAATGGTGCTTTAAAACCATCTTCCTATGTGTTATTAAGAACACAACCTCCTAATTAAAACATGTATCTTCATTTTCAAAGTTTGGCATTCTCCTTACCTATCTGTTGTCTTTAGTGAGCTCTTTAATTCCCTCTCTAGACAGACTCTTATCTGCCCAACTCTTCCTCCCCTCCTCATATCTTTTGGCCACCATTTGGCTTTGCCCTTATTTGATTTGTAATAGCAATCTTTGTTCTGACCAAAAGAAAAACAAACAAACAGACAAAAAACTAAAATGAAACTCAGATGTATCCTAGAAAATGACCTTTCCCCCCTATTTGATTGCTTCTTGAAACTTTATAATAATATTCTTACAATAATACTTTTCTTAAATGTTTAGTCCAAGAAAGACTTTAAAGATGAGAGAGTGTTTGTAGCTTTCTCAACTGGAGGTCAGCTAGTATTCAACTATTAGATGAATGGAAGAGTGATGGCTTTGTTTTCCTCTTCTACTTCTAAGGAATGGACCACCAGAGAGAAGTAACTCTGGAGTATTCTCTCTTTACAAGAATGTTGAGGTGAGCAGAGTGGATTAAAATTCTAAAATGTGTGACTAAACTTTAATTTTAAAAAAGGACAACATTCTTGCCTCATCTTGTTTTGGTAGAGGCTTTATATGGGAAAAAGGTGAATGACATTTTCAACTTCATGGTGAGTTCCGTTTGCGAACTCTATTGGATGTTTAACTATGAGATTATCAATTATCTATTGGATGTTTAACTATGAGATAATTTAATGGAGAGTGGCTTTTAAGATGAATGTGTGATGTTGTGTATTGTTTACTCTGTATTTCAGAGGGTTGACTCTTTGCTCCTGGGTCTCTACAGGATGTAGAGTTGTCCTCTCCTTAGCTGTGATGTAAAGGTAGTGATAGGCTCCAACTTGATGGATTGAGAATTTGCGGTGCTGGTCATCTATCCAGCAATTTGCCTGTGATAGTAATGGAAACATCCAGAGGTATTTGTGTAAGGATGGTTGCAGCTTGATTGACATCAAGTTTCAGGGCCACACTACCAGAGCATGACATGGCACTGTTAGCTATCACAGGAAATGCTCAAGAAAGATGGTATCAATACTAGAACTGTGTAGAAAGTGCTGACAGAATTATTTCTGTATCTCCTTTTTTGTCTGTCCTTCTAGATAATACATTTCATGTCTGCCTTATTTGCCACTATATATCCGATCCCTAGCACATTGCATTTAGTAAATATTGGTCAATGAGTGAACAAATGGCAAGGGACATTTTTGCAATAGGGGAATATTTTGAGCAAAAATAACCGAGAAAACCCAATTCAAATATATTTTCCATCTCCTACCCCTTCTCACTAAGGAGGCATTGTCCCCTGATGCAGATTTATTATTGTTACTGTTCTTAGAAGCAGTATCGGTACTACTAGTGGTGGTGTTAGGAGTAGGGGTTTTATAATGTGGACAAATTTTACAGATGTATTGCTATATCATACTCATCTCTTTGTCCCACAGGCTTTACAGCCTTAGAAGGCACCAGCTTTTTATTTGACAGGAAAAGAACAGATACCTACTGAATAACAAAGAGAGTTTTTATTTTTGACAGTCAAATCCAGTTTTTATTTGGCAACTTAATATGCTTGAAAGTGATGCTTTGCATGAGAGAGGGGCATGGAAGGAAGGGGAAGAGGAGATAGAAGGAGGGGGAATTAGAGAGGGGAGATAGGACAGAGAAAGAGGGATTACATAATTTATAAATCCCTTAGCTAATCAAGTGTAGATGGACATAGAGTACTGACCCAGGATAAAGAAGGTCATGGTGTTGTTTCTCTGAGGACAAAGAGGGATGTGATCAAGAAATCCGGAAGCCCTACCTTTTATTAGCATGGAGGGATAATGGGGAGAAGTTTAGGGCCTCCTTCAAGTTGGTTGCTTTAGAGACATTCAGATTAGCATGGGGAACCTAAAGGACATGAAGGCTAGATGTATCTCAGCCCCCTCCCCATATAGGAGCTGTGGCTTGCAGGAGCAGCCACACAACCACACAGCCACTTCAGCATCCACAGGGAAACTGGTGCTACCAGCAACTTCAGCTATGCCTTCTTGACAACTTGAGAGAGAAGGACAGGGCAATATCAGAAAAACAGTCTTTACCCAAGGAGTCTGAGTCATCTGAATGGAACACAGACCATTAAACAAAACGGGTCTGAATTGAGCAGGTCCTCTTACATGTGGACTTTTTTTTTCCCAAAATATCCAGTCAGCCCTCCATATCCCTGGGTTTTGTATAAGGAGAGTAAATCAACTGTGGATTGAAAACGGGATTTTCTTTTTTCCCCCTCTCATTGCTTGGGGAGCTTACAATTTTTACTTCTCTCTAAATTATGTTTTTTTTTCTTTATTGATGAAGTTATTATTTTCAATCAAAGAATGTGGAGATCTGATTTAAATTATATGATGGTGATGGGTGTCCCTACCCCTGTGTTATTCAAGAGTCAACTGTAAATGTGCCACAGCTTTTTTATCCACTCATCTACTGATGGGCACTTGGGATATTTCCAGATCTTAGCTACCGTAAATGCGATGCTATGAACATAGGGGTGCATATATTCTTTCTGATTGGTGTTTCTGATTTCTTAGGATATATTCCTAGAAGTTGGATCACTGGGTTAAATGGTAGTTCAATTTTTAAGTTTTTGAAGAAACTCCATACTGTTTTTTTTTTTTAAATAGTGGCTGCATTCTCACTAGCAGTGTACTAGGGTTCCCTTTTCTCCAAATCCTCGCCAGCACTTGTCCTTTGTTGATTTGTTGATGATAGCCATTCTGAAAGGTGTGAGGTAATACCTCCTTATGTTCTAATTTGCATTTCTTTGATAATTAGTGACTTTGAGCATTTTTTCATATGTCTCTTGGCCATCTGTATGTCCACTTTGGAGAAGAATCTATTTAGGTCCTTTGCCCAGTTTTTAATAGGATTGTTTGTCATCCTTTTGTTAGGTTGTATGAATTCCCTATATATTTTGGAAATTAAACCCTTTTCAGATGTATCATTGCCAAAGATGTTCTCCCATGCAGTGGGCTCTCTTGTTATTTTGTTATTAGTTTCTCTTGCTGTGCCAATTTGTTTATTTTGATGTAGTCCGATTTGTTTATTTTCTCCTTAGTTTCCTTTGCCCTAGGAGATGTATTGGTAAACATATTGCTATGAAAGATGTCTGAGATTTTGCTGCCTATAGTTTACTCTAGCATTATTATTGTTTCATGGCTTATATTTGTTTTTTTATCCATTTTGAGTTTATTCTTTTATATGGTGTAAGTTAGCGGTCTAGTTCCATTTTTTCCCCATGTGTTTGTCCAATTTTCCCAACACCATTTATTGAAGAGACTGTATTGTATGCTCTTGCCTTTGTCAAATATTAATTGAGTGTGATGGCTTGGTTGATTTCTGTGGTCTCTGCTCTGTTCCATCGATCAATATGCCTGTTCTTGTGTCGGTACCAGACTGTTTTGATTACAGTGGAATACTATGGAGCTGTAAAAAAGAGGGATCTCTTACCATTTGAGACAGCATGGAGGGACCTGAAGAGTATTATATTAAGCAAAATAAGCCAGTCAGAGATCGATAACTATCACATGATCTCACTCATATATGGAATGTAATAAACAACATAAACTGACTGGCGAATATCAGAGGGAATGTGGGGGTGGGGGGGAGGGGAGTGATTATCTGGGGAACTTATATGCATATATGCATAGCTCATGGATACAGACAATAGTATGGTGAAGGCCTGGGAGGGGCAGGTGCCAGGTGGGGGTCTTTGGGAAAAAAGGAGGACATCTGTAATACTTTCAACACCAAAGATAAATTTAAAAAAAGAAAGATCAACTGTATTTTAAACAGTCTCGATGGAGATTTACATAAACTGCGTGAAGAAACTCTGACCATCAAGATTACTCTGCCTACACCTTTCCTTTTCTTATTCACTGTTTTGTTGTTGGCTTCTACCTCAGTGCAGAGAAGTGAGATGGGGCTGTGGATTCAGTAGGGCAAGAAAGCATGCTCCTGGACTGTAAAAACCCCTCACTACTCATAGTTGCTTCTACTACTCATACAGAAGCATTCAATGCATCTTTATTAATTCCCCAATTTTTTCTCCTAAACTATACAAATTTTCTAGTGAACCATCTTCTACTGCTCTCACTTTTCTCCTCTTTTCTCTTCCAAGTCCTGTCTTTTCTTTTCTCCTCTCTGCTCCCTATAAAGTCACCCCAAGTAATGATCAGGTTTACTCCTTAGTCCAGGGCTTCTAGTCAATTCCAAGCCTGACCCTCAAAGTATCTTTGCATTCTCTCTCTTTCTTGGGACCTGGCCACGACTATGAGAAAATTTCAAGCTGAGCCATTGGAGAATGAGAGGCTATGTGAACATAAACTGAGCCGTCATGGCCCAGTTGACCTTTAACTGACCTACACTAATAACAGAGTCACGACCCTGCTCAAATTAAATCAGCTGAGTCCTGCCTGCGTCAGCAGTGTGTTCTAGCTAAACCATAGATCCATGAGAAAAAAATAAATCATTGCTTTTTTAAATCACAAAGTTTTGGGGTGGTTTGTTAAGCAGCAATAACTGACTGATACAGTCAATAACCGTCTTCTGTTGCTCAACTTGAAGGATCTTTTTTTTCAGTTCTTATAGCAGAGAGTTATAAAGAGAAACCAAAATCTGTGTCATTTTTTATCACAAGCATACAGTTACATTGTATTTTCTCATCTCCATGTGTCCATGTAACTTAGCTGGCTACTTGAATGTGTGTAGAAGTGATGGGCATCCGTCGCTTACAAGCCTGGCTCATTAATACCTCCTCTTGCAACACTTTCCCTCTCATCTGACTGAATGGAGAGAAACTGAGGAGGGCAGAACCATAGTATGGAAGACACATGGATTCCCACATGACCAGCTGGAAGTCTGCTACTCACCAGGAGCATCTAGAGTGGGTTTCTGTGAGTGAGTAACTAACTTTTGTTGAGTCAAGTTACTGAGATTTTGGGATTCGTTATAGCAGCTGGAATTGTTTACCTTTGCCACTACGCCCCTTCTCTTACTTGACCTCTCTGTGGTCTTGGGCAGTGCTGACCGCTCCCTCCTTTAAGAAGCCTCTTCCCTGGGTCTCCTTGATTCTGTAATCTATAATTTTTGCATCCATCTATCAAGGGCTCTCTATTACTTTCAAGAAGATAAAGTCCAAAATTCTTAGCATGCTTGTATTAAAGCCTTTGTTTAGTTTTCCGCCCTTCTCTCTCACCCCCATAGCCTTCAAATCTATGCATTTACATAAACACATCATGGTCTCATTTGCTCTGAGGTTTTACATTTGTTGTTCTCTCTGCTTGAAATACTCTATGTATTGCCCTACTAACTTTTGCTATCATGTCGGTCTGATCTACTACTCATTCTAAGAACTCTGGGCCCTAAGGTTGGGTGAAGAGTCAACTATGGGCTCTAGGGTAGTTCTGTGTTTGCCCCAGTCCTAGGACTGTTGTCATTGCACTTGATCTCTTTCCCCCAGCAGACTCTGAGCTGTTTCAGCCTATTGTGCTCATTATTGCATCTCAAAGGCATAGATGAGTACTTGTTACTTAGTATGTGAAGAACCATTTGGTGAGTGTATAAATTAATGAGCTTTGTAGGATTTGGGGAATAAGAGTGCATAAAATCTAAAAATTAGACTCAAAGTTCAATAACTCGTAATTAATGAGGAAGCCAACCAGACAAATGATGTTGCTTAACCTTCCTTGAAGATGATCTGTACTTGGTTCCTCTGACAATTACGAGACTGTTTACAATTACAGGTATAGAATAGCCTTTTTTCAAATAGTGTTTCCTTCTATTATCAGTAGCGATGAAAACTGGATTCATTTCAGTTCAGAATTTGGTGTTGTTTTTATGTGAACATAACTGCTCTGTTAAACCTCAAGCATTTTTTTCTATTATAATTGGCAGATGAAGGGTTGGTTATATAAACTTATGGCCAACTGAGAAGTTCCCAAAACAATGCTATTGAAGTAGAAGGAACAAAGGGCATAACATGGGTGCCTGACTTCCTTCTTCGGGATGTTTGCATCTGTTTTTTATTATGGTGCGGCTCTTTAACAATAAGACTAACTCAGGCAATGGAAGGTTCAGTGTGCTGCCCCAGGTCACACAATAACGTGGGTTTGATACCATACCTGAGAGCAGGTGTAGGTGTCTTACTCTAGGAACCCACACTGACTCCCTGTGCTCCTGGGCATGGAAATGAATGATGAAGAACTTCTGTTAACTCAACATGATAAGCCTGGTGAAGCTGATGACACATGATTGTGAGGCTATGTGTGGAGGAGGTTCTGAGTGAGGCTTCTGGGGTGTATTCTCTGTTAAACTCCCGGAGAAGGTACTGCCCTGGCACTTGCTTTCATTGCCAAGCTTGTGTTCTGTGAATCTGTCCTGCATGTGTTCTGCCTGCCTGGTTTCTGATCCCATGAGGAGTGTACAGGGGACCACAGAAAGGGTCCAGGTCATCTTGCTATTATCTTGCCATGGCTTATAATAATGACAGAAGCTAAGATGGACTGTGTGCTTTGTATGTTTCCAACTCTTCCCCTGAATGGTCTCATTTCATTCTTCATTGGCATCACCAGGGAGGTGCTGTAGTTATTTTCAGCTCTCAGGCAAGGAAACTGAGGTAAGGAGGACTCCATGACTCACACCACAGCACATACCTGCCCTTTCTTTCAGGATACTGGTCACTGGGTGGGCTCTATCCCTGAACCAGGTATCCATCCCCAAGGAGGGTTTGTGGGCAGGGATCCTACCCATAGGTCTCCTGGGAGCCTGTCTGCAGAATGAATTCTCTTTAATCTCCCTATCCCTGGGCCTTCTCGTCCACTCCCTGATTATTTTTGCCTACTTTAGGAGAACTATTTTTTATATCCTGAAGTGAGGGCATGTAAATTTGATTATACAAAGGAAGGTGGTGAAATGATCACATTTGGAGTAAACAAAAAAACATCCTCATGATGACAAACATTTGTTTGTATTTAGTAGATTTGCTATACACCGAAATTCTTCACCATATATGTGTGTGTTTATTTAAATTTGTTGGTTACAGATAGCAAAGGACAATGAAAGACATATGTAAGCAGGAAGAGACTCCCCTCTAAATGACACCATCTCATTATGGTCAGTGTATGACCCTCTCATGACTAAATCGTTCCACATACTGCCGTGCAATGCTCACCCCCACGCGTCCTGTTTAGAGACAGCTTAGATCCTGCAGAATACTCCTGTTTTTCAGCAATGATTATGAGGCGAAGGCCAAGAGCTGCTGATCTGTGTTCAAAACTTGGAAGGGCCACTGAGCTACTATTTTGCAAAGTGAAGAGGAAACACTCACTGCCTGAGCCTCAGAGCTCCTTACAGAGAAGTTAGTCAGCAGCCTGCAGCCTGCTCTCACCCCACTAATCCTCCCCCGTGGACTATGTCTGGTTTGGAGTCCCTGAGGCTGTCTCATCTGCATTATCTTCCTTGCATTCTAAGACATGGTGAGTGTACAGGTGGCAGAGTCCAGGGAAGTGGGCCTGAGAATCGCTGTGACTCACCAAAGAAGCTGGGCGGGCTAAGGCCCTCCATCCCCTTCACCTGCTTAACTGAGGAGTAGTCACCGAGATTGCATAACCAGCACCATTTCAGCCTGGGAGAGCCCGCGATGAGCCAGTTGTGGTTAAAGACTTAAAAACAACCTTTGCTTGCTGACTAATACTTTTTCACACACAAAGAGCTTCAGTGCTCTCTCTGGGACTTCTCACTTATTGCTGTCATCTGAGTTCAAGTTTGATATTTTTATATCAAACAGGCTGATGTCTGCCTGCATGGAACTCATATTCTTCTCTCTCTCTCTCTCTCTCTCTCTCTCTCTCTCTCTCTCTGTATGTGTGTGTACACAATAAGCATAATCAGTAAGTAATTGTCATATTATGTTAAAATTCATCATAGCTTAGGAAATAAAACATAAAGCAGGATATGGGGAGGGAGGAGCTGCAGAGAGGGCTACAACTTAAAGCAGAGTGGCCTTCTCCGTGGAAGTGACGTTGGTGAAATGAGTGGAAAGAGGTGCAGGGTGCATATCTCTGAGGGTAAAGAGTTATGGAAAGAATAATCACCCCATGCAAAGGGCCTGTGTGGGGTGGTGGCTGGGGAGACCAGGGTGCCTAGTCTATTTAACACAGCAGAGAGAGCCATTGTCTTGAGACCCTAGTGAATTGTGTTGCTTCTCTGATGTACACTTGCTGTTGCCCTGATGTCACTGAGGGTAAAAGCAAGGTTTATAGTGGTTTTTCTATACTCTGACACTGGACCCTCTCTGACCCCATTGCTCCCCTATGGTATTACTATGTCAGCTGTGTTGCGGGTGGACTGTGGGGAGCAAATGTGGAAGAGAAAGACCATTAAGAGGCTGTATAACCAATTGCTCCATACCTTAGTGACTTGCAGCAGCGCCCTTTCACGATTCTGTGGTATGTAATGTGAAATGGCCTGAGCAGGGCAGGACTGCTGCTCTGGGCTGGGATCCCTTGTGCATCTGGGCTCCAATAACATCTCTCAGGCAGGCCTGGCCAGCCAGGCAGCGTTGGTCCTGGGTGTGGCTGAATTCTGTCTGGGGGATGCAGGGACTGACCTGAGTCTCTCATCACTCAACAGGATAGCCAAGGTAGCTACTCACAGGCAGCTCAGGAGTCTCCAGGCACCAGCAGTGTTAGTCGGAAGGAGCAATGCTTTCCGGTTTCTGGCTTGCTTTTCAAGTTGGCCACATTTTGGAGATCATGTGGGAGAGCCATGCCAAAGCCATGCAGAAGCAGGGAGGCCTGGGCAGATGGGGCTGTTACTCACTCAGCCACAGAGAGGTTCCTGCGATGGTCTGGGGGACATGTGCACCAAGGGCTGTCATTAGTGATGGTGAAAGGCACAGATGTGGCTAGACTTATGAAAGGGTTATGTCCTCACAAATCCATTGTATGCTGAAAATACCCTAAGTTGAAAATGCATTTAATACACCTAACCTACCAAACATCACAGCTTAACTTAGACTACCTTAAACGTATTCAGAAGACTTACATTAGCCTACAGTTGGGAAATTACTTTGAGTTTTATCTCAAGAGTAATTGCTTTCCTTTTCTCTCCAGAAGCCAGAGATAGAGATGGGTATTTTGCAGACATGATGGGACATAAAAACACAAAATACAATGGTCAAAAAATACTAGTGGGGGATTCCAAGATCATAGCAGATTAGGTGGAAGCTACACTGACCTTCTCCTAGGACCAAACCTGAATTACAGCACTCATTTATAATGAAAAATCTAAGCAAAATCCAGCACTCATTTATAATAAAAACTCTAAACAAAAGGAACATACTTCAATGTAAAATATGCCATATATGACAAACCTATAGCCAACATCATACTCAATTGACAAAAACTAAAAGCATTGCCCCTAAGAATAGGAACAAGCCAGGGGTGTCTGCTTTCACCACTCTTATTCAACATAGTAATGGAAGTCCTAGCCACATCGATCAGAGAAGAAGAAATAACAGGCAGCAAACTGGAAAGGAGGAAGTAAAAATATCATTATTTGCAGATGACATGATATTGTACATCGAGAATCCTAAAAATGCCACTAAAAATTACTAGAACTGATAAATGAATTTAGTAAAGAAGCAGGATACAAAATAAATAATCAGAAATTAGTTGCATTTTATACTCCAAAAATGAACTATTAGAAAGGGAAATGCAAACAAACAAACAAACAAAAAAGCAAAACAAAACAATCCCATTCAAAATTGCTTCAAAACCAATAAAATCCCTAGGAATAAATTTAATGAAGGATGTAAAAGACCTGTACTTGGAAAATTGTAAGACACTCTGAAGAAAGAGATTGAGGAAGATACTAATAAGGAGAAGCATATACTGTGTCCATGGATAGGAATAATTAACATCATTAAAATGTCCATATTACCCAAAACAATCTCCAGATTCAATACAATTCCTATCAAGGCACCAATGGGGTATTTCAAGAACTAGAACAAATGTTTTAAAAATTTGTATAAAACTACAAAAGACCCAGGATAGCGACAGCAGTTGTGAGAAAGAAGAACAAAGTTGTAGGAATTACCCTACCTGATATCAAACTATTCTACAAGGATAGTAACCAAAACAACATGGTACTGGCATAAAAACAGAATAGGGTGCCTAGAAATAAATCCATGCCTTTATATTCAATTAATATTTGACAAAGGAGGCAAAAACACACAGTGGATTAAAAATAGTCTTTTCAAGAAATGGTCTTGGTTGGGAAAATTGGACAGATACATAAAAAATGAAACTAGAGCACTTTCCTACACTACACAGAAGAATGAATTCAAAATGAATTAAAGACTTAAATGTTAGACTTGAAACAATAAAAATTCTAGAAGAAAACATAGGCAGTAAAATCTTGGACATCTCTCATAGCAATATTCTTTCAGATATATCTCCTCTGGCAAGAGAAACAAAAGAAAAATAAACAAATGTGACTACATGAAACTAAAGACTATTTGTACAGCAAAGGAAACCATCAACAAAATGAAAAGACAATTCACTGAATGGGAGAATTTATTTGCCCATGATACATCTGATAAGGGGTTAAAATCCAAAATACATAAGAAACTTATACAACTCAACACCAAAAAACCCACAAAAAATCCAATTAAAAAATGGGCAAGAGACCTGAATAGATAGCCACTTCTACAAAGAGGACATACAGATGGACAATAGACATATGAAAAGATGCTCAGTGTCACCGATCATCAGAGCAATGTCAATTAAAATCACAATGAGATATCACCTCACCTGTCAGAATGGCTATCATCAATTAAAATCACAATGAGATATCACCTCACCTGTCAGAATGGCTATCATCAATATATCAAGAAACAAAAATTGTTGGCAAGAATGTGGAGAAAAGGGTACCTTCATGCACTGCTGGTGGGAATGCAGATTGGTGCAGCCACTGTGGAACTGCCTTATGACCTAGCAATTCCATTTCTGGGAATTTATCTGAAGAAACCTGAAACAGTAACTCAAAGAATATATATACCCTATGTTCATTGCGGTGTTATTTACAATAACTAAGATTTGGAAACAGACTAAATGCCCATTAGTAGATGAGTGGATAAGAAAGCTGTGGTACATCTACACAATAGAATACTACTCTGCTGTAAAAAGGAAGAAAATTTTACCCTTTGTGACAGCATGGATGGACCTGGAGAACATTATGCTAAGTGAAATAAACCAGTTAGAGAAAGAGAAGTACCATATGATTTCACTCATATGTGGAATTCAATGAGGAAACCGAACTACCAAGCAAAATAGAAACAGACTCATAGAGAGCAGGCAGACAGCTCTGGTGGTGGTGTTGATGGTGGTGGTGGTGGTGGCGGGGGTGGGGGGCTGTTGGGGGGTGGATGGATTGAGCAAAAAGAAAAGAAAGAGAGAAAACTCATGGACATGGACAACAGTGTGGTGATTTTGGGATGGGAGGGGGTGAGTGGATGTGGAAGAGGTCATAGAGGGAATACATGGTAATGGGAAAAATATAATTACATTAAAAAATAAAAAGAAATATTACAAAAATGCTAGTAATACAGTACATTGTAGAGTATCAGTTGTTTACCCTTGTGATCGTGTGGCTGACTAGGAGCTGAGTCTCACTGCTGCTGCCCAGCAACATGAGAGAGTATCAATAGCCTGGGAAAATATCAAAATTCAAAATGTGTGCTATTGTTTCTACTTCAATGAATATTGCTTTTGCACCAGTGCAAAGATGAAAAATTATACTAGTAAGTTGAACCATCATAAGTTGGGGACTATCTGTAGTTGGATTTCTGAAGATGGAGTCAATACAATTTGCTGATGGAATATACATGCAATAAAAAAAAAAGTCATGGTGACTGAGGTTTTAGATTTGAGCAACTAGCATGGGGGCGCCATTGACTATAATGAGGAAGCTGGAAATGGAGCAAGCTTGGGGAGAAACAGGGACTCCATTTCCAACAGGTTGAGATTGAAATGTCTATTGGACAGCTAGTGAAATGTTGAGTAGACAATTGGACATATGGGTCTGGAATTCATGGGGGAGGTTTGAGCTGAAAATAGTATAAATTTCACCATGAAATTTTTTAAAATATATTTTTTATTGTTGATAGTATTTCAGATACCTCCCATTTTCCCCTCTTCCCTCCCTCTTCCCAGCTCCTACCCACTCCTCCAGGTCTTCACTACCCTATAACCCCTGTCCATGGGCTATGCATATCTACACTAATAAAAGAGAAACATGGTAATTGGCGTACGACCGCTACCCTTCCCATTGGCTAATCAGCGTATCCTTATGCAAATTAACTGTCAGCCAAGATGGCGGCCGGCAGCCATGCACTGAAGCGAACAGGGAGGCTTGCTTCCTCCAGTGACTGCAGACTCCAACGTTCCCGCCTCACTTGCCGGACTCTCAACTGCAACTCTAAGCAACTATTACTATGTTGCAAATAAGAAGCTAAACAAAACCGGCTTTCAGTCAGCCCCGGACCGCAATATTGTATCCATGTTTTCAGCAGCGAAGCCTCAGAGCTAAAGCTGGCCCAGAATAAAAAAAAAAAAAGAAAACAAGGAGCGGTTGGGAGCTTTTAGTCAACTGCCAGCGGGAAAACAGCCCTCAGCCCCTCAGCCAGCCTGGCCAGGCACCGCAGTGGGGACCCCCACCCTGATCCAGGACACTCTTCAAGGCAAACCAGCCGGCCCCTACCAGTGCACCAGGCCTCTATTCTATATAGTAAAAGGGTAATATGCCTCCCGGCACCGGGATCAGGGGAGCAGCGAGGCTCCCGGCACCGGGATCAGCGTGACAGGGGGCAGCGCCCAAACCCCTTATCAGTCCTGCTCTGTGCCTGATAGGGGGGAGCTCCCCAATCCCCCGATTGCCCTGCGGCTCTGTGTGTGACAGGGTGCAGCGCACCAACCCCCTGATCGGCCCTGCTCTGTGTGTGACAGGGTGCAGTGCCCCAACCCCACGCCCCCACGGGCCCTGCTCTGTGTGTGACAGGGTAGAACCATAACCTCTCCATCGGCCCTGCCCTGAGTGTGACAGTGGCGGTGCCCCAACCCCCTGATCAGCCCTGCTCTGTGGGTGATAGAGGGTGGCGCCCCAACCCCCCCTCCATGGGCCTTGCTCTGTGTGTGACAGGGTAGAGCCATAACCTCCCCATTGGCCCTGCCCTGAGTGTGACAGGGTGCAGCGCCCCAACCCCCTGATCGGCCCTGCTCTATGAGTAATAGAGGGTGGCGCCCCAACCCCCTGATCCGCCCTGCTCTTTTTTTTTTTAAAAAGCAGGGCTTCCTTTTTTTGTTGGAAAAACGTTTTAAATTAACTTTAAGCAATTTGTGG
>NW_005871075.1:2236764-2424019 GCF_000147115.1 Myotis lucifugus
TGTAACAGGGGGCGGTGCCCCAACCCCCCAATCAGTCTACCCTGAGCGTGACTGAGGGTGGCATTGCAACCTCCCGATCCGCCCTGCTCTGTGCATGACGGGGCGGCACCCCAACTCCCCAATCGGTCCTGCTCTGAGCCTGACCAGGGGCTGCACTTAGGGATTGGGCCTGCCCTCTGCCACCCGGGAGCAGGCCTAAGCCAGCAGGTCGTTATCTCCCGAGGGGTCCCAGACTGCGAGAGGGCACAGGCCGGGCTGGGGGACGCCCCCCCCCCCAGAGTGCACAAATTTTTGTGCACCGGGCCTCTAGTAAGTATATAATTTCTTTGGGTTATCTTTTCTCATCCCCCCAATCCCACATTGAGGTATGTCAGTCTGTTCCATGCCTCCATGCTTTGGGTCTTATTTTTTAGTCAATACATTTTGTTCATTAGGTTCCACAAATAAGTGAGATCATGTAATATTTGTATTTTTCAGTTTGGCTTATTTCACTTAGCATAATATTTTCCAGGTCCACCCATGCTGTCCCAAAGGGTAAGAGATCCCTCTTTTTTACAGTTACATAGTATCCCATGGTATAAATGTCCCACAGCTTTTGTATCCATTCACCTACTGATGGGTACTTGGGCTGTTTCCAAATCTTAGCAATTGTAAATAATGCTGCTATGAACATAGGGGTGTATATGTTCTTTGTGATTGGTATGTTGGGGTTGTTAGGATATATTCCCAGAAGTGAGATCACTAGGTCAAATGGAAGTTCCATTTTTAATTTTTTGAGAAAACTCCATACTGTTTTCCATAGTGGCTGCACCAATCTGCATTCCCACCAGCAGTGAACCAACGTGTTCCATTTTCTTCACATCCTCACCAGCATTGTTTGTTGATGGTAGCCATTCTGACAGGTGTGAGGTGATATCTCATTGTGGTTTCAATTTGCATTTCTCGGATAATTAGTGACTGAGCATTTTTTCATGTATTTTGGCCATTTGTATGTCCTATTTGGAGAAATGTCTATTCAAATCTTCTGCCAATCTTTTGGATTGTCTTCCTTTTGTTGAGTTGTATGAGTACTTTATATATTTTGGATATTAACCCCTTATCAGATATATCATTGGCAAATATGTTCTATCATACAGTGGGTTTCCTTTACATTTTGATAGTGGTTTCTTTTGCTGTGCAGAAGCTTTTTATTTTGATGAAGTCCCATTTGTTTATTTTCTCCTTAGTTTCCTTTGCCCTAGGATATGTATCCGAGATCTCTGAGATTTTACTGCCTATTTTCTCCTCTAAGATTTTCATGGTTTCATGCCTTACATTTAAGTCTTTTATCCACCTTGAGTTTATTCCTGTGTATGGTGTAAGTTAGTCGTCTAGTTTCGTCTTTGTGCATGTGTCTGTCCATTTCCCCACCACCATTTGTTGAAGAGACTGTCTTACTCCATTGTATGTTCTTGACTCCTTTGTCAAATATTCATTGACTGCAATTGTGGGGTTCAATTTCTGGGATCTCTGTTTTGATCAATTGATCTGTATGCCTGTTCTTGTGCTAGTACCAGGCTGTTTGGGTTATAATGGCTTTGCAGTATAGTTTGATATCCATTATTGTGATACCTCCTACTTTGTTCTTCTTTCTCAAGAAATTTTTGGAGTATTGTTTTAGCTCTGTTAAATATGCCATTGGTATTTTAATACGGATTGCGTTGAATCTGTAGATTGCTTTGGGTAGTACAGACATTTTAATGATGTCAATTCTTCTAATCCATGAAGATATGCTTCCATTTGTTTGTATCTTCCTCTATTTCTTTTTTCAATGTCCTATAGTTTTCCAAGTACAGGTCTTTTACCTTCTTGGTTAAGTTTATTTCTAGGTATTATATATTTTTTTTCTGTAATGGGAAATGGGATTGCTTTTAGTTTCTCTTTCAGAGAGTTCATTATTGGTGTATAAAAATACCACAGATTTCTGGATGTTGATTTTGTGTCCTGCTACCTTGCCAAAATTCATTTATTAAGTATTTTCCTAGTGGAGTTTTTAGGGTTTTTTATGTATAATACCATATCATATGTGAATAATGACATTTTTACTTCCTCCTTTATAATTTGGATGCCTTTTATCTCTTCTTCTTGTCTGATTGCTGTGGCTAGGACTTCCAATACTATGTTGAATAAGAGTGTTGAAAGTGGACATCCTTGTCTTCTTCCTGGTCTTAAGGGGAACACTTTTAGTTTTTGCCTATTGATTAATATGTTGGCTGCAGTTTTTCCATATATGGCCTTTATTATGTTGAGGTATGATTCCCTCTATTCCCACTTTACTGAGAGTTTTTATCAAAAAAGGGTGCTGGATTTTGTTGAATGCTTTTTCTGCATCTATTGATATGATTATGTGGTTTTTATCTCTCAATTTGTTTATGTGATATATCAAATTTATTGATTTGTGAATATTGTACTATCCTTGCATCCCTGGAATAAATCCTACTTGATCATGATGTTTGATCTTTTTAATATATTGCTGGATCTGATTTGCTAATCATTTTTTTGAGGATTTTAGTATCTGTGTTTATCAGGGATATTGGCCTGTAATTTTTTGTCTTTGTAGTATTTGTCTCTGGTTTTGGAATTAGGATAATGCTGCCTTCTTAAAAAAATCCTCTTAATTTCTTTTGAATAGTTTGAGGAGTATAGGTGTTAGTTCTTCTTTGAGTGTTTGGTAAAATTTACCTGAAAATACATCTAGTCCAGGACTTCTGTTTGCTAGAAGTTTTTGATTACTGTTTCAAATTTCACCAGTTGTTATTGGCATACTCAGGGTTTCTGATTCTTCCTAATTGAGTTTTGGAAGATTGTATGTTTCTAGGAATTTGTCCATTTCGCTGAGGTTTCCCAGTTTGTTGGTATAGTATTTGCTTACAATCCTTTGTGTGTCTGTGGTTTTAATTGTTATAAAGGTTAAAGGAGTACATTACCATCAAACCAGCAATGCAAGAAATGTAAAAGGACTGCTTTAAGAAGAAGGAGAGAGAAGATCATAACCATAAGGAAAATAAAAGTGGCAATAAATAAATACCTTTAATAATACCCTTAAATGTAAATGGATTAAATGCTCCAATAAAATACATAAGGTGACTGATGCATAAGAAAACATGACCCATGTATATGCTGTCTACAAGAGACCTACCTCAGAACAAAAGATAATCACAGACTGAGAGTGAAGGGATGGAAAAATATATTCCATGCAAATGGGAAGGGGGAAAAAAGCTGAGGTAGCAATACTCATATCAGACAAAATAGACTTCAAAACAAAGGACATAACAAGAGGCAAAGAAGTCACTTCATAATACTAAAGGGAATGATTCAATAAGAAAATATAACCCTTGTAAACATATATGCACCAAATATAGGGGCACCCAAGTACATAAAAAGAACTCTTGATGGACTTTAAGGGAGAGATTGACAGCAATACAGTCATAGTAGGGAACTTCAACACCCCACTGACATCACTGGATAGATCTTCCAGACAAAAAGTTAACAAGGAAAAGAGCCCTTAAATGACACACTAGATCAGATGGATCTAACGTATATTTACTGAACATTTCACCCCAAAGCAACAGGATATGCATCCTTCTCAAGTGCACATGGAACATTCACAAAAATAGATCACATGTTATGGCACAAAAAAAGTCTATATAAATTAAAGGAGATTGATATAATACCAAGCATCTTCTCAGATCACAATGGCATGAAGTTAGAAATCGACTGCAATAAAAAACACCTCAAAAACACTCAAATACATGGAGGCTAAATAGGATGTTATTAAACAATGGAATGGGTTACCAATGAGATCAAGCAAGAATTTAAAAACTTCCTGGAAACAGATGAAAATGAACACGCAAGCACTCAAAACCTATGGGACAAGGCAAAAGCAGTCCTGAGAGGGAAGTTCATACCACTACAGACCTATCTCAAGAAACAAAAAGGACTAATAAGCTTTCTAACCCTACAACTAAATGAATTAGAAAGAGAACAGCAAGAAAAACCCTGAGGAATAAGGAAGGAAATAATAAAGATCAGAGTGAAAATAAATGACATAGAGACTAAAAAAACAGTATACAAGATCAATAAAGCCCTGTCGAGGTGGCTCAGAGCTTGAGCATCGACCTATGTACCAGGAGGTCACAGGTTCGATTTCTGGTCAGGGTACATGCCAGGATTTGGGGCTTGATCCTCAGTAGGGGGCGTGCAGGAGGCAGCCAATCAATGACTCTCTCTCGTTATTAATGTTTCCTCTCTTTCTCCCTTCCTCTCTGAAATCAATAAAAATAATTAAAAAAAATCAATAAATCCAAGAGCTGGTTCTTTGAAAAGATAAACAATATTGATGAACCCCTTGCCAGACTCATCAAGAAACAGAGTGGACCCAAATAAATAAAATCAGAAATGAAAGAGACCACAAAATATTTTTAAAGCTGTATAGACTCCTCAGATTGAAAAGAACGCCAAGTTTGTGCAGCCTAACTTTGGTAAGTATTTATCTGTTACTTAGAGGCCTCCAATTAATCATCAGTTTAACAAACTTCAGTTGACCACTCATTGAGCATCTATTACATAGAGCAGTGATGGCGAACCTATGACACACGTGTCAGAGGTGACACGCGAACTCATTTTTTTGGTTGATTTTTCTTTGTTAAATGGCATTTAAATATATAAAATAAATATCAAAAATATAAGTCTTTGTTTTACTATGGTTGCAAATATCAAAAAATTTCTATATGTGACATGGCACCAGAGTTAAGTTAGGGCTTTTCAAAATGCTGACACGCCGAGCTCAAAAGGTTCGCCATCACTGACATAGAGTATACTATGGTAGCCCCACAACTATAGATATGAACGCATGACTATAAATATGCACACATGAGAGTTCGCCACTGTTTCCTTATCTGACAGGCCAGTATGTCAGGCATGGAAGGGATGGCCAGTCGCATTTTACAGATGGCAAAATGTGAGTTTGTAGCAGGGTTTAAGCACTGCCTCAGCACCCAAATCAGCTCTCTGTGGAGCTGCCCTACTCTGGGTCTTCTGACCTCCATTTGAATGTCCTTTACAGATTAAAAATTAATAGTCGATTCTCATAAAACAACCAAAAAAGAGAGAGGCTAACCCACTCCATAGGCAGGTGGGCCACAATGTGAGCATGAATTCTAGGTCAAAAAACTTTCTCCAGTGTGTATTCTTTTTTAATGTTTTTGTTAAATTTATTTTTAGAGTGAGAGGAAGAGAGAGGGATAGAGAGATAGAAGCATCAGTGAGAGATCATCAATTGGCTGCCTCCTGCAAGCCCCCTATTCGGGATCAAGCCTGAAACCCAGCTATGAGTCCTGATGGATAATCAAACCAGTGACCTCTTGGTTTCTGAGTCGAACGCTCAAATGCTGAGCCACACTGACCGGGAGAAAGAATGTGTCCTTAAACTTTTTATTTTGAGTAATTATAGATTCACATGTATTGTAATATATAATACAAAGTGATCCCATTTATCTTTTACCCAGTTTCCCCCAGTGGTACTAGCTTATAAAATTATAGTGAAGAATAATAACCTCCACCTTGGGTAAAAACTGCTGTTTAAAATTTTAACCCTGCTACTCTGTAAACGTTTGCTTGCTTAAATAATAGGGAAAATAAGACTACTCCCCACTCCAGAGAGGCTATAAACTCTGCCCCAGACAGAGCTGTTAGTGCTGGCGCCAGGCCAGGCCTTGAGAGATGGTCTCACGGCCCTGTCCCAGCAAAGAGGACTTTTTCTCAGAAGGTCCGGAAGTCTCATTCCAAATTTGGAAAACAAAGAGCTGAAAAGCATATAAATTGAAAAGACTTCCACCATATTGGGCCCCAGAATTTGAGAAGCAAGAGTTCCTTTGGGCCCGCTAGCACTAGTGAAAATGAACAGGACTCCAAATAAATTTGGCTTATTGATTAAGGCGTCTTCTGATTTACAATATAACAATAGTACAATATTACTATATCGCAAACCAAATATTGAATTGACACACTCCACGGACTTTATTTAATATTTTACCAGTTTTACATTCATTTGTTCATTTGTGTGTGTGACTTTTCTTTTATGTAGTTGCATCACTTGTATCAATTACTGTGACACTATACCTGGTAAGATACAGAACCATTCCATCACAAGACCATTGTGCTTCTCTTCATATTCATTCCCCTCCCCCTCCTATCCCTAAGTCCTGGCAACTACTAATTTCTTTTCCATTTCTGTAATTTTATTATTTCAAGACAGTTATATAAATGAAGTAATACAATATGTATGAGATTTTTTTCCCCACTTATCATAATTCCCTTGAGATCCATTCAAATTGTGTGTTCATTCATTTTTATTGACAAATAGTATTTCATGGTATGACGCACCACCATTTGTTTAACCATTCATTTGTTGAAAGACATCTGAGTTGGCTCCTTTATAAAGCTTTTATTACCATTTATATAGCAGTTTTTGTGTGAACACAAGTTTTCAGGCCTTAAAAAAGAAATCGTTTCAAATTCCTGAATAAATAGTCATCCAGGACAGCAGGGCACCATGGGAACACTAAGATTACCTAGAACTTGATCTACATAGGGATTACCAGTTGGCAAGTCCAGCCATTAAACTACCCTCTGAGTGTGGCTCACATGGAACATGTGGCTGTGCGCAGCATGGCCTCCTGTCTCCTTCCCAGGGGAGTCCACGGCAGATAGCCTGCCACTGCCGGGACGGGCCTGATGAAGGAAGCCATTGAATACTTGTCCATTTGAACATTGGCAAAAGCCTGCCAAAGATGATCTTAGCTTTGCTGTGGTCCTGTTTTCTTTCTCACTGTGCTGAGCTAACCCTGTGTCTTCAGAATGTCCTTAGTGTGTAACCATCACGTTATCACTTAGGAAAATAGTTCCCATCTCATGGCTTACACAGGATGAAATGCATTAGTGTCAAAATTTTAACTGTTTACTTTGGAAATGCAAAAGGTTGGGGGTGAGAACTTTTGGATCCTGCTATATTTGATATAAAAAAAGTCATAATATTTTATTGTCATACATGATACAAAGCATTCTTTTCTTCTCTGACTCTGGCATTTAAAGGAGATGGTCTTCATGGCTTCTTAAACCTGTCACTACCAGATGCTGTGACTGATGGCCACACAAAGTCGCTGCTTTTCTCAGAGAAGACAAGGCATTGCTCATCTGGCTCAATAAGAAGGAAGCTATTTTCAGAATCTTATTGGACTACATTTCATTTTTTGTTTTTGGACAACCTTTCTCAAATGTACCTCCATGCCACCATGAAAGTTGAGGTTAGTCAAATTGTGGAATGAATAAGACGGGTATATTTATGGCATATTAAATTCATACCGGCAATGCCATTATTTAAATAATCATCTCTAAATAATAAAATATAGCATATTATATTTGGCTTTTGTCTGTTATTAATGAGTTGTTCTTGATTTAAAAGAACTAGACAGAGATACCTTGAGTGACATTTAGCATTTGAGTATTAATCTTCTATAATAATAAAAGCATAATATGCAAATCGACTGGACAGCAGAACAACCGTCCAGACGACCACACTATGACATGCACTGGTGCCAGGCCAGCCATGGCAGGTGCGATGTGATTGGTCGAGGGCCCTGCCACCCCATGATTGCCCCACAGAGGGAGGCCCAGGCCACCCTCTGCAGCTCGATCGATGGGGAGAGCTCCGTGATTGATTGCCCCAAAGTGGGAGGCCCAGGCCACCCTCGGTGTGGCAATCGATCGCGGAGCCCCGGCTGGGTGGGCGGGGACTCCCTCTATTGGGCGATAGATCGCAGGGCCCTGCGATTGATCACCCCACAGAGGGAGGCCCAGGCCAGCCAAGCAATTGTACCCCACGCCTGTCGCCTGCAGAGAGAGGTGACCATTGGGGGTAGGGGCAGTGCCGCACAGATAGCAAGCAGTGGCAGTGGCGGGGGCAGGGCCAGCTGCTGGCAGCTGGGGGAAGGAAAGTTCCGATAGGCCCTGATCACTGGCCAGGCCTAGGGATCCTACCCGAGGGGTCCCGGATTGTGAGAGGGCACAGGCCAGGCTGAGGGACACACCCTCATGCACGAATTTCGTGCACTGGGCTTCTAGTGTGATCATAATTGCCCAAATGAATTAAGTTGAGCATTTCTGGAGAAAGCATGGTATCAGAGGCTCTTCCTTACTGGGTCCCCTGTTTATCTGTTCAGTCTCCTCCTGACCATTGCCATATGTTCCCTTTCACAATTTCAACCCCATGGCTTTCCCTGAAAAGCCTATGGGTACTCTTCTCAGTGCTTTTCCAGACCTTGCTTATCTTCTGCCTGGATATTTCCCTTTACTACTTCGCCACATTTCACTTCTTCTTGAAGGTCCAGCGTCAAACTTTTAGAGATTCGTTTATTCATTCATTTCCTGATTCACCAACTTATTTAACATTTGGTGAATGTTTACAATATGACACATATTTTGTTAGGTGTTGAGGAAACAAAACACATAGTTCCAAGTACCTTCAAGTGCCTTCCAGAGAGACCCAGGACTGGAATTTGCATAGAGGATGCTATTGTGCAATAGGGCTGATGCAGGAATTCCAGGACTGCTGAGAGGGATGTGCAGCCACCTGGGGAAGGGAGGAGGAACCTTCCCTCTGGTATCTGACTGGCTATCTCTTAACTGAGTTAGAGTGTCCCCTACACATGCTTGATGCAGCACTTACACAGCACACTGTGTTGCTTTCTCCCCCATACACCAAATCCCCCACCTCCTGCCAGTACATCTTGGCACATAGCAGGCGTTCTGTGTACACCTCTGTTTTAGTTTTTTTCAGCCTTTGGTTAATGTTCTAACTACACCAGAAAAATATTTGAGGTGGCTTTCAGTAAAAATATACAGGACCATTAAAAATAAAATTAGAAGGAAAGAGCAGCTAGAGGAAGGGAGGGAAATGATGTTATTGAGAGTTTGTTTGCAGGCATGTGGGTTGCTCTGAGCTGCCTGCCAGCCAGCCAGACTGCTCTGTCATACCCTGGCCATGGTCTCCTGCAAATTGAGTGACTTGTTTTAATATTAGTTGATCCACTGGTAAAGAATAACACATTTATCAACTGAAACAGAATATGTGCTGATAAAATTTTTACACACCAGGTATCCCATAATTCGTAGAAAATTGGTCATGTCATATGAATTCTAGAGCTCACTGTTCATGGCCTTCATGCCCTCACTAAGCCCTGGAATCATGGGACTTGGTCTTCTTCTCTATGAGAATCCAAGAAACCTGCTGATTGGTTGGTTTTTAACTTCTGTCAAATCTCTTCTTCCCTCCATTTCTGAGCCCTATTTCTAGCTGTGATACTTCTTCCTATGCTAAATATGCGAATGTTTCTTAATCTCCATCTTCACTATTTGTGTGTTTAAAATATGGAATTAATATGTACCTTAAGTTGGTGTCACTAGGTACATTAAATGTTGTGAACTGCTGGAAGAAGATGTGTTCTCAGAAGGTCAGGTTGTGGTCCAGATCTGTTGACTTTTTGTCAATGGTTCTTATGGAACAGAGTGGTTAGAAGTGAGGGGAACTTGCAGTGCATAGGGAAGGAAGGTGAGCCCACCAGCTTACATATGGCAGGTGATCTATGGCGCTGGGATCAGTGAACATCACCCCCAACACCAGTGACCACAGTGTGTGCTAGACTGACTTGACTGCATTCATTTGCAGACCTACCCTCAAGGCTTCCTGTGCAGGGACCAACTAGGACTCTATGTTAGCTGACATGGAAACCTTAATGTCTGTATTGTGGATGAGTAAAAGTGAAATGACCATATTTAATGATATCATAAGTATGGCCCTGACAGGGTAGATTATTTGGTTGGAGCGTCATCCCATTATGCCAAAGTTGTGGGTTTGATCCCTGGTCAGGGCATGTATAGGAATCAACCAATGAATTCATAAATAAGAGAACAACGAATTGATCTCTCTCTCTCTCTCTCTTCCCTCCCTTCCTCTCTCTCTCTCAAATCACTTAAAAAAACCTCTCTTGTAATGATATCATGTTAAATTTCTCAGAAAAGTTCCAATGATTGTTTTGAATTCAGCCCACTTAATGCTATTATATTTCAATAATGTCTTAATTTTTATATTATTGCACCAATTAAGTCCATCATTTCGAAATCCTTAATAGCATTTGTTAAATCCTGGCATTATTCCCAAGGTTATTCCATAAAATAACATTTTTAAATAGGTAATACATTTATAGAGTTTCAAATGCCAAGGTTTAAGCAATAAAATATAATTCTTACACTCTTCTTTTGACACTCATTCCTTTCCTGTTTTATAAGTTTCTAAATACCTTTTCAGAAATAGCTTATGCATCTGTAAAGCAAATTTGTACATATTCATATTTTCTTTTTACATAATAGTAAAAGTATTATGCACATTATTCTATCCCTTGTTTCTTTCATGTAGTAATATGTTTTGAAGTGCATTCTCTATTTGTACATAAAACCTTTTTCAATTCTATTCTACTGTGTGGTGTGCTATATCATTTATTAACAGTTTTTGGCTGGGTATTTTTTATTGTTTCAACTTTTTGATCTTACAAACATATGAAAAACTCTCTCTATATGTTATCTCACATGTTTAAGAGTATTTCTCTGTAGTAAATTCCTAGAAATAAAATAGCCAGATCAAAAGGTAATAGAAGGTTGCTTGTATATTACCAAATTGCTTTATAGGGGTTTTATCAATTCCCACCCTCTTCAGCAACGTAGGAGCATGCAGTGACTGATCTCACTACATGCTCACCCTGGCACCATGTTATCTAATTTTTTTATCTCTACCAATCACAGAGGTGAAACATAGTGTAACTTTGACATCATCTTATTATAAGAGAAAACATTTCTAGATTCTTTCTATTTTTTTTTCACATTTTCCTACTCTGTTTTTGGTCTGCTCCCTATTGATTTGTAACAGAATTGTATATGTTAGAAAAATTAGCATTTTTTTTCTGTTTGTAAATGCAATTATTTTCCTCAGTTTTTCTTTTTCTATCTTATTTTTTCCCCAGCTTTTCTTTTTAAATAAATCTTGGCTGTAGTAGTTCTTTTCCATATGGAAATTTTTTTATAATTAAAATGTCTACAATGTTATTAAATTTTAATACCTCCAAGATTGTGTGAATACTTTTAAAAGGCTTCCCCATTGAAGCCTTTATTAATAAATGATTATTCCATATTTTTTCTGGAAATTTATGGATATACATATATTCACATGGAATATATATATTCTATGTGAATTTTAATCTTTTTATTAGGTATGAAATATACAAACATATTTCAGGGAATATATATATATAAGATTTTTAATATATATATATATAAGATTTTTAATATGTGGTGCAATATATATAACATAACATTTACCACTTTAACCATTTTGAAGTGTACAGTTTACTGTCATGAAATACATTAACAACTATTATTTATCATCCCCCCAAATAACTCCTATATATTAAGCAGCCACTCCTCATTGACCACTCCCTCCAGCCTCAGGCAACCACCAATCTGCTTTCTGTCTCCTAGGACTTGCTTATTCTGGATATTTCATGTAAATGGGATCATATAGTCTGAGGTTCTTTGTGACTGGCCTCTTCACTTATCATTGTGGTATTGAGGTTCATCCATGGTGTAGCATGTGTCAGTGTTGCATTCCTTTTTATGGCTGAATAATATTTCATTGTATAGATTGACCACATTTTGTTTATCCATTTATCACCTGGTGGATGTTTGGTTGTTTCTACCCTTTGGCTATATGAACAGTGCTCCTATGAATATTTATGTACAAGTGTACTTTAAATGCATGTTTTCAAGTTTTCTGGGTATATGCCTAGGAGTAGAATTGCTGGGTCATATGGTAACTCTACATTTACCTTATTGAGGAACCACCAAAATGGAATAACAGGAACTTTTCAAAGTCCTTCTTCCTTCCAAATTTCACACCCTGACTTTTCCTTCCAGGCTTTTAGGGTGTCTATTGTTTACTCCAATTGTTACTCTTTGCTCCAGGCAGCAGTGGCTTTCAGTGTTTCGGGGAAAGCTCTTCCAGTTACCCACTCCACCCTGAATGCTCCAAGTTAGATAAACAACGGAGCCACACTGACCTGGGCTCTACTAATTCTAAAACTTTCTGGGAGATGCCCCCTGGACACCCAATTTTACCCTTCTTTACCCATTCTAATTTTCTCTTTAATCACAATTTGTTATTTTTATTTAGCACAGTTATTTAACACAATCACGATTACATATGTATTACTATGAATTGAATAATATCTATCTCACTTAGTAGACTTTGCTTCATGAGATCAGTGACCCACATAAATTTTTCTTCACTCTATAGATAGTGCTTAGAATAATGCTGGGTACATACTGGACACTTACACCTTTATTGGATTAGTGAATAAATGAAGATGCTTTGCTTTAGTCAGACATACACAGCACCTTGAACATATATCATAATTGCATTTCTACATGTTTTTATTCATATTATTTCTCCCATCTCTGCCTGTCAAAGTTCTGTCTGTATTTCAAAGTATATTCAAATTCCATTTCCTCTGTTAAAGCTTTTTCCGAATGGTGGGAAGAAACATAAATATTGAAAAAAGATGAAACACTTTTTGGATAAAGGATAGAAAATTATTGCTATAAAGGAAGGGAAGATGAAGACTTAATGTGAATATGCTAAGTATGAGACATATATAAGACCTTTAATCCAACAAAGGCAGAATGTCCCTAGAGTTTGAAGGAGAGGTCAGGGGAAAGATGGAGATATGAGAACCAACTGCAAGGTGAAGTTTGTTGCAGTCTAAGAGTGAGTAGAGGTGAGGAGGGAGAAAAAGGATTTAGGTGCGATGGACAGGTGAAAAAGTCCTAAGGTGGATAATAGAAGGGTGAGGGAACCAGACAAAATAGTAAATTACTTGTCAATGCAATTGAAAAACTAAGCAAGACTGATAAAGAAAGAAAAGGAAGGAAGGAAGGAAGGAAGGAAAGAAGGAAGGAAGGAAGGAAGGAAGGAAGGAAGGAAGGAAGGAAGGAAGGAAGGAAGGAAGGAAGGAAGGAAAGGCAATATGCCAACATCAGAAATGAAATAGGCTATCACTAAAGGCCATATAGACACCAACAGGAAAAGGAAATATTACAAATAGCTCTGCCTACATAGATTTTGCAACTTAGGTAAAATGGACCAACTCCTTAAAAAACAAACAAAAAAACTACCCCAACTCACTCAATGTAAAATAGATAACTTGAATAACCTATAACTATTAAGGAGATTGAATTCATAATTTAATTTTTGAGGAAAAACCCTCAAGGACAGTGATTTCACTCGATAATTCAACCAAATATTTAAACAGAATTAATATATTAATTCTACAGAATCCTTTTAGAATATAGAAGAGGAGGGAACACTTCCCAATTCATTTTATGGAACTAGTGTTACTATCATAGTAAAACCAGAAAATGTACAAAGAAAACTGTTGACCATTATTCCTTATGAATATGATGTAAAATTCTTTGACAAAATATTAGGAAATTGAATTTGGCAGTGTATTAAAATAATTGTACCCTCACCAGTGGGTTTTGTTTCAAGGATGAAAACATGATCGATATTTAAAAAGTAAATCATTCCTTCCTTTCCACCAAGCAAAGATTTCACCATGTCCTTTTACCTTCATGTAGCAGTGGGAGGAATACAAAGGTTTTATAACTATACTTTAATTTCATCCTCACTTATTGACCATGCTTTTGATAAATTGAGAAGGGTCTAAAAAAAAGGAGTTTTCAGGTAAATAGAGGAAGTATTAATAAAAGTAAATTTAAAAACTGGCAGTAGGAACGGGGGTATTGGGATGGCATTTAAAAGAACAAATTACAGAAGTGAGAGAGTACATACTGAAGGACACAATAATACACGATTATTTTGAAAAAATGTGCTGTGTGTGTAAGAGATACTCAATGTTGATAGAATGAGGATTTTCTTGTAGCAATCACAACAGTGACATCAACAATTACTTTTTGAAGGAAGTCCTATTGTGTGCCTAACAGTGCTGTAGGTCTAACTTTCACATAACAAGGATAGCCAACATTTATTGAGACTTCATTATTTTCCAGGCACTCTTTAGGGCTTCTCACTTATTTACTCTTTAATCTTGACAACAACACCCTGAAGTATTATTATTATTATTATTATTCTCATTTTATAGGTAAGGAGACTAAGACACAGAGTAAATAAGTTACTTGCCAACAGTAACTGAGCTATTAAGAGGTGAGTTGAACATAGGCAGCGTTTTGGAGATTCTAGAGAAGTCTTCCACTCCTTTCAATAGTCTATAGAACATGATATGATGTGAGTTGAGATTTTGTCTTTAAGATACATCCTATTGTAGGATTCAGCTTGTAGACTCCTACAGGTGGCTTTGTGTTTATCCAGTATTAGCATCAGCTCTCTTCCTGCTTAGTAACAGGATCATTTCTCAGCAGTTGTCCTCAAAGCACACCTATTTAAATATACTACACTGATACACAGAATTCTTTGTTGGAGAAAAGGATATAAAAGTCAAAATTCTTTTTCTGCCAGCTATTTGATTGATCATAACGGAATTCACTGTATTTTCAGATATAATCCAGATTTTGAGTTATTCCCTCTCTCCCTCTCATTTACTATCCCCTGGTTGCCGAATGCACACGTTTCTTCTCACTTATATGAAGTGTTTCCTGTGCAACCTCATCTCATTTTTGCAGCATCTCCCACAAGACCACCTGCACTACTTCCAACCATATCCTTCTTGCTGAGTGGGAGTCCCAGGTCTCTCAGAGTGCTAATCTTTTCACATAAATGGTTCAATCACAACTTTTTTTCAGAGGTTTTCTGAGCAAATGGGGAAGGTCCATTTTAGGAAAAAGAAAAAATATGTTTCTTGAACTTTTTGCCCTTCTTGGAAACTCATTAAGATTCTTTTCAAGTTGCTGACCCTGTCTGTGAAAGGCATGGGTGGCATATGCTATCAAATCTATTAGCTACCATGTTTCATGTGCATATATAAGATGAAAAATTATTGCCTTCACCATCATTCTATCAGTGACAAGAGGATCATGAGGTAAATCCTAGAGGAAATGCATTCTGTTCTTTGGTCTCTGTATGGACTCAATTCTATGTGCGCTTTCTATTTTTTTTCTTCACCTGTTTGAGGTAAGTACATTTACACTAACCCACCTTACCAATGCCACAGCTAGCGAAAGCTACAAGAACACGGGTAATAAGACCAGTGCTTGAGATGGATTATCCCTGCACCCAAATCCTGAGAGGCAGCGCCAGCAGACTTTCCTGCTGGTCCAGAAGGAGTTTGGTGACTGATGAGCAAATGCTGTGTGGCCTTTCCATGTGTTCCTTCCTTCTGCTACTTTATCTTGGATACATACCCTCACCCTTAATTTCTGCCTAGAGATGAATCACATGGTCTATCAGTATTTGTCAGTAGAAATTAGCTACTTCCCACCATGATACACGACCTCGGGAAAATAAATATTCTTTTATGTCACAATTGTAAGAGAATGGGTCTCACCTGTGTGGTAGGAAGGTAGTGGCTTCAGGGACATAAAGCACTCCATTAGAGGACCCTGGGTGGCAGCTGGCTTCCCATATTGCTCTTTAGACAGTTTCTTCGAGGCTCATTTCTTCCAGACCACCACGTAGTGCCGGCAATGTTGATTTGGACATGGCTCTAACGTTGAGAACATTTAAATTAAAAACGAACAAACAAGCAAACAACAAAATCTTCTCAGCCAGAATTAGTTTCTCAATTCCCCTTGTCAGTTATTGAAAATAGTTTTGCTTTAACAAGCATCCTTTCCCTCACAGTTCTGCTTCTCATTTGGCCCATACTCCCATGAAGTCATAATTTTGTGCTTATGAGATGGCATCATTACTAAGATGGAGATGATTATGACATCACGGATGCCCAGCACTAGGGATGGGCAAGTGAACCATTGCAACCTCAGCCACAACCACTCACCTTCTTCCCGACCCTGTCTGTCAGGCGTGTCGTTCTGCCTACTCGATGTTATTCTTGCAGTTGTTGATATGGCCTTAAAAGTTTGGGCAGTAATCTCTGGGCCAGGCGTGTGTGCTTGTCTCATGGGAGTCTGGGATCTCTCTGGGAATTAGATAAGGAAAGGCTTTCTGAGATACCTTTCAAGTAGGGAAACTCTCCAGCAGATGCACTCAGGGAAGGCAGCTACAGAAAATCTGGTAGAAACGACGTTATTCTTTGCTGAGAACAGGCATGGGGCCTAACCATGTCTTGAATGAGTTGGAAAGAAACGGGAATTTAAAAGGACAGAGGAAGGAGTTTCTATATTTAAGGTGAATCTTGTTAGGAAGTCCACAGAGGAAGAAAACTATGGCCATTAAAATTTCAAGTAAGTAAGCCTTTCAGGAGATAGCATAACAAATTTAACCTTTTGGATAATATTCCTTAAAAGAAAACAAACTTATGTGCATATATGCATAACCCATGGACACAGACAATAGTGTGGTGAAGGCCTAGGGAGGGGATAGGAATGGGGAAGGGGGGAGTCAATGGGGGGGGACATAGGACATCTGTAATACTTTCAACAATAAAAATAAAATTAAAAAAAGGATAACTTTGCTGGAAAAAAAGAAAACGAAAGAGATTTTTTCCCCACAAGCTAAATGAGGTTTTTGCTGGTCTGCCTGTGCTGTTTTTGGACTTGATATGTACCCACATTGTTGTTACCATTGCCATGAACTGCTCAAAACCAAACCAATCTGCTATTCTCTTGGCCTCAAGGGTTTATTGGTGTTCGTGTTACTTCAATCTTAACCCCTCTCCACGGTAAACCCTAAGCTGCTGGCCCTCTCTCCTGCTGTGTCAGGTGACAGAGGACTGAAATCCCATGGCGCTTTCTATGTGCAGCACCAAGGAGGGCTGGCTGGGGTCTCCAGGTCATCCAGTCAACAGAAGCTCCACACTCATAGTCAGGCTGCCCTTTCCTAGCATGTTCTCAGCAGGTGTTCCCGATAGTCATAGCCTTCTGAGTATTTCACAGAAATATCTCATTAATTACTCAATAAATTCAGCAGAATAAGAGGAAGGTTTGGAAGCACTGTGGACAAACCTTTGCTTCTCAGATAAATGGAAATTAACATGACCCTGTACGACGAATGCTTGGAATGAGAAAGTGCAGAACTACCGACCACCTGGTCAAGTCTGGCTCAGGATGTTTGATGGCTGTCACCAATAGAAAACTTCTCTTTAAACATCTGATGAAGGCGTATGGGAAACGTTACACTGATTTTGCCCTCACATAGAATCTTTTTGGAGAAAATAACAGCCTTGGAATGAGAAAATAATTTTGAGGCATGAGAAAACCGAAACATTGTTTAAGGACTTGGCAGATCTGCTTTCTGCATTTTCTTGTTTGTATATTTTAGTTTAAGTAAGCTAGGGGTTAGGAGTATATCTCACTGCCCAAGGGCATTTTTTAATCAAGTGAACACACACTGTCTCGGTCTTGATGGAGCCTATGTCACATGTAATTGGGGGGTACCCAACATGAAGAACTCTCAGGGTAAAGGATGTCAATGTTGAGCTTGGGATCATTGCAGTGTTTTGTGGTTACACTTGTGATATTAGGATGTAAACTATAAATCTTTTTTTCTTTATTTATTAAGGTATTATATATGTGTCCTTATTCCTCCATTTCCCCCCACCCCCACCCCCATAAATCTTTACTTCATTGCTAACAGATCATTTATAATCTCTATAGAAGAGACTTATAATAACTACTAGGGGCCCAGCACACAAATTCGTGCACCTTGAAAGGAACTGTGGGCTGCGAGACTGTGGTAGGCACAGGGGTGGGTCTCAGCCCATCCTCTGCACCCCCACCCAGCCCTTCCCACCATGGCCCCCAGTCTCCTCTCTGCCAGCAGCCCCACTTCCACCACCACCGCTCCCATGTGCTGACAGTGCTGGCCCTGCTCACACCCGCTGAAGGCATGGAGTGATTGGGGCCGGCGCCAGCAGTGGGTGCTAGCAGGGGCAGCTCTGGCAGCATGTGCAAGCGGCAGCTGCTTCCCCGATTGCCCCTCAGGAGCAGGGGGAGGTGGAGAAGCCCTCAGGGGTGATCAGGGCTGGCAGCCACCACTCGCACCTGCTGATGGGGCCAAGCAATCGAGACTGGCTCCAGGCACTGGCATCAGGTGTGAGAGGAGGCTCTGGCACCAGCTGGGGGTGTGAGTGGGACTGGCACTGGCAGTGGGTGTGAGCAGGGCTGTCACCGGCAATGGGTGCAAGAGATGGCTGCCAACCCTGATCTACCCTCCGGAGCAGGGGGAGGTGGAGAAGCCCCGAGGGGCGATTGGGGCCGGCAACCGCTGCTTTCACCCGCTGATGATGTCGAGTGATCGGGGTTGGCACTGGGCACCGGCAAATGGTGCGAGTGGGACCAGTACCAGCAGCAGGTGCAAGCGCTGGGTGGGATCACATGGGAGCAAAGAATTTTCAGTAATCACCAGAGGCTTGCCCCGATGACAGCGACCAGCACCTTGTCTTGGTCTGGCATGCCTGCTCACTTGCTCTACCATCCTGCCTCAGTCGACACCTGCCATGTTCCATGCTCAACCCTGGTGGTCAGCACACTTCATAGCGACCGGTTGTTCGGTCATTCTGTTGTTCCGCCATTCAGTCTATTTGCATATTAGACTTTTATTATATAGGATTGACACCATATTCAAATATGCTGTTAGGCATTCACAAGTAAAGCAGCAAGCATGGCTCATAGAACCCAGGTTTACCACTTAGGAAATACTTTCAGGGAGGGGAGTTTCCTGAGGTGAACGACTTGCTTCTGGAGCAGTTGGGGTATGTTTTCTGAGGGAGCCTGATTGCTGTTGTAATTTATATGCTTAATGTCTTCCTGAATTTTTGACTGCGATTAACAAGTGAATTTGATGTTCACTTTGCAAAAACAACTTCCTGAGTCAAAACTCATTTGTACTTCTTCACTAACTGCTGTGTGGGAAAGGTCATCAGTTTCCCTTCTGAGAGTTTGCCAATGAGAATTAGAGTTCACTGGGACAAGCAACAAGACCTGCATCCCTGAAGGTCATACTGAATTTTCTCCTGTGCGGTGGCACGTTTCAACTAACTCTAAATTCAGTTGACGTCATTTTCACTGGGTGTTACGTCTACTAGTCATGAAGTATCCGAGGACAATGACTTCACTCAGGAGATAGACAGTGCTAGCCTGGCGCTTCCACAGGCATGCTCACAGGCAAGATGGCTGGCAATTGTGGAAAAGAGGCTGCTGGAGAGTTAACATTTTTGATAGAGGCTTATTTCACGGGCAGGTGCTACTGTGGAAGCAGAAGTAATTTTAGGTCTGAAAATTGGCCTTGTTCTAAAAGTGGATACTGTGGATGATTTCAGATTTAAGAATCTACTGCCACATGAGACAAAGCCCATCCGTTTCAGATCTGTTATAGTCTTTCCTTGCCACTGCTTAAGGAATGCTTCGGCTAATTAGAGTTATGCTTCCATAAGATAAGTGTGCAAGTATATCTAATTGCACTTTGTCTTTTTTCACTGTTTTGATTGTCTCCTGAGATGCTGGGAAAACCAGTAAGTGAAACTCCTGCCTCTGTAAGGATGCCTGTCACATCAATACCTTTGAGTCCAAGAATTCTGACTTACGCATCAGTGTTGGTCCTATGTGGAGGGTGTTTACAGTGGGCATTCTGGGAAATGGGCTAGCCTCGATGAGTCGTTCACAGATGAAACTGGGAGTTCTGAGGTGGGGAAGCAATAATAAAGGCTGAGAGGCAGGAAGAAGTGAGGATTCAGATGGAACTATTTTGCTAGAAATAATTGAATCTATAAAGAATCAAGAGCCCCGCATTCTTTTTGGACAGGCTTCCCTATGTCTGTCTTTCTATTCTAGCCCTTTTATAGGCTTTGGATACACAGACTTCATCATTCACACTACCCCTCCCCCCACTTTGCTTTTGCCTCCAGCCTCCTAGCCTGCCATTCTCTGGGCCCAGTGGATTTTCCTTCATGACCAGCTCTGCAGTTGAACCTCACCTTTCAATCCCACTGCTCCTGTCAGAGCTTAGCCTTGTTAGCTCTGGACTCTTTCTCTTTGGAGCCTTTACCTGGTCTTGCTACTTCTCCTCTCAGACTTCTTCCCCAGCTGTTGGGTGCACCCATTAGCAACAGCGAGAGTAATAGCCAACACGGAGTGTACCCTCCTGTCCGGCAGGCACCATTCTAGTACTTTATCAATGTTAACAATTTATTTTCCAACAACATATGACATGATATCATCCCCATTTACAGATGAATAAACTGAGAGGTTGGGTAACATAACCAGTATATAGTAAATGGGAGTTTCAGACCCCGGTGGTTTGGCTCCAGATTCTATGCTCATAATTATTGCACTATATTGAACCAAATTAGTCCTCAGCCATGTAGTCCTTAGGCCTACATCATTTATGGGCACCTGAAACAGACTTGTGTGTCTTCTTGTCCAAAAATAGACAGCATATTGGCCACAGGGAGACAGACAACAAATTAGGGTGGTGATTATCATATTGATAAAACTAGTTTACATTGGTATGTAGTTTTATAATTGGCAGGCCCCTTTCACATCCTTTATCACAGTCCCTTGTCACTGCCCAGTGCAGGAACACTCAGCATATATTAACATCCTTACTTTACAGACCAGACTGGCATTCAAGTAAGTTACATGGTTACCCAAGGCCACACCATTAGAAAGCAATGGAGCCAATGGTAGAACTCAGCACTTCTTTTTTTCTTAAGCGAACAGAGAAGGGGAATAGATTTTTGTCCTGAATTCAACCCTAACGATTGGCTGGGATACTGGAATGTCATGTAGAGGAAGACTTTGAGGCTGAGTCTAGTCTCATTGGGAAAATGTCCACAGTCGGTTAGTGGCATCTACCCTGGGCTCAGTGTGAGATACATTTGCCTAAAGACCATTTTTCTGAAGTTTCATTTTACGCTGTTTGTGAAAATCATCAAACAACATTGCAAGCAGAGTTTTGGACACGTCTTCTCTGTTAGGAGAAGTTAGCATTAGTCTACGTCGTGCAGCAGTCTCCTCCAGGCTCATGTGCACTGCTGACCTCATGTACGCAAATGGGAGGAGCCTTTGTAAGATGAACCCAGAGCATCCCTGGGATTGTTTCTAGAGAAAGGGGAAATAGGCCAAAGCTGATCAGTTCTTTTTAAAAATATATTTATTGTTGAGAGTATTACAGATGTCTGCCCTTTCCCCCTGTTGTGCCCTCCTCCCCCAGTTCCTGCCCCACCGCAGGCCTTCAGGGCACCATTGAATGTGACCATGGGCAATGCATATATGCATATAAGTTCTTTGGTTAATATCTTCCAGCGCCCTCTTGGACCCCCTTCCCTCTGAGATTGCTCAGTCTGTTCATGCTTCTATGCCTCTGGACCTATTTACTTCATCAGTTTATTTTGTTCATTAGATTCCACATATCTGTCTTTCTCAAAGTTGATTAGTTCTTACACATCAGAAGGTATCACTGCTTATACTAAATTTGAAAACTTTTAATGTCTTATTAATTTCTGCACTGCTTGATAACTACCTTCTCAGATGGACCTTCATTAAAGCCATTTCTTACTGTCACAGATGAAAGGAACAGGCGGCAGTGCAGGTGTAAGGACACAGCGTGCATAGCACACCCTGCTGATGCAGTTAGATGAGCTTGTCTCTACCACAATGCTTTTTGAGAAAGACTCCAGGTATTGCTGGAAAGGTAATAGATTGGCCACCTTCTATGAAAGCACTGTAACCCCTGAACATTAATGAATGTGAATCTGTGGCACACTCTTGAGCTATTGTGCATCCAAAAGCTATTATGGAAATTATGCTGGTAAATCTCAATTACTTCCACATTATTGGCTCTGCTTCAAGACTACTTTCCTTCTTATCCCTCCCTGTCATGCTTTTCTTTTTATATCCCATCTCCAAGCAGCTTTAACAATAGGCAGCAAAGAGCACAGATATGCAATGTGGAATTGGTGTTCCCCTTAATTATCTCTCAATCAGATATTATTTGAGCAAAACTCATTTGGTTTCAGAGAGAGAGTTAGGGAATGTCTCTATGTACGTTAATATTTTCCTGTCCATTGTTCTGCTGAAGCTGTACAAGACAGTACTTTATACATGTCCATTGTTCTTTTAGTTCCCTTTCCCCTAAAAAATAGTTTTAAGCCTCTAATCTTTTAAATCTAAGAAAAATCTCTATATATAAAAGGCTAAGCAACCAGCCGACTGGCCAATCGGCCAGTAGGTATGATGTGCACTGACCACCAGGGGGCAAGCGCTCAAAGCAGGAGCTGCTGAGCAACAGCAACTTTGTAGAGTGCCCTCTTGCACTCCAGGACCCCTTGGGGGATGTTGGACTGCCGGTTTCGGCCCGATCCCCACAGGCCAGGCCGAAGGACCCCACCTGCCCGGAGCTGCCGGCCGGAGAGGGACCACAGGAGGTTGGCTCCAGGGTATGTCTGGCCCATCTTGCCCAGTACGGCCCTGCCAGCCACCTTCTAATTAATTTCCTTTCAATGTGCATGAATCCGTGCACCGGGCCTCTAGTAACATTATAATTTTTTAAGTTTGTAAAACTTAGTTTATGTTAAAGTTGTGGAAGTTTTCATTCCAAACTTCTTGTTCTGGAAATAATTCTTCACATCTTCTAGATAAACATATGTTAGCCTTTTGTTATCTTTAAAAAAATTAATTTGTTGGGGTGGCATTGGTTAATTAACATTATGTAAGTTTGAAGGGTACAATTCTATAATATGTCATCCATATATTTCATTGTGTGTTCACCACCCAAAGTCTGGTCTTGCTATGTCACTATATATTTGACCCTCTTTATCCTCCTTCCACCCTTTTTCCCTCTGGTAATTACCATGCTGTTGTCTATGTATATAAAATTATTTGTTTTGTTTGTTTTTTGTTGCTTTTTATTTTATATTCCACATGTCAATGAAATCATATAGTTCTCATTCTTTTCAGTCTGACTTACTTCATGTAGCATAAATACTCTCAAGATCCATTCATGTTATCACAAATACATTGATCATTATCAGGAAATTAAGAACTGCTATCCAGCATAATTATCAGATTGAGGTTTTAAAAGATCACTCTGCAACTCTGTGAAGACTCTATTGTAGAAGGCCAGATGGAAACAGAGAAACCACGTGGGGGCCCATTGCCAGTCCAGCCCAGAAAGGATGAGCCAGGCTGACAGCAGGTAGGGTGGGTGTGGAGGATGCTCTGGCTGTACTTGAAGGGAGAGGAAATGGCACTTATCAGTGGATTGAAGTGTGGGAGTGGGGGATGGAAGGAATCACCACGGAAGCACCTATTGTTTTTACTCAAGTGAAGTGGGAATTCTGGAGGAGAGGAAGAGTGGTGGCAAGCACTAGGTTGTATCCATGTTGACTTTGAACTTCCTATCAGTTATTCTAATGGACTTGGGAAACTGACAAGTGGTTGTGTGAGCCAGGGGGCCCTGAGGATGGACATACTAGTAAATGTTTGGAAATAGTTGGCTTATGAATGAAAGTTAAAATCAGGTCCTAGATGAGATCATTCAAGTGCAAGTTTTATGTGGAGGATGCATAGGGTCCAGGCCAACCTAGGTTTCAGAGGGAGAGGGGCCAAAAATGAGGCTGGGAAAGAGCACAGCGAGAGAGGTGGCAACCCACAAGAGAGAGAGCAAGGTCATGAAATGCAAGCAAAGAAAGCACTACCAGGAGGTGGCTTACTCTGAGGAGTGTTAACAAGTGGGCCCTGTGTCTAGCTGTGAGTGCACCCACTGGCCTTTCCAGCTGCTGAGACCACCTGGGTGAATGGACCCCTGAGGAGCTAAGTTCAACCAATTAGACTACTCCCTCCACAAATCTGAATTAAACAAAGAAATGTAAATGAAGGTGGAACACAGCAGCTATTTAAACCATTTTCCCTGCTGCATGCCTTGACTACTGCAACTCACCAAACTGTAGCTATGGTCCTGACTTTCTCTCCAAAATGTGGGATTGCATTTCCAATTGCCTATAGGTTGTTCATGGTCTTCTAACAAGTTCTCCACCTCTCTGCCTCCTGATACTCTGTCTCTTGAGGTGGTAGGCTATCACTTCACAGCTCTGCCCTCTGCCTCTCCCAAAAAGCTTATTGGAATCCCAAGAGATGAGTGTGTCCTCTTTTGCTCATACATGGCACACTGTGTCTTCTCATTAAAGTCATGAACATTATCAGCTCAATCAACTGTCCAGTTTAATGAACTTCACACTCAGCAGAGTGACAACCTGTTTTGGGAGTGAATTAAACTAGACTGTCACCTATACGCCTGCCATCATTGACTCTTACTGGAGCCCATGGCCCTAAAGGTGTCCCTGGATGCTCCTTAGGATATCGCTGAAGCCCTGAAAACATAGATAACATTGCAGATTAATGTTCATAGATGCATTTTCTGAGAAGAGTATACAATTTTATTAAAATTATGAGAGTTGTGTGACAAAAATGTTTTCTTAAGCTGTATTGGATACTAATTTTATTTTCTCCATAGTCAATTGTAAGCAAATCCACTCAAAGGGCTGAGACTTTCCAAATTTTACACTCTTCATGTTGCCTAGTGAAGCACCATCTTTGTGCAACAGGAATGATGCTGATTTGGATAGATGATAAATGTTTGGCACGTCTTTTCCTCCTAGAATCTTGCTGTGTGCAAATTCCTGGTTCTTCTTAGTGTTGAGATGTGAATTCCTGGGTGACTTTGGTCCAGATTTCCTTTTTCTCATAACTAATGCTCAAGGTGATGCAAATATTTTACTCAGAACTAACTCTGAAGAGCCACCGCAAGCCCTAACCCTGTCCTTAGAAGGCCAAAGATGATTAGAGCTCCGTGATTTAAGTTGTCTGAGAAAATGGGGAGCTCCACAAATACCATCTCTCTAGCCTCACCTAAACCTATTCAGAATTTTTTGGTCTTTTTCACTCATTTTTATACAGCATGGTGGTATCTGTTATGCCCAGAAATATTTATGGGTACCTGCCATATGTTTATACTGTTCTAGGCACCACACAGTCAACTATAAACAAAATAGACAAAAATTTCTAACATTATGGAATTTATCTTCTAGTGGGGCAGACAATAAAATTAGAATATATCTTCATATTCACACACACCCACACATATGTATATGTATAATATGTTAGATGGTGATAAGTGATAAAGAAAAAATATAACAACAGTAATGATAGAGTATCATCACAAACACATGTATAACTTATGCCGTGTGCTTAGACACTGGTCTCAATATTCTGCCTGAATGTCCTCATTAGCCCCCAGGAGAACCCTGAGGCTGGTATGACCATGATCCCAATTTAAATCTGAGACAGCTGAGGCATAGAGATCAAGGGCAGCCAGGTGTGATGGGAGAGGAGAACTGCAGAGAGGAGTAGCATATATTAGCTGAGCATAATGGCTTGGGTTGATTTCTGGTTTCTCTGTTCTGTTCCATTGATCTATATGCCTGTTCTTGTGCCAGTACCAGTCTGTTTTGAGTATAGTGGCTTTGTAGTATAACTTGATATCTGGTACTGTGATTCCTTCAACTTTGTACTTCTTTCTCAAGGTTGCTGCGGCTATTAGGTTTTTTTTCCATATGAATTTTTGGAGTGTTTGTTCTAGATCTGTGAAACAGGCAGTTGGTATTTTAATAGGAATTGCATTGAATCTATAGAGTGCTTTGATTAGTATGGACATTTTAATTATGTTAATTATATCAATCCATGAACATGGTATATTCTTCCATTTATTTATATCTTCCTCTCTCTTTTTCTCAATGTTCTGTAGTTTTCCCAGTGCAGGTCTTTTACCTCCTGGTTAAGTATTTCTAAGAAAATTAATTGTTTTGGTGCAATGGTAAATGGAATTGTATTTTTAGTTTCTCTTTCTGAGAGTTCATTATTGGTGTATAAAAATGCCATAGATTTCTGGGTGTTAGTTTTTTATCCTGCTACGTTGCCAAATTTATTTATTTATTTAAAAATATTTTTATTGATTTAGAGAGGAATATAAATTATTTGGAATCCTTTTGCACAAAAGACGTGTCTCTTCTTTCCTATTTATTCAATCACTTATTTTATATTAACATAAATTCAGAGATATTTAATTTATGCTTCCAGTTAGATTTATATTACTTTATTTTGTTGCTGAACATTAGTCCATCTATGTCCAGTATATGGAAACAGCCAACACCATCTTGTACAGCCTTACTCTAGTGGTAGAATCAGCCATTTCTCCAATGAGCCCTGGTTCTATTCACTGGAGAATGGTATTGAAAATCAAAATCAAAATCTGGGTGATACATGTGCTTATTGCTACTATGGTCTGCTTCCAAGTCCTCTCTGCCTTTAGGTCAAGGGGATAGATGTATACATATATATAAATATTTCTATACGGAACCAGCTGTATCTATATCTAAGCAAAACAGAAGTTCATCCTGACATCTTCAACTCTCATTTATCATCATGTGGAGCATTCTAGCCTCCTCCCCTATGCTTAACTGTAACCTCCTATTCTCACTGTTTACCACTAAGTTATGTAGTCATTCAATTCCTGCATAAATCTATAGCAGTATCAGAATTATTAATCTTTACCCCCATGGGAAACAAGATTATGAACTAGAGTAGGATGAATATATATAATTTATTTTGCCTGTAGTCCTACAGATTTCACTAATTGCTAAAGTGACTTAGGTCAGGACCTTTTTTTCTTTAACACCTTCACTGAAGTAGTAGACTTGCTGCTAGACAATCTGATTTTTTTCTCCCACACTGAGCCAAACCGGTCTCGGCCCTTGTTACTTTTTAAAAAAAATATTTATTGTTGAAGGTATTCCATATGTCCCCTTTTACACTCCATTGACCTCTCCTAGCCCACCCCTGCCTCCTACCTTAGGCCTTCACAACCCTATTATCTGTGTCTATGGGTTATGCATATATGCATACAAGTTTTTTGGTTTCCTTCCTACCTACCACAGCCTTCCCCCTGAAATTCAACAGTCTGTTCCATGCTTCTGTGCCTCTGGATCTATTTTGTTCATCAGTTTATTTTGTTCATTAGATTCCACATATGAGTGAGCTCATGTGATACTTCTCTCTCTCTGACTGGCTTTTTTCGCTCAGCATAATACTCTCCAGACCCCTCCATGCTATCTTAAAGGGTAAAAGATCCTTCTTTTTACTGCTGCATAGTATTCTATGGTGTAAATGTACCACAGCTATTTTATCCACTCATTTATTGATGAGCACTTCGGCTGTTTCCAGAACTTAACTATTATAAATTGCATTAAAGTGAACATAGGGTGCATACATTCTTTCTAATTGGTGTTTCTGGTTTCTTAGGATATATTCCTAGAACTGGGTCAAATGGGAGTTCCATATTTAACTTTGAGGAAACTCCATACTGGTTTTTATAATGGCTGCACCAGTCTGCATTCCCATCAGCAGTGTACTAGGGTTTCCTTTTCTCTATGTCCTCCCCAGCATTTTTTATTTGTTGATTTGTTGATGATAACTATTCTGACAGATGTGGGTGATACCTCATTGTTGTTTTAATTTGTATATCTTTGAAGATCAGTGACTTTGAGCATTCTTTATATGTCTCTTGGTCTTCTGTATGTCCCCTTTGGAGAAGTGTCTATTTAGGTCCTCTGCCTATTTTTAAATTGGGTTGTTTGTCTTCCTTTTGTAAAGTTGTATGAGTCCCTTATACTTTGGATATTAACACTTTATCAGATGTATCATGGACAAATATGTTCTCCCATACAGTGGGCTCCCCTTTCATTTTGTTTATGGTTTCTTTTGCTGTGCAGAGGATTTTTATTTTGATGTAGTTCCATTTATTTATTTTCTCCTCAGTTTCCTTTGCTCTAGGACAGGGGTGGGCAACCTTTTTGTGAATGCATGCCAAAACCAGCAAAATCTCTGACTCAAAATTCTTCTGCATACCAACCCTAATTTTCTGAGAACATGTTATGCCTACTTGATATCTCTTAAGGTGTACGTATGTGAAGAACCTTGAAGAAATAATAAAATTCATTCGAGCAACAAAAACACAGTATATGATGATGAAAAATACATTTATTTTTTAATGTATACATGTTCACTGATAGTCTGACAGAAAACTTTATGACTCCGTTTGATATTATCAGTGGGACTTTTGCTGCTGCATCACTGATGACAGAGATTTTACATCAGGTTTATATTTCATGACCTTCATAGATATGCACGAGCTACTACTTTCATCCGTCAGGCTACTCCTATTACGAGACTTAACAAAATTCATCACTGAGAACAAAGATTCACAAGCATATGTGGATGAAACCAAAACACTGGTCGGATCTAGGAAGGCAGGGAGAGTTAAGGCAGAGGCATAGAAATTGCTCTTCCCCTCTCTCATCAATCCATGTCTATGGTCTTTAAGATAACTTGTTATGTAAAATTATTTATTTATCTAAGATGCACCTACACTGAATTTATCTGAAAAATAAAAAAGTCAATATTAAGAAAAAAATTGTAAATGGAAGATTATAAGAGAGGGTTTCGTATTCCAGCAAAAGTTACTGGCGTGCCATGTTTGGCATGCGTGCCAGGGGTTTCCCACCCCTGCCCTAGGAGATGTATCTGCAAATATTTTGCTATGAGAGATGGCTGAGAGTTTGCTGCCTATATTTCTTCTAGGATTTTTATGGTTTCATGTCTGTTGGAACTCAGTCCCTTCATCCTGCTTGACTATGCCAACTGTTGGGTCCAAGCCCCTCTGCTAGGGACTGGGCCTCCTACATGGATGCTGGATATTCGACAGAGAAGCCATGAGAAGTTGTGGGTATATAAGACAGTCTTTATTGTAGGCACCAGTGGCCATGTAGACATTTCTAACAAGTAGCCATTAGACAAAGCAGTTCTTCACAGCAAAGTCCCATACAGTAGCCGTACACCAGGTAGGTAACAATACATCTTTCCCACACGGCAGCAGCAGCCTCTGTACCCTCTGCAGCAGCCTGCTGGTCAGTAATACATCTTCCCCATAATACAGCCCCGTACTGGCTGGTCAGTAACAACTTTATACTACTTAGAAAAAAGGTTTCACTATTTTGGGTTATAGAAGAGCACGCTTGTGCAGTGTACAGTGCTGTAGCTGTGGCTTTGCTGTGCACCTGCGTATAGCAATTCAACCTTGAACACTCTGATTAAGATTCCCACGCTCAAACAGGGCCCCACAATGTCTTAAGTCTTTTATCCATTTTGAGTTTATCCTTGTGTATGGTATAAGTTGGTGATCTAGTTTCATTTTCTCGCTTGTATCTGTTCAATTTTCCCAACACCCAAGAAGAGACTGTCTTGACTCCATTGTAAGCTCTTGCCTCCTTTCCCAAATATTAATTGAGCATATTGGCTTGGGTCAATTTCTGGGGTCACTGTTATGTTCCATTGACCTATATGTCTGTTCTTGTGCTAGCACCAGGCTGTTCTGATTACAGTGGCTTTGTAGTATAACTTGATGTGTGATATTTTGATCCCTCCAACTTTGTTCTTTTTTCCACAAGATTGCTGCAGCTATTCAAGGTCTTTTTTGGTTCCATATACATTTTTGGAGTATTTGTTCTAGAGTTGTGAAATATGCCACTGATATTTTAATATGGGTTGCATTGAATCTAAAGATTGCTTTGGGTAGTATGGACATTTTAATGATGTTAATTCTACCAATCCATGAACAGGGTATGTTCTCCCACTTATTTATATCTTCCTCTATCTCTTTTTTCAATGCCCTATAGTTCTCCAGTACAACTTTTTCCCCTCCTGGTCAACTTTATTCCTAAGTATGTAATTTTTTGTTGCAATGGTAAATGGGATTGTTGTTTAGTTTCTCTTTCTGAGAATTAATTATTGGTGTATAAAAATGCCATTATTTCTGGGTGTTAATTTTATATCCTGCTACATTGCCAAAAATCATTTATTAAATCTAGTAGTTTTTTGGTGAAGTATTTTGGGTTTTCTATGTATAATAACATGTCATCTGTGAACAATTATAGTTTTACTTGCTCCTTTCTAATTTGAATGCATAACTTTTATGTTTTCTTATCTGATCGCTGTGGTTAGAATTTCCAATACTATATTGAATAAGAGTGCTAAAAGTGGACATCCCTGTTTTTTTTTCTAGATATTAAGTGAAATTGTTTTAGTTTTTGCCCATTGAGTATGATGTTGGCTGTAAGTTTGTCATATATAGCTTTTATTATTTTGAGGCATGATACCGCTATTCCCACTTTGCTTAGAGTTTTATCAAAAATTGGTGTTGCTCTTTCTGGGTCTGTTGATATGATCATGCGACTTTTGTCTTTCCATTTGTTTATGTGATGTATCATGCTTATTAATTTGTGAATATTGTACTAGCCTTGCATACCTCAAATAAATCTCACTTGGTCATGGTGTGTGATCTGGTTTGCTAATGTTTTCTTGAAAATTTTGGCATCTATGTTCATCAGGCATATTGGCCTGTAATTCTCTTTCTTTTTAGTGTCTTTATCTGGTTTTGAAATTAGGAAAATGCTGGCCTTGTAAAAGAGTTTGGAATTGTTCCTTCCTCTTGGATTTTTTGGAACAGTTTGAGAAGGGTAGGTGTTACTTCTTCTTTTAATGTTTGGTAAAACTCCCCTGTGAAGCTCTCTGGACCAGGGCTTTTGTTTGCTGTGAGTTTTATTTATTTATTTATTTATTTATTTATTTATTTATTTATTTATTTATATTACTGTTTCAATTTTATCGTAGTTATTGGCCTATTCAGGTTTTCTGATTTTTCCTGATTAAGTTTTGGAAGATTTTATTTTTCTAGGAATTTGTCCATTTCCTCCACATTTTACAGCTTGTTGACATACATTTGCTCATAATATTGTCTTACATTCTTTGTAATTCTGTAGTGTCAGTTGCTATTTTATCTCTTTCATTTCTGATTTTATTTATTTGGCTCCTTTCTCATTTTTCCTTGATGAGTCTGGCTAAAGGTTCATCAATCTTGTTTATCTTTTCAAAGAACCAGCTTTTGGTTTCATTGATCTTTTGTATTTCTTTTTAGTCTCTGTGTTATTTATTCCTGCTCTAATCTTTATTATTAACTTCCTTCTACTTACTGTGGGCTTTTTTGTTGTTATCTTTATAATTTTTTAAGTTGTAGGGTTAAATTTCTTTTTTTTTTTGTTTTGTTTTGTTTTTTGAGGTTGCTTGTAGTGCTATGAACTTTCCTCTCAGGACTGCTTTTGCCATGTCCCAGAGATTTGGGATTGATGTGTGTTCATTTTCATTTGTTTCCAGGAAATTTTTGATATCTTTCTTGATCTCATTAGTAACCCATTCATTCTTTAATAAAATGCTATTTAGACTCCATGTGTTTGAATGTTTTTACTGTAATTGATTTCTAATTTCATTCTATTGTGATCTCAGGAGATGCTTGATATGATTTCAATCTTCTTGAACTTGTAGAGACTTGTATTTTATCCTAACTGTGGTCTATCTTTGAGAATAACCCATGTGCATGTGAGAAGAATGTATATTCTGCAACTTTCCTGTGAAATGTTATATAAATGTCAATTAAATCTTTCTGATTCATTGTGTCATTTAGAGTCACTGTTTCCTTGTTAATTTTGTGTTTGGAAGATCTCTCCAGTGAAGTCAGCAGGGTGTTAAAGTCCCCTACTCTGACTGTATTGCTGTCGATCTCTCCTTTAAAGTCCTCCAGAAGCTTTTTTATTTTCATTTTTAGGACCTCCTATACTGGGTACATATATGTTTACCAGGGTTATGTCCTCTTGTTGGGTCAATGCCTTTAGTGTTAGTGATCTTTATTGTCTCTTGTGATAGCTTTCATTTTGAAGTCTACTTTGTCAGATATATGAGTATTGGTACCACAACTCTTTTTTTTTGTTTCTATTTGCATGAAAAATTTTTTATATCCCTTCACTTTCATCTTTTATTTTGAGGTGTGTCTCTTGTAGACATCATATAGTTGGATCATGTTTTTGTATCCATTCAGCTATCCTATCCTTTGATTGGAGCATTTAATCCATTTACATTTAAGTTTATTATTAACAGGCACTTATTTATTGCCATTTTAATTCTTTATGCCTATGTTTCTCTCTCTCTCTCTCTATCTCTCTCTATTTCTCTCTCTCCTTCTCCTCCTTCTCCTCCTCCTTCCCCTCCTCCTCCTCCTCCTCCTCCTCCTCCTCCTCCTCCTCCTCTTCCTCCTCCTTCTTCTTCTTCTTCTTCTTCTTCTTCTTCTTCTTCTTCTTCTTCTTCTTCTTCTTCTTCTTCTTCTTCTTCTTCTTCTTTTTCTACTTCTTCTCATTACATCAGACCCTTTAGCATTTCTTGCAATGCTGGTTTGGTGATGACAAACTCCTTTATTCTTTTTTGTCTGGGAAGCTCTTTATTTTACTATCTATTTTGAATGATAGCCTTGCTGGATATAGTAAATCTTGGTTTCAGATCCTTGGTTTTCATGATCTTGAATTCTTCATGCCATTCCCTTCTGGCCTGTAGAATTTCTGATGAAAAATCAGCTGACAGCCTTATGGGAGTTTCTTTGTAGGTAACAAAATGCCTTTCTCTTGCTGCCTTTAAGTTTCTCTCTTTGTCTTTAATTTTTGACATTTTAATTATGACGTGTCTGGGCCTGGGTTTATTTGATTTCTTGCTTGGGACTTTCTGAACCTCCTAAACTTGTGTGATTTTTTCTTCACTATGTTTGGGATGTTTTTTGCCATTATTTCTTCAAACATGTTATCTATACCTTGCTCACTTTCTTCCCCTCTGGTACTCCTATGATGCAAATATTGTTATGTTTCATGTTGTACCATGGCTCCCTTAAGCTGTCCTCCTGTTTAATAATTGTTTTTTCTTTTTGGTTCTTTGATTGAGTGATTTTTTTCTACCCTTCCTTCTAATTCACTGATATGATCCTCAGCTTCCCCTAATCTGCTTTGTATTCCTTCCACTGTGCTCTTTATTAGTGCTATGTCATTCTTCATAGTTACTATATCTTTTCTCATGCTATTGAGCATCCTTGCCATCATTTTTCTGAACTCTATGTCTGATAAATTTCTTATTTCCATTTCATTTATCTTTTCTTCAGGAGAATTCTCTTGTTCTTTCATTTGGGGCTTTTTTTTCCCCTCTCCCCATTTTGGCTGTCTGTTTCAGTTCATGTCTATATATTAGGTAGATCTGTTTCAACTCCCAATCTCTAGTGCAGAACAGTGTCAGGTGCTGTTTCTGACTGGCCCTGAGTACCATGTTTGGGCTATCATCAATCCATAGCTTGTGGCTCCTTTTGATGGGGCTGGGTTCCTTTGAAAAGGACCTAGATATGCACCAAGTTCTCTTTTTCCTAACCTAGACCCCGAATTAGATCAGACGAAGACTCAGAGACTCCAGAAACCTGTCTCTGTCTGAAGTCTGACTGTTTTTCAGTCTTGATTAGCCTCAGGCTATTGACCACAGAGTGGGGCAAGAGATTTTTCAGCAGGGTGGGTAATTACTTCTGCTTGCAAGCTGATTGTTATTCTTAGTCTCTCTCTCTCTCTCTCTCTCTCTCTCTCTCTCTATATATATATATATATATATATATATATATATATATATATATATTGATTTTTTACAGAGAGGAAGGGAGAGGGATAGAGAGTTAGAAACACTGATGAGAGAGAAACATCAATCAGCTGCCTCCTGCACACCTCCTACTGGGGATGTGCCCAGCAACTGGAATTGCACCTGGGGCCTTTCAGTCCACAGGCCGATGCTCTAGCCACTGAACCAAACCAGTTAAGGCTATTCTTAGTCTCATAATGGCCCTCAGAAACTCCACTGGGTGGGGCAAGATGTTTTCCAATAGGGTGGGACAATTCATCCCTCCCCCTCCCCCAGGCAAAAGCTGCCTGGATGGTAAAGGTCTGCAGGAGAAAGATGTTTTCTGCAGTATGAGTGAATGACTCAGCTCAAGAAACTGGGGTGTCTGCCTTCTGAGCTCTAACCCCAGAGCCCCCGATCCTGTCTTCAGCTCACACAGCTCCAGTCCACTCTGCCCTCCCTCTGCAGGAGCCCAAGGTGAGTGGCTGCACACTAAAATTTGTGTGTTGGCCCTTTAAGTGGGTGACAACATTTTTAGCCTTCTCACTCTGATAGACAGCAATCCTGCTGCTTTTCACAGCCAGATGTTATGCGGGAGTTTTCTCAGTTCTGGCACCCTGGGCCGGGGAACCCAGCTTGGGAATTTGACCCCATAGTTCTCAGTGGGGAATCACCCCCCCCCAACACTTGATATATCCCTTGGAACTTCAGTCACTGTCTGTGGGAATTGCCCTTTTGTGCCTCTACACTTCCTACCAGTCTCCATGCACTCTCTACTTTCCATCCTTGGTTAGCAGAGTTCTCTCCAGCTGGACTTCAGTTGATTGTTCAGGATGGTTTTTCAGTATTTTAGTTGTAATTCCAGTTTGGTCTTGTGAGCATGTCTGTGTAGCTTCCACTTATTCTATCGCCATTTTGGAATCTAGACATTCTGATTTAATATGATTTCCAGATCAAAATACTTGAATATAGGTAGATAAGTAACTGAACCCTGAGATAATATTTGGAATTTTGATGGCTATTTAAAGAATAATGATACGACTCAGAGTTTTAAGAGTTAACATTAATGGCTAGTTATCTTTTGCTTATGGATTTCATCAAACAGAGTTTGAGAAAAATGAAGTTACAAATTTATTTTTATCTTTTATAAGATCAGCAATAGGTAAATGTCTCTGGAAATAAATAGAAAGAAAAAATAAAAACCTGGTTTGGCTGTTTCCTTGTGTCCTGTGGTTTGCATAGGCACATGCAATCATGGTATCCTTGGTAAAAACTGGATATTTGTATTAAGGACAAATGTCAATGAGTCTTGATTCTGAAAGGAATAAATATATTTTATTGCTGTAGAGTCCTGCACGATAAAGGTGACATGTTAAAAATCTCCCTATTCTAGAATATTATTTATTTGAAATAATATTATTAAGTAGAAAGAATTGTTACAAGGAATTCTCTCAATATTTCTCTTCTCAATAGAAGAGAAATTTAATTAGTTAAGTCAACTTCTTAAAATAAAATCTATGGTGGTGATATATTTTCACCTCTCCTGGAAGAGCCAAGAATGCCTTGATACAGATATGCATCTGCCCATATGGAAAAGCTTATTTGTAATGCTCATGTCCCCATGAGATAGATGGTGGTTGTCCACAGATTAGGCACAAACATTTCCTTTCTTACAGGGTTTCTCCTCACTTTCTTGTATGTTTCGTGAGCATCTAAAAATGGGGAGAGGGACTCACTCTTTACAGCACTAACCTCAGTGCTTATCCTGAGACCCCTGAACTGAGTAAGCTAGTAGTCTACCATTAACTGTAAGTCTGCACTGATGTTCACTGAGCTCCAACACAAAGTGTTTATTGTCCCTCTGAAAATTTGGATTTTCATGTGAAAGAATAAATACTATTCCTACTGAGAATTTTCCAGTTTCCCCTCTATTCAAAATTTCTGTTTTCCCAAGTAACTGATCCATCAGTGAGTTGTTCTTCAGTGCCCCTTCAAATCTTCATATGGGTCACTTTCTCCTCCAGCTTTGGAATTTTCCTTTTAAACTTAAAAATGTCCTGCCTATGCATAGTTGGATGTAGCTCTCTGTGGGCATTGTTATTATCTTCTGGGGCCTGGCTGCTATAGTTCCTAAAGTTTTTTTCCCCACTGAATAGACTTTGTGGTGATGATAGAAAGTCCACAGCTCTAGGTTATGAGAAGATGCCTGCCTTTGGTACTTTGGTAGGCAACTATTCTTTTCCACCACAGACCTGGAACTGCATTGCTAATGCCTCCTCTTCATAAACACACAGCCAATTAGAAGGGTATGGGCATCACAGTGCATGCCATTCTCTTACAGGGGCTTGGCTGTATGGACATTTCTATGTTAGGTACCTTGTTGCATTGACAAGATTCTAATTCTTCCCATTAAGGAGTAGAATATGTATCATTACCTCCAACCAACTTTTATGTCTTGTTTTCACCCCTTTGTGCTCAAATATGAATTCTGTATTTGTGAAAGATCCTTGTCTCCTATGTCTCATTATTAAATTTTACATTGATTATTTATTAAAACAATAATATTTCAGATTTATGAGATTAAATAGCATATAAAGTTGATTTTACCTATTCTTATTTCTTTAGTGTGGCTGCTAGATAATTTAAAATTACATTTGCGGATTGTATTTGTGGCTCAGTTTAGTTTTCTGTTGTATAGAACTGATCTAGACTGAGCTGCTTTTATCTCTCTAACCACATCATGCTGTCTCATGCTTCCATACTTTTGTTCTTGATGTTCCCTCTTCTTGAAACACACTCCCATTCTTTATTTTTTGCCTGAATCACTCATTTTTCAAAATTGAGTTAAGTAACCCCCATTTGAGTTTCCATAAGTATACTTGCTTACCTCTGTCATAGCACTTATAATAACAGGTATGTTAATATGTTTGTCGTTCCTACTAACAGGAACAGAAGTTGTGTTTATTATTATTTTTTTATCTCTAATACCTGACATATACACATAATAGGCATGCAATAAATGTAGCAGGACCGAATTATAGAATAGAGTTCTAGGTTTTATATGGGAATGGGACAGTATGCTATCATTTGGAAGGTACAATCATTTTATTTCTAACTTGTAAACATAGCTAACTAATGAAAAATTAATAATAATTTATAATCCAGTGAATACACAAGTGTGTAGCTCTTGTGTATTCAACATATAAGTCAGACACCAGCATTTATTGATAATCTACATTGTATGCAGAACATTTACTGGTGTGTTTTACTGGTTCTAAAATATTTCCACTTAGAGCAGCAGTCAATTGTGTGGGGCTGATCATTCTTTGAGATAATCTTAATTTCATTATTATATAAAACTTGGCTACCATTATGTAATAACTATACAGTAAAATTTGGAATTCTTAATAAGGTAGAGGTCCAAATATATTTAAAAATAGTTAAAAATAAAAAGCATAATATTTTGTTAAAAGTCCTAGACTCCTAGGCATTCTCAGAAATCTTCTATAAAGTTGGCCTTACTAACATTGAGACTACTGTGTGCTGAACATTTGCTTTTTTCCTGCCCATCATTTCTGTCCTACCTTTGGTTAACAGCCCTCCAATTTTCCTATGGGGAGCCAACCTTCCCCCACCTTGGTCCTTTTGGAGACACCCTTGATTTCGGGGGATCGCAATCTTAGAACTCTCCCATCACCACAGTCCATCACCTTGTGACAATATTTAGTTCAGGTTTGGGCATAAGGCCTAAGGTGGCCAGCACATGTCTGCCCCAGGAATCTGCTCCAGCTCTTGGGGAAGAGTTCTTTCTTGTCACTGGCATTGCTAGCTATAAGAGTCCTGGCCGTTGGTCATCCCTGTTGTCTGCTAGTTTGAGTTTGGGTTCTGTTGCATTCAAGCATAAAGTATGTCCTGTGCTCACTGAAGTTGACATAGTACAATAGGTATAGGGAAGCATGTGTCTTAACTATGATACTCAGTTTCCTCATCTTTAAAAGGAATAATCAAAGGACCTGCCTCACAGGCTTTTGTAGGAATTAAATGAGTCGATACATATAAAACAGCATAGGATTGGGACCATAAGTATACCTGTAATGGTGATGATGACATTCTGATAATACCTCCTGGAAGTTTTAGGGTCTCTGAAGCCCTACAAATTTTGTGGTTTAAGATGAAAAGTTTTCAAGAATGAGACGTTTCTGTTGTAGGTTTTTGTCTCCAAGTCTCTTCTCTATGCCATGTCTCGCTAGCAGTAGATCCATCTGCACGTAGGCTTGGAAGTTCATCATGAGTCAACGGCAAGATTGCTAAGAATAACATTTTTAAACTCCCTACAATGTTCTCTCTGCAAAATTCAAGCCCAGAGAAACACTTTTGTCATATGGAAGACCTTCTGAAGATACCATGTTTATTCCTCACAAACGGTCTTGGCCTTTATAATGAACGGTGGGTATATATCCTGCAATACAGACCATTGGGCTGTGAGATCCAGGATTTCTTTTCTTACAGCACACTACCATAAAAAGCCAGTTCTTCCATGCCTGCAGATGCTTGAAAAATGGTTAATATCCTCTTGGGTTATAAGCTTTCGATAGTAGTGGGAGTTTGTGGATTATAGAGAAATAAATAGCAATTTTCATTTCAAATCTTCAATAATTTATTAGACAACTAATGCCTAAACACAGTGCTTTTCATTCTAATGAAGCCTGGTGGCTGTTGAGGGAACTGTTTGTGTGCTAACAGCGATAAAATACGCCTTTTGAATAGAATTGCTACATCATTTCTGCAGACAGCAACCCAAAAGGAAAACTTAGAAACCACTTGGATTTAAGAGACAGCCACATCCTTTCTGAAGTGGCTGAACTACCTCTTTGTACTGAAGTTATTCATCTTGATAAAGTTAAGCAGGAATGCAGACTTTTCAAGATTGTCATGTTTTTATCTCTTCCGTGATTGGGACTATTCTACAGTGTGGGGGAAATGTGTCTGTGTGTCCTGTACTTGGAAAGCTCTAAGAAGCTGCTCTTCTTGCTTATCTCCCTGGGAAATGTCAGCTGGATTTCTTATGGCTCTGGGATCCTTCAATGTCCAGCTGGGCACTGGGTGGAAAGTCCAGCACTACAACCTCAAGTGGCTCTGTTCTTCATCCCACCAGGCCAGAGTGCTGCGGAGACGGAGAAGTTGGCTTTGTGGAGCTGTGATAGCAGTTTACGTGGCTCTGGGTAGTCCCTGATATTTTGCCCTGGAATAAAGCTGCAAGAATCTTTTCCTGCAACCTCCTCATTTCTACATAAGAAAATTAAGTCGCAGAGAGCACTCCCACTTGCCGAGGCCGCATAGTGTCACATCTCTCCAGTTTACAGCTGTAACATTTGAAATGGGTCTTCACATGTAATCAAAACACAGGATTTTTATTTTTTTAAGAAGGAAGGTAGTTTTAGGATTCAAGGTCCCTCTGTTAGTCTATAAAAGACAGTGGACTGATAAGCCTCTTTCATTCTTTGAAGGCTTGCCAGGCAAGTGCTGAGCTTAGCAAGGACAAGAGCCCAGCTCATTGGTTCACACACTTCCCACCTGGGGTCTACTGGCCACTGTTCATCCACTGGGGTAGGACTTCCTCGGTGTCCCCGTGAGCACGCCCCGTGAGCCTGGGGGAGAGGGCCAGGGTGCTTGGTGCTGTCTTCCTCTCAAGGCTCCACAGGTGTGCAGGGTCTGTGCCTGGCCTCCGAGGCTGGGCCTGGGGCATGGGAGTGGAAGGAACAGTGAGGACTACTTGGCATGTTTATATGGAAATGGTTTTCAAACTGGTGTCAGGATGGAGAGTCATCTGCTTATGGCCTTACAGATGAGAAAGACGGAAGAGGGACACATGAGGGGCTAATGGTCACAGTTCCTTCCGCTCTTCTGGCTCCAAAAGGCTCAATTCCAACTGCTATCAGAAGAGGCAGTTAGGGGGGAACAAAGATAATAAGAGAATGCACACTTCTCACCTGTCTGTTCGGAGAGGCCTTGTTTAATTTAAAATTTAATTTATTATTATTTTTAAGCACGAAATCCCAGAAGTATAGCCACAAAAAAACAGAAAGAGTTTTTAGAGTCCTTGTACGATCAATTATATTTCTTTCTGGGTAGTGTGTCTGCTGGCTGTGCATTGTTTGGGATGTTTTCTCTCTTGCCTGCTGACCTGTGGATCTCGGTCTGTCTTTCCCATGACCATTAGCTCTGTGGTTGGTTGCAATTTGCACAAGCTGCTTTCCTTTACCAACACTTACAGAGATTAAAACCAGGCCTGCGAGGTGCTGTGTCTTAAATCCACTTGCATAAAACCAGTAAATCCCCAAAGTGTGGAGGATAGTGGTTATTTGACCTTTTGATACCAAGGAAGAATTACAGGAAGTGCAGGGGGACCATGTTCCTTCAGATGCAGCTCAGGATCCACCCAAACCACTCTGAGCAATAATGTTTGTAGCTCTGATCAGGTGTGCTATTATAATCAGCTATTCTCTACAAAATTAAAATATTTAAAAACACAAGCCTTGCTTGTGTGGTCCCTGTGAATTGAAATGAATCTTTAAAAAATTACAGACTTTTAAAAATTAAATTTCTATGTACTTTTAAAATGTGAATTACTGCATTTATGATTCTATTGCAGCACTAGGGATTCAGGAACGTTTATATTTGGAGTCCTCAGTTGTTAGTGCATGCCTTCAAATTGGTATGTGAAATGAAATGCACCAGAGACAGGAAAAAATACAGGTTACAAGTTCCTTTCCTTCTCCCTGCGGGCCCCTTCCTCACACCCAAGTACTGCATCATTAGGAAGCAATGGCAGGCCCTTCGAGCCTGAGAGGCTCTGAGGGAGTGGGGCAGCAATGCTTGTCCGTTGACATCTATCTGTCTATTTCTTTCCTTCTCACTAGATCCCAAGCTCTGTGAGGGCACCTGTGAATGCCTAGATCCCAACATGGTGCTGGTGTTCAGTAACTCATCATGAAAGGTAGAAAGGAAAGACACTTTATGGCTATGACAGAAGGTGTGGACAGGCCTGGAAAATGACCAAGTAGTCCCAGTAGAAATGATGCATAGGTGTCCAGAAACGAGTTTGCCAAAAGGCACCCCAGGCAATGTAGGCAATGTGAAAAGGATCAGGAATGAGAACAATTTGGCAAGACCGGAGCATGGGGTCCAAGGGCAAAATAGTGAATGATGAGCCTAAGACGCATGTACTGTGTCCGAAAATGAAAAATCCTCTATAGCCTGCTGAGGAATATGGACACAATCCTGAAGGTTTGGAAACTGTAGGTCCATTTCAATGCTCTCAGATTCACGTTTTACGGTGATCACTCCCAGGTTGGTGTGGGGCAAGGAAACCAGGGCAGAGACTGTTGTAGCAGACACACAGGATGATGGGCGCCAGAACAAAAGCAATGACCAGAGATGTACGGAAGGGGCTGTAACTGAGAAGGAGAGAGGAACTTAGTGACTGATTATGTTTACAGAGGTGTGATGAAATACAGGTGCCTCAGGGTTCAGGCTTGGGAGAGGAGGTGGGTGGCTGGTCATTCATAGGGGTGGAGAGTTCAGAGCAGCATACTTGAGGTGAAGGGTCAAGGAAAACTGTAAATTTATGGATGCATTTAAGGTGTCTGTGGGATTTCAGTGGCCCCCAGATATGTGGATTTGAGCCTGAGGTGGAAGAGTTCCGTGATGCCATGGGAGTAAGCCCAGACTGAGGGAACGGTGAGAGGCTGACGGAGGGAAGAGCCAAGGAAACATGAAAGGCTCTCTGGGGGGGGGGAGCTGAGGAGAGCAGGGAAGGCTGCACACCAGGTGAGAGGTCAGGCCACAGACCTGGGAGGTAGACCCGAAGATCTGCTGAGAGTAGCCACTTCTCTATGTGAAAAGTAGGGATGATAAAATGACGGGAAAATGCCCAGTCAGGAAGATTTGGGTTTGGTTTTGAGATGGGAGTTGCTTATTGGTAATCCTGAGCATGGAATTGGAGCGTCATGCTGCCAGGGTTCTGTGTAACACTCAATGAGCTGTGTTTGATTCATGCAGGTGATGTTATCTTATGCCTCAATTTCCTCATTTCTAAAATGAGCATTAAAAGAGAAACGACACGAAGAGATTCAATGAGAAAAATGCATGCATGGTGCAGAGTTGAAAATCTAGCAAACAATAAATGTTCCATTAGTGATCATTGTTATTGAGATTACAATTGTTAGTTAACATTTCTATGTGGAAGGGAGAGTTTGATAGAGCGAGGTCCCTGGTGTTGGGGGAAGGACATGCTTAGCACAGGCATAGCAATTAGTCTTGACAAATGTGAGCACCTCTTCTTCAGAGATGTGAGATGCAGAAAACAGTGGGATAGATTCTAATTCATCCCGTTTCCCTTCTGCCATCCCTTCGGAACCATCATTAATCACCTTGCTCCCCAAACCCTCTGTAATAAAATATAAAGGGAGAATTCTGATGGGCATTCTGGCATCAGAAAGACCCTCTGGAATTCTCTGGACTACATCTGGGTGTATGATGTGCATTTATGTGTGTGTATGCTCTGGTGTGTATCTGAGTCCAAGGTTAGACAGACAAGGGGACATTTTGCAAAGCCATTGCATTTTCGCTTATGTTCTGTGGTCTTCTTCATTTTCCTTCCAGATTCTAGGTAGTTCATTCAGGCTTTGGCACAGGTACCCCTCTGCCTCAGAGGGACTGTGACTCATTGGAGCTGCAAGTTGGGTATTTTCTTGACATTTCCTGAGCCGTGTCTGGCTCTGACTGGTGGCACTCCGTGGCCTGTGGCACCTACTCATGAACACAGGCATTACTGAGCGAGCTGTTTCTCAATGTTTCTTTCCATCGGAGTTGGCGTGTCTACCATATGTCTGATTGGAAAAGCAAAATCCTCTCCTCTGTAAACACCCTGACATGTGGCACACATTCACACAGAGAATTCACACAAAGCCACGGGAAGGAAAGACTTCTTGTTTTGCAGTTGAATTGCTTTCCGTGTGTTTCAGGCATGTGTTCTTATGCATCCATTGTTATATTTAGAAGGCGACTTCATATTTGCAATACCCTTTTCAATAGCTGCAGTGGTAATGAAATGGTTTTATTTTATATATAAATAATAAGAGGCGGGTAGTTCTTAGTGTGCATGTAAGGAGAAAGGGACAAATGAATTTTGGTCATGAGGAAGCACTACAATGAATTCCCATCTGTCCTCCTCTCCTGTCCCCCGTGAGATGGCTCATATAATCTTGGCTCTAAGTTAATTTCCTTCCATTTTCAACTTTCTTGCTAGTTTCAGGTGGCAGTAGCAGATTTGCTGTTTGCCAGGTGCCTCAATTCCAAAATAAACTGGGATTGGACTGCCCACTTTATCGCAGTCTTTTCATAGCAAAAATGCATGCAAAGGGTACAATTACAGTGCCAACCCTGTTTGACTTATTCGGGTTTAAAATTCATTAAACATTTAAAAAACAAGAAAGAATGCTTATTATAAAACTCTGTTAAGTGTTAATATTTATTCAAGCAGGAAGGGTTTTCCTAAGAATAACATAGAGCAGCCTTATAGCAAAGAAGATAAATCCAATGGAAACTGTTACTTTTGGCATTTCACTTAATCTTTTATATATGAGTCTGTGGGTGAAAGTTCTGGATTGTTTTGTGTTCTGAAGAACAGACACAGTGTACTAGGACTTGTGTTTTACTGTTGAGTGTTTTTTTTTAATATGGGAAATTAAGACTCTATGTTGACTATTAAACTTATAAAATTCTAAACTGTGATTTTCTGAAGGTGGGGAGTATAACCTTTCATCATCCTTTGGGGGAAATTTCACAACCTGTGATGATTTATATATCTGGGGTCTTCAATGCTGAATATAAAGGATTTTGCCCAATCTGAAACTGCTCTGTAGCCCCAGAGGTGTGTTCCAGAAGTGGGAGAGCGTGTTGCCAGATGTAGGTTTCAATCCCCAAGACACCCCAAGCAGGTGGCTGAATTCTACTGACAAGTATTATCTACTTCCTGTGTCAAGGACAGCAGGCTTTCTCCCTCTTGCACAAGTAATAGAACCAAAATGTTTCTTTTTAAGGAAAACTTTCAAAGTCAAGAAGATTTATTTCTGTCACAATCTGGAGACTCATTCCCTGTGTGATGTTTGTTATAGCCTTAATTACACTATATTAAAAATGCTAGCTCTGCACCTCACAATGTGCCTGTGGAATCACTTGATTTGTTTTGGCTCAGCTCTTCTCGTTTGCTCAGAATCTGAATCTTGGCAAAGAAATGGGAGCCAGAGTCCAAGTCCAAATGACTTGGAGTTTGCAACACCAAGTCTGTGTGTGTGTGGGTGGGTGGGGGGGATTGTGAGGGGGGACTGTTTGCCTACCCACTTACTGCCTTTGAAACAGTTCTGGAAATTGGGTTAGACAAATGTTTACTTTCAATATCTTAGGGAGAAAACGGGAGGGGACAAGATGATGAATGACCAGGTATCTCTACTGGCTTACAAAGAGTGCTTGCTGAAGCTGTAGCTGTAGCAACCCTTGAGGTGCAAGGCGGGGACCCTGAGCCAGCCTTGAGAGGGAGGACCAAGAGGTTTGACAGGAGAGCAGAGTCAACACCTTCTGGTGTCCTTCTTCACTTTTGTCATCAGCTCTTTGAAGCTCTTGCCAGTCATCAGCTGAACTCTGTGGCCTGTTTGAGGCTGATAGGAACATGACTGCCACCAGTCCTAGAGTGGTTTCATGAGAGCAGTTGATAAGGCCACCGGAATCCAGGAGATGACAGGCAACCAGACAGGCTCTGAGGGTGTGTTTACTTCTTGGGGTAGAAAGTCAGGGACGGTCCTACAGGAGGGTCAGTGACACAGACAGACTCAGATATAGAGGCTGCACAATAAAGATATTGATGAAGAGTTGTCCTATGTGAGAATTATGGTGGGTTTTTATTTTTAGTGATTCAAGTTATCAAAAAAATTATTATTTGAACTGTATGCACATTCAAAAATATGTTTCAGGGAACAGAAGAACTTCTGAAGAACCAAGGTTTGGTCCCAAAAGGGAAAAATGCATGGGGATTATTTGCAAAGTGGTCCTGAGGCAACTGGCTTTATAAACTACTTTTCCCTAGAAACAAAGAAGTATACATAAGTCCCAATGATAAATTCATTGTTTTAAAATAACTTCTGGTTTCCATACCTATTTCTAAAATGTATCCAAAGACAGGAAACAACATGAAACAGCACAATGAGAAGTTTTCAAAATAGGCATGGATAAGTTAGTCACTAAAATCAAGGAATCTAATAACTAATAAGATTACTAATATTTGTATTTTTGCTTTGAAGTTTTAAAAATCTTTAACATGCACATAAACTTGGGTATAGAAATCAAACTTAAATGACATATAAACTTCTTTTCTGCAACAATTTTTGGTGGTGCTTTAGGAAAAGAAGCATAAAATATTCAAAATCACTTCATGATTTTGAGAAAATATATCAATTTTAACATTTGGAGACATTTGCTTACACACACACATTCATGCTTTGGCACAGACACATTTAAGAGCTACAGCCACACACAAAAAAGTGTGTGTGTGTAATTACAAAATAGGAATTATGCAGTACTGCATTGTTCTTTTTTCATTTATATCATGGTATAAGCATTTCCCATCATTAGACATTGTTTGCAAATCATGAGTGAAAGGCAGAGAGAAATTCAGGATTCTGGGTCATAATAAATAGAAAATAAAGTCTAAACTTCAACTCTTTCAGCTGCTAGCTACATTTCCCTTCATTACAGTGTCCTCCATTAAAATGATGTACTGAATAATAAGACCTTTCTCATATGGCAGTTTGGAAGATTCACTGTGTTAACTGGTATAAAAGGCTTGCTACATACTGAGTGTGGTCAGCTACTACTATAGAATTGAAATATTTCACAGTATGTCATCATTGTAAATGTGCATAATTTATTTCTTCTTAAACTTTCTGTTTCTGTTATTTTTCACTTAAATAAACCTCGTACTAACACACAAACCCTATGGACATCTCTGTTTTCTTTACTGACCCAGAATGGACTCGCAGAAGTGCAATTGTTGCATCAAATATATGACTATTTTAATGGCTCTGCATTTTTATAAATAAATAGTTTTCCAGAAAGTTTCCACTTCCATCATAGTTGTCTCATTATGCTGTGAAGGAAATTATGTGATTGTTTGATTCTGTGGATATAAAACTCCGTGCAAAAAATAGAGAGCTTGTGTTTGCCTTAGTTGGCATTGTGTCCCTAGTCCTAGTATTGTCCTGAGCACTCAATGCAATGTTTGTTAATTCAATGAGTTGAATAACCAAGTCACCCTAAGTGAAATGGTTTAAATGTTCTGGGAAAAGCTTTTTCCTGAATATTTAAAAATGAAATTTTCAGAAATAGACCTTATTATTAATTACCTCTTTGCCTTTCAGACACCCTACTGCTCTTCCCTCCCCCACTTCTCCTTCTTTGCTATTCCCTTAATTTCCCCTCCCCTCATCTCATCTCCACCTTCTCCTTTTCCATTCTGCTGGAGCACCAAGACCTGCTTTGTCCAACGCAATAGCCAGGGAAAGATATTCACAACTTGAGTTCCTCAGTCACGCTGGTCACACTCCACGTGCTTAGTGCCACACGTGGCTAATGGCCACCACCTCAGACAGTGCCAACAACACTGCCATCAGGGCAGAGAGTGTCACTGGACATGCTGTATGGACAGTCATAGCGATGCTTCGAGTATCACCTCCACAGGTTCAGTCCTTTCATAGCTCCCTGCGTTTTCCCTTCTGATATTCATTACAATTGAAATGAATGATTGATCTAATCCTTTTTGTTTTTGGTTCCATCTCTAAAATTTAAGTCCTCAAGTATCAGGATTATATTCATTTTATCTGTGACTTAGCTAGTACCTAGTACCTAGCAAGTTCTCAGTGTTTAGGGAAGAAAAGGAGGGAGGGAGCGCAGGAGGGAGAGAATGAAGGGAGAGGAGGGCAGGAAGACACGTGGAGGCACAGCCGCTGTCTGGAGCAGGCCCCGTGCAGCAGTTTGCTCTCCAAATGTGACTCATCCTCACGGCTCTGGAGGCGTCGATGGGCTCCTCCATCAGAGCATGATTGGCAGGTGATCAGGGAGGAAGGAGCAGCTGCCCGGCTTGCTTCCTCTTTTAGCTCCTCAAATTGATGAAACCTGAACTGTAGCAGGACACTAGAGAGGTTTGGGTTGAATGGAAATCTCTGTTCGCTAAATAATTCTACGTGAACAATTTTACCTTTCGAGGTGTCATGCAGAAACAAATATACTTACTATTACATATTTTTTTCTAGTCTCTGTCTATCCTCAACATAGATAGGAGTTTCTAAGCACTGATAGGTTAGTATTTTCTAAACATATACAGTACCTTAAGCTATTAATAGTATAGTTGAGAAAAGAATGGATTATGATTCAGATTATCTAGCACACAGACCTATTCTAAATCATTATGTTCCCATGTTTGGGCTTCATATTATCAAATCGAAAATCAATTGCAAACATGGAGAAACAAGTTAAAACTACAATGAAGTATCACCTCACACCTGTCAGAATGGCTACTATCAATAAGTAAATAAACAACAAATGCTGGCAATGATGTGGGGAAAAGAGAACCCTAAGACACTGCTGGTGGGGATGCAGACTGGTGCAGCCACTATGGAAAACAGTATGGAGTTTCCTCAAAAAATTAAAAATAGAACTACAGTTTGACCAAGTGATCCCACTTCTAGGAATATATCCTAATAAACCAGAAACACTAATCAGAAAGAATATATACACCCCTAGGTTAATAGCAGCATTATTTATAATAACTAAGATCTGGAAACATCCCAAGTGCCCATCAGTAGATGAGTGTATTAATAGCTGTGGTACATTTACACCACAGAATACCATGGAAGAAGAAGAAGAAGAAGAAGAGAGAAGAAGAAGAAGAGAGAAGAAGAAGAAGAAGAAGGAGGAGGAGGAGGAGGAGGAGGAGGAGGAGGAGGAGGAGGAGGAGGAGGAGGAGGAGGAGGAGGAAGGAGGAGGAGGAGGAAAGGAGGTGGAGGAGGAAGGAGGAGGAGGAGGAGGAAGAAGAAGAAGAAGAAGAAGAAGAAGAAGAAGAAGAAGAAGGAGAAGAAGAAGAAGAAGAAGAAGGAGAAGAAGAAGAAGAAGAAGAAGAAGAAGAAGAAGAAGAAGAAGAAGAAGAAGAAGAAGAAGATAGAAGAAGAAGAAGGAGGAGGAGGAGGACGGAGGAGGAGGAGGAGGAGGAGAAGGAGGAAGAGAAGGATCTCTTACTCTTTGGGGCAGCATGGAGGGACCTGGGAAGTATTATGCTAAGTGAAATAATCCAGTCAGAAAAACAAATATCACATGATCTCACTTGTAAGTGGAATCTAATGAACACAATAAATTAACAAAACAAAAATAGGTCCAGAGGCATGGACCAGACTGACATATCTCAGAGGGAAGAAATGGGTGTGATAGGAAAAGATGAATTGAAGAACTTATATTGGGTCCGAGCTCCTCTGTTGGGGATAGGACCTCCTAGGATGCCGGGAATTGGAAAAAGACACAAGCAGCCGCAGGTAGATGGGAAATGCTTTATTGCAGACAAAGTAGCCAGCTAGCTCTTCAGTAGCACCTTTTATACCAACTCAAACAAAAGAGGCTTCTTGCCAATTAGTGACATCAGTGTTATGCAAAACAGGTGGGTTATGTAAGAGTGTGCCTGCGCAGTGCCTATACTGATACTGCTGAGTCATTTCCTTCACGCATGCCTATGGCAAACAGGCCTTTAACATCCGGCGTACTCTGGTCAGGCCCCCCACAACTTATATACATATATGCAGAACTAATGGATACAGATAATAGTGTGGAGAAGGCCTGGGGTGGGGCAGGGGCTGGCGGGGAGGAGGAAAAGGGGGGTAAATTGTGGGACATCTATAATACTGTCAACAATAAAAAACATTTGCAAAAAAACCAAACACTCTGCAGACATTTGGTGTATTACATACATATGTGTGTTACAGAATGCATGAAATTCTCTACATGTATGTGTAAATATGTTTAGGCTAGGTGTGAGGGCCTGGAGGGCAGGAGACCACAGGGGAGGGGGGAGGGCTGGCTCTGGCTGCAGTGGCAGGTGCCAGGCAGCTGGAGAGCACCAAGAGAGGAGGGAATGAGCCATCCTGCTGAGCATGCTCAGAGGGAGTCCTCCACTCACACTTCACCTCTTGTCCTGAGTCATTGAGACCATCTGGAATTTTTTACATCTTCTGGAATTGTTGCTAACTAAAACAATTTTGCTGGTCAGGCAGCTTCATATACAGACAGCCACTTTTATAATCAAATCCATCACAGAGACATTAAATATAAATTTATTAAATATAGCACCCAATTTCTTATAGCAGCTCATTCTCACTTCCTCCCTCCCATTAACCTCTCACCATTGCCAGAATGACTACTTCAGGTAGAATTTTGTTGCTTATTTCAACCGAGATTTAAGCCACATATTTCTTTATCTCCTAACCTTGGGTTTTTTCTTTTCCTTACTATGTGTTTTCAAGAATCCACTATCATCCCTGGCTGGTTTGGCTCACTGGATAGATCGTCGGCCTGGGGACTGAAGGGTCCCAGGTTCGATTCCAGTCAAGGGCATGTACCTTGGTTGCAGGCACATCCCCAGTAGGGGGTGTGCAGGAGGCAGCTGATCGATGCTTCTCTCTCATCGATGTTTCTGACTCTCTATCCCTCTCCCTTCCTCTGTAAAAAATCTATATATATATATATATATATATATATATATATATATATATATATATATAAAGAATCCACTATCAAATGGTTTCTGAAACTTTAGTCAAGTAGGAATAGGATGTCAGGAGGCCCCATGCTGAATCCTGCTGCTCAGATAAGAGCAACACCTGGCTAAGTTAGTTAGTTATTTATCACTTCCTAATTTCTGACATACTCCCCCCTCCTATCCACCGCCCGCCCAGCTCGGTGGCAGGCACGCGCACAGACACACACACACACACACACACACACACACACACACACACCCTGCCATCTCCAGAAGCCTAAAAGGGAATGATTTCTCTAGCAAAACATTGCTCTTTCATTAAAAACCCATCAATCAATCTATCATCTATCATCTATCTATCTATCTATCTATCTCTCATCTATCTATCTATCATTTATCTATTTTGGCTTATATTTGAAGCTTTTAAATATCTGGATTAATATTAGCCTAGTCTTAATTTAGGAATGAGAAACAAACAGCTACCCATGATCCTTCACTAATTATCCTGGTCATGACCTGCATCGAGCAAGGCTAGTGTTAAACACTGAGGCTTTGAACCAAAATGAATATGCAAGAAAATGCACACTCCAAACTGACTTTGGCTCCTGTAAAACATGAAAGACTGTGGGAAAGAAACAGAAAAGAATGCTAACCAGAATTCTCTACTTCCAGGCTTCACATGATGGTCTGTCACAATTTAAAATGTATTTTACATTTGCTAATGCATTTACTATTTTTATTTATTCATACATTATTTATCTCAGTGCCTAATCTATCTCAGATATTGTAATAAATCATGGAAACACAAAGAAACATAACATTTTTTACACTCTACTAAGAAGATAGACTGATAGTAGCCTTTGGTAGTAGATAGCAAAAAGAGAAATTGTAAATTGTGTGAAAAAATATATACACCCATGAGCAATCTAAAAAGGTTCAGGCAGAACCTTTAAATTATATAAATGATTGTAACAGCTTGTCCTTTGTCACTGGGTCTAACACAAGCCCTTCTAGAAGGATGGGAATACAGAGAGAATATAGGATATTGGACACCCCCAGTACAGAACACTGGGTTGAATCATTTTTTGAAGTGAAAAAGTATTTGTCATTCCAAACCCATGTCCCCCACATTATAATTTTATGGTTTTAAAATTAGGTTTTCATAAGAGTGAGCACACTATGTTTGTGTGTACATGTATGTGTGCACTTAGTGAGACAAAAGATTATCCATATTCGAGGCTAAGTCAATAAAACTTAGATGGATTTTAGTGAGTTCCCATGGGCTTTGTAACTAGACTTATTTGGCTTGAATCCAAGCTATGCAACCTTAAGTAAAGTTCCTAATCCTTGTTCGGTTTCATCACCTGTAAATATAAAAAAAATTATTACTTACTTACTAGGTTTGTTGTACAAATTAAAAGAAAATTGTTGGTCTGTGAAAAGTGCTTAGTGATGTACATTGCTCAATAATTGCTCCTCTTTGGATTATAGCCCATTGTCAATGACATGATGTCAGTAGATCATCCAAAGCATAGATTTGTTTTGAGTCTTTGCTTTTGCCTAGTTACATGCTCTCTCTGTGCGATTCCAATGCATTTTCTCTCTCTCATTATTTCTCCTAAACTTGGCAATCTCTCTTGTCATATGCCAGAGGACACCATTCTCAATGTTTTTTTACCTCTTAGGTAGGTAACTACAAAATGAGTCCTTTCCTGCTTGAGGTGGGTTGTAAGCCCTCAGTAAAGAAGGTGGAGGGTCAGCCTTCTGTGTTCTCCTGAGCCAGCCATGCATCCTGTGTCCTCCAGGAAAAGAGGGGCACAGATGCTGTTGTAGTGACATTGCAAAGCCTCACACAGTGACCAGGATGGAGCTGAGCTGCTGCTTCTCACGCTCAAGGCATCCATACACACAATGCTTCATTCTTATGTATGTTACAAGTCTTTCAAAGTCCCTCTAATTTCTTGGTTAGAGTCTAGAACTACACTACATTATAATAGTCACAGCCACAGGTGGCTATTTAAGTTTAAATTAATGAATATTAAATAAAATAAACACTTTAGTTCCTTAGTCACACCAGCCACATTTCAAGTGCTCAGTAGCCATTGGGACTAGTGACTCCCTATTGAACAGCACAGAACACAAGGTCATTGGATCATCACAGAACAGTTGTTGAATAGCAGGTGTCTCTGGCCGGCTATTCAGTAGTTCATTTGGGTCAGAATTTGTGCATAAGTCAGAAGAATAAAGGATGCCTCACACTGTGTCCTCCAACTTGGTTCATGCACAGCATAGTCCTTCCTTTATTTAAAGGGAGACCATTTCACTTAGGTCAGAGTGTATTTCTGAATTTCTTTTTTTGTTTTCTTCACTGAGCATGAATGAAAGAACCTAAGTGGAACAGGCATTTTGAAAGTTGGGGGGGGGGGAGAAGATAAAAGAATATATCTGAGGGAGTAACAAAAGGCCAGAGCTGAGGCCCTCAGCAAAGTGATGGAATCTGCAAGAGTCAGCTGAGAGATGTGGACTTCAAAGGTCGAATGCATTGGATTTAAATTCTCTTTCCATTTACACTGTTCGAGATCAGCATCAGCAAAGGAAGTCTGGAGTCAACTTAACAAATACATGAGTCTAGAGCAGCGGTTCTCAACCTATGGGTCGCGACCCCTTTGGGGGTTGAACGACCCTTTCACAGGGGTCGCCTAAGACCATTGGAAAACACATATATAATTACATATTGTTTTTGTGATTAATCACTATGATTTAATTATGTTCAATTTGTAACAATGAAAATACATCCTGCATATCAGATATTTACATTACAATTCATAACAGTAGCAAAATTACAGTTATGAAGTAGCAACAAAAATAATTTTATGGTTGGGGGTCAGCACAACATGAGGAACTGTATTAAAGGGTCGCGGCATTAGGAAGGTTGAGAACCACTGGTCTAGAGGTATGCCATGCCTTTAATGAAACAGAAAAATTTTGTCATCAACTAAAAGATACCACAAGACAGACAAGTGGGCCTCTCACTTTCTGCATTGGAATTCTCTCTAGCTTTATTTTCTTAAGAGAGATACTTAAAGGACAGCACCCATATTCAAGGAAGTCACTGTTACACAATAAATTAAGATCTCTTCCCTAATCCATGTCAAAGAAAAACAGAACTCTTTGCAGCACACCCGAGGAATAGAAAAGAGGAGTAAAGGAAACTTTCTTGGTGACAAACAAAAAAAGGAAATAATTGAAATCTAGGATTCAATGAATTCTTTGTTATATATCATTTTGTATTCTATATCTCTAGAATTCATGATAAACATGGCTTTGAGATATAAGTTATTTTGGGGGGGGAGGGTAGGGGTCAAAAACCTTTATCTAAAGAGTGGTTTTAACTTCCGCCACATGGATACAACCATGGAGGTATTTTAGTTTCTGGCAAATGCTGGGTCCTGGTGCTGCCAGAGGAATTAATGGGCCAGATTTCCCAGCCATGAGTGGGAGTGAGGTTCTTACGGTATCTTCAGAAAATGAATTTCTTAAGACTCTCATGGGAGGATGGGGTATAGAAAAAGATTTTATTTGCATGGAGTTACAGTTTTGGGGTTCAAAAGTCGCCTGCCCCTTAAGCCTGAAAAGGGTGCAGCTGGGGTTCCAGCAGAGCCAGAAACAAGGCCAATGTTGAGAGCGTCCATTCCACGTCGCAGCCCGGTGTGGTTTAGTATCCAAGCTAATTAAAGCCCATTAGTCCATGTATGGAGTCCAACATGGCTGTGCACCATGTGGGCACCGGGAGCATATCCTCCTGCCACAGGAGAGCCAGGAACCCGGCGTGCCAGAGAGAGAAGAGAGAGAGCTTCTGTTGTTTGGAAGTTTATATATTTAGATTTCATGCACTTGCAGTGGCCACACCCACCTTGGACACTGACTCGCTTTCACTGACGGGCAAGCACCTTCCCACACCACTCAGACCTTTGCTGGGCAAATGTCTAAACTGCCTTTGACTAGTCCTTTCTCCCATCAGTCAGTGGGGAACGGACTTGGAGAATGTTAAATGCAGCTTTTGGCAAAGCTGTATAAATGGCATGCCTATATTATCTGGCCTTCCTTTTCACTCCTTTCCTGTTAAATAATAATTAGGTCATTACAACAGCATCACTGTTATTGGTTTACACAACATGAAAATGTTTCAATACTATTTTTTTTGGAAATTGTAGTAAACAACTTTTGAGACATAGTCACAGGGACTATATCAGTGGAGGAAATATATATGTATATATAGATAAACTTATATAGAGAGTTATATCTTTATATGTAAGTAAACATAAATATAGAGGTTAGATACAGGTATAGATAATTCCTTTATATTTTTGTTTAGCGAGCGTTCAATAAATGGCAGAGGGAGAAGGTGGAGACAGGCCAGGGTATGTCCTGACTCACGTTTCTAGTGCTGCCTCTGGGATCTACCTAGGATTCCATAGATCTGCAACGACCAGAGAGGAAGCTCTACTAACACTGACAACCACCCATGTCACAGGCCTCAGTATTCCCGAGGGCTCTGTGGCCTGGAGAACGACCATTTATATTTAGGTTGGACAATGTTTTTCCTTTCTTAATTGAAACTCTCCGAGCTTGGGTGGGCTGTGGGGAAGGGGGTGCACCTTTAACTGATGAAATTTTGAAGGTGGACATACCCTTTCTCTAGCTCTGCCTTCTCATTCTTAGTTCTCACTCCTGAACATGGGTCAGCAACCTTTCAGTAGCCCCTGTGAGGAAATGTGTGGTCTGTAAAACTCAGTGTGGCAACTTGGCAACTCTCATGCCTACATCCCTGGCTCTCAAGCCAGTGTGTGTTGTAGGAGTGGGGGTGGAGTTCATATTATCCACTGCACAGTGAAAAGACCAATAAATATTTATCTTTTTGAAGTGAAGTTGCAGAAATAGGCATCAAGTACATTTGAAAGAAAGAAAACAAGCAACTTACTCTTAGTGTTGAGTGGTAATCTGGGATTATGATTAACTCTATCTAACCACCTAAGATGATGATGAAACACTCATTTCTCTTTGGCTCTTGTTCCATCAGTGACAAAGGAGATGGGAATTTGTTTCCATTATGCTCATGGGTTGGTGCAGATTGCTCCATGCTCAACTGTGTGTCACCCTGTGAGTGCCCCTCCTAGTAGGAACAATATACAAGGGACTTCATAGAAAGCTCACGGAGGGAGCTAGAGTCCCACCTCTTCCTCTTGTGCTTGGCTGTAGCCGTGGTGAGAAGTGAATCAGCACAGCTTCTGCAGTCTACAGTCCAGGGCTAGTGTGATGTTTTGGAACCAATGTATTCTGGGAGAGAAGTCTCCCTGTGATAGCAAAGAGAAGGGAAGAAGAGTTATTTGGTGAGTTTAACGATGCCATTTAATTAAATCATTTGCAGCAAGCTGGAAGAGAAAGAACATTAAAAGCAGACCAGGTGAACAAGTTTGGCTTTGTCAATAACCAACAAAACTGGCGGAGAGAAATGGTGGCAATCATTGCTCAAACAAGTTCTTCCTTCCCTCCAAGAAATGAGGTGTGGTATATAGAATCCATTGTAACTAACTGTAAACAGGTGCATCTTAAACCCTTGATGCCAACCTGCTCAAACATGTTATGACCCTTAACTTAAGCAGCAGCTAATTACCTATGCATTCTGATTGGTGAGGGGACCTGCAGCTGGTACTGTAGGCAAGTGGAGTCAATCCAGGAGACACTCACACTCATGTTTAGACCTGTGAGTCGTTCAGGGACAGGCCTTTGATGGAGTTGTGCATTTCTTCATTTCCCCTCAACTACCAAGGCTATTCTTAACAACGCTACACAAGGGGCTTCATGGAAAGCTCCCCGAGAGAGTCAGAGTCCCACCCCTTCCTTTATATTAATGAGAATATAAAGTATGACAGCCGAAATAGCTACGGGAAATATTTTTATCCTTTTGGCAATGGTTAGGTCTTAGAATTCTGATGCAAACCAATCACAGGATATCATTTTGGCTGGTGGTCCTCAGATTACCTATATAAATGATTTTTGTATGATGTCTGACTTGGATTAACGTGTTGCCTCTTATTATATTACTTACCCTATGTTTTAACCTACTGTATTTTCTGCCAATTTATTTCTCTTTTGTAGGGCCTATCAGATTGCTAGGAATAATTTTCTGCAATTCATACTCAATTCTATTCTAGAGATAGTCAGTAAATATCCTAACCTAGTGAATTTGCCACTAACTTTGGGTAAGAAATGTTTGTATAGATGGATCTGGAGGTGAAAAATGAAAAAGAACACCAGGGTTGCAAGTGAGAGCTTTAAAGTTCCTGAACCTATTTTTGTATGTATAACATTGTATTTTTACTTTCAAAGTGAGAATCTCTAGAATGATGTGTTATGGGTCCCTTAAAATCTATACCTAACCTGGCTGAACTATTATTGTACTATATTATCTTAAGAGATTCAAGTCTTTAGTATGAGGTTCTCACTGACAAAGAAATGTTTAAACAAATAAATGCTTAATAGTAATTAGTGCTTATTAATAATACTAATAATAAATACTAATAATTAATAACAGAGAGAATTAATTGCTATTTATAATAAACAACATACCATGTACTGTTTTTAAAAAATAATTATTTTTCGTTAACTTATTCTTTTATTTTTTTAAATATATTTTATTGTTTTTTTACAGAGAGGAAGGTAGAGGGATAGAGAGTTAGAAACATCAATGAGAGAGAAACATCGATCAGCTGCCTCCTGCACATCTCCTACTGGGGATGTGCCCACAACCCAGGTACATGCCCTTGACCGGAATCGAACCTGGGACCCTTCAGTCCGCAGGCCGACGCTCTATCCACTGGTTATTTTAAAAAAATAATTATTTTTTTGTAAACTTATTCTTTTAGAATAGTTTTAAATTTACCAAAAAGTTGCAAACATAATATAGATGATTTTTGTATACCCTGCACCCAGTTTCCTTTATTGTTAATATTGTCACATTTTATAAACCAATATTGTTACATTATTCACAAAAGTCTATAATTTATTTATATTTCCTGAGTAGAATTCTATGTTGATAGGTTTTTGTTTCAGCATTTTAAGTATGTTGCTTCATTGTTTCTTGCTTGTATTGGTTTGCCTAGAAATCTGCTAGCATACTTTGGTTCTCTATATAACATCTTTTTTCCCCCCTTTCTGGTTGCTTTAAAGACTATTACTTGCTTTGAGTAATTTGATGTTAATGAGCCTTGCTCTAGTTTCTTTTTATTGAGTTTTGTTGTGCTTCTTTAATCTGTAAATTTACAGTTTTCATCAAATTTAGAAATATTTCAGTTATTTTTTTCAAAGATTTTTTCTAGTCACATCTCTTCCCTCTTGGAGCTCCCAGTCAGAAGTTGTCTTCGTAGAGAATTGGCTAATTCCAGGTCTGGAGCAGGAGGTGCACAAGATAAGACCAGAGTATCTTATCATTCAGGAAATCAAGAAAACTCTCAAAGTCTACTGCAATGGTGACAAGAGGACTCAGGGGCCAACTTAAAGAGGTCACAGATGGAATCATTTGTGGATATGTATTGAAACATATCAATTATTGCTCAGTCACCTTCCCTGATACCCTTGACTTTCTATAAGTCCTAACTGCTTACATAGCAATTTGAATTTCTTTCACAGTGTCTCTTGCCACCTGCATCTCCAAATTAACCCAAAGAACCTAGAAGGCAGGGAATCCATCTGGCTTATCTGTCATTGGATCCTACATAGTCACTCAGTAAATATTAGTGAATAATAAATGAATAAATGTGAGGCAGGCCGATGCATGGGAATGTCCTTCAGCTACTTCTTGAGCCTCTCCCAGATAGGATTAGGGTTCCCTTCGGGTGTCTCTCAAACCTTGCACCAATTAGTGTGAGTCAATGCCAACCCGCAGCAGGAACCTGAAGAGCACAGAAATTCACTCTGCCTGCACTAAGAAACCCAGCTCTGCATAAGCCAGCCCCAGCAGCAGTTCAAGGAGCCAGAAGCTCTGTCAGTGTGGGCTCCCTGGCGCATCACCCTCCCTCCCTCTCCCTTTGCCTCTTACTGTTCTTACTAAACCTCTTCTCTTCTGAAGCTGTTTCACCTCCTCTCTTGACTTCTATCCTGGGTGTGGTTGGGGGGGGGGCGAGAACCCCTTTGCCAGTGACAAATGGACAGAATAAAAATACATACTGAAATCGCTATACTGAAAGGAAAGAGTTGAAGGGCTCTTACTATTTTAAAAGGTCAGGTAACCATTGAATGGTGTAAAGGAGAATTTTTCTCTGTAGAAAAATTCACATGGGCACATTTAAGACACAAACACAGTTTTCTCTAAAATCACAGAAGATTCAGGCTTCCTATTATCTGTCTTCCACAAACTCCATTTTCATAAAATATGACTTAATGTGTGTCAGGAACATTCATATCTAATCAGGCTAACAGTGTTGTGATTTTTTAATTGCAGAATGAGAAAGTATGTTTGGACCTGAATAATTTATGGTATGATTAGATAGCATATCATAGACTGTTATACTTTACCTTATATAGTCCATAAAGTTTATTATACTTTACTTCGATAGATGGTTTAAAACTTGGACTCTATTTTGGGAACCAAAAAACCCAATTATCTAATGTCTTAATTTTTCAATAAGATTTACTGTAATTAAGCCTAAATTTAAAATCTGAATGATTGTCCAGAAAGTTTTAGCAATTTTTTTTAATCCTCACCCAAGGATATGTGTTTTTTGTTTTTGTTTTTTGTTTTACATTTATGAGAGAGAGAGAGAGAGAGAGAGAGAGAGAGAGAGAGAGAGAGAGAAACATTGATTAGTTGCTTCCCTTATGTGCCCTGACCTGGAATTGAACCCACAACCCTTTTGGTGTATGGATGATGCTCCAGACAAATGAGCCACCCTGCCATGGCAGTTTTAGCAATCTTTACAGAGATTTTTTTTAAACCAACTTATCAATAAACACTTATAAAAAAGGTGTAGTATGATCCAATAAGCAAAACATATTCATTCAGTCAAAATACACCCCATTCCTATTCTCCCCCTGCATCTTGCTCAGCTTATTTTTTTCTTTTCTTTTGCGTCCTATGTTTATTGCTTAATTTTGATCTTGGAATTTTATCTATATCTGATAGCTGATTCTTTCCATGTACAAAACTGAGTGTATCTCATTGCCAGTTTTGCACTCACATGACTTTATCTACATACTGGTGGCTGTTAACTGCTATGAAAATGACATAAAGAGAACGCACTTTTATCCACATCCCACAGACCCAAAGCTGGATGACCCGTCGGGTGTCTATACAATACCCAGCAGCTGGCGCTCCTTGGGTTTACATTTCATTTACATCAAAGGAACATCAAAACACATAATGATGTTCTCTGCAGTAGACAGTTATCCTTTGATAAGTGCATGTGTGATGTGTCCTGGTGCTCCCTGGCCTCATGTCCTTGGCCGTTATACATATAACTTAGAATTACAATGTGGTTTTCTGTGAGGAAAATGATATTGGAACATTAAAGAAGCATTTCGAAATTACATTAGGATATAATAATTTTTGTTTCATTAAAACTGGTAAATGCTTCGGAATGACCCCTCCTCCAAGCAGAAGTGCTGTTTCCATAGCTCTGATTTATGATGTAACACTATACCTTGATCTACTTATTGTTCAGTTCACTTTTGCTTCTCTATTACAGTGTCAACTTACAATGATTCCCAGGAACATATACACTTAAGACTTCCAATGTGTTGAAGGATAAAATTTAGCAGTGAGGTGTACCAGGATAATGACCTTATATTCCTCTTCTTTTTTCCTTCGGGAAGGAACTATTAAATTAGTAAAGCATACAACCAATTTCTAAGGTTGTTTGACAGTTACAGATAAGGAAGAAAGCCTATATGTCCTAAGCAATAGGACATTTATTTAAATGACTATTTTTGTTCCCTTGTCCAACAATGGGTCAGATTCTGGGACGGGTTTGAGCTGGCAGAGGTATCTTTGATTAAGCTAACAATACCCAGGAGTTGGAGATGAACCCTTGGTCTGTGATAGCCCCAGCATGCAGATCTTATTGCCTCATCAAATGCATGCTGACCCAGCTGGCTTTCATCACTTGCATAGTGCTCCTTGACAATCAGCAAGACAGTTTTCAGCCAGAAAGCAATCAGTGGTTTTTCTAACAACAGCAAAAGGCAAAGGAGAACCTTCTATTGTTTCACTAATTGCTGTAAATCAGGAACATTCCTGTGTCGAAGCAGGACATACAAAAAAAAATACACAATGATGCCCAGCCTTGCTCCCTAAGGGATGGTCTCTCATCACTGCATTTTGTTGCATGGCCCTAGGCAATCCAGTGACCTCACACTTACTTAGATTTCTTTGGAACAGAGCAACTCTTCTGTCTATGTGAAAATGATGATGGAGTTATTTATGATCTGGAGTTTTGAAAATGGTTACAAATAGCAGATAAGAAGCTAAAGAATTGTTGTTGACTTTTTGCTCTGTTTCCAGGGGTAGGAGGTGGCCCTATAATGTTGCTCCTATCCATATCTGAGTTCGGTGAGATATGAGAATCAATGTGAGGCTGGAACCCGGGACATTAGATAGCTTCTGCTCTCTATGTCTCCTCTTCTTTTCCTCATTCTTAAATCCATGAAAGTTTTCTTCACATCTATTTATGCTATGGCCTTGGCCCCACTATATTTTTTATTCTAGTTTTTTTTAACTTGTTCTTAAACAAAAGACATAAATACACGGATAAAGTACTTTCCGACTCCACTATGAGTTTCCTACTGAAATCCAGATGAAGCATATTTTCAGAACGCTGAAATAATAATCAGTGTTAGGCTCCTGACTTGTTTCCTAAATCATCGTTGGATTTCCATTGTGGCTGGCCCATGATATCCACGCTGCCCACCTCTAATAAGTTTCCTGAAATCCTTTTTGGCAGAGGAGGTGGGTTCCCATCTTCAATGCCTCACAAATCTAACTGGATTTAGGAGTTTATTTTCTTTCCTTTCCTTCCACCTCCCACTGGTTCACTCAGGCTCTTAAAGACAAACGCTGAATGTGATTAATGATGGCAGAGATTAGGAACATAAAGTTCATGCGCTGAATTGTTTATTTGTTTAAGAGAGTTGTTTTCTGGCTGTTTCTTTATGCAGCCACATGCTCGCTTAAGAGCTTTATTCCGTTGCAGGGGCTGGAAGAGTACTGCCCGCGAGAGTGCTTCATCCAGAGAGAGGCAGGGGAGAAGCTCACGTTTCTCAGCGAACCCTTCCCATCTTTGAGATCATTCTTCTTTCATCCTTTAGAGGAGGGAGATGCATCTTTTGTGAAGTTTATATTAATTTCGGCAAATCTTCTAGAGTCTGAAATCTGATTGCTGGGTTGAAACATAGAATTGGATCAGCAGGGGTTCTCAATGAAGTTAAAAGTAAGTGAATGCTTATCATATCCCAAGATGTATTTGGAAAGGGAAGGCCTAGAGCACTCAGGGTTTACATTCGAGTTGTGTCTTAGTGGACACCTCATTCCCTAGATCGGAATTATGTGGTCTCCACAAAAGACTTAATGCAATTCTCCAGAGATTTCAGGTTAGTAGGTCAAAGCTATTCTTTTTCTCACAGAAGAAAAAAAAAGTATTTTCTCCAGGGGTGACTCACCAAATGCCACCTGCTTGCTGACATAGGCCATTCAGCCGCACTTCCAAGGCCCAACTCAGAATTGGAAGAGACTGCACAATGGGAAAGGGAAAACAGGTATCCCCACGTTTCTTTCTGGGTGAGGGATCTAGGTGCCAGGGTAGCATATATTTCATTGTGGGCCTGGAAGGCAGAGAAGTTCAGCTGTTTCAGCTAGATTTCCACAAGCTTGAGTGGGGTCAGGTCACCCCCTACATTGTTTACTTGGCTCTAGTAAAAACGGGCTTTATATAATATGTGTTGGGATTGAATATATCCAAAGTTGAAATGAACAGGATTTCATTTGAAGTTTATTTTCAGTTCACTGCTGTCATTTGCCTCATTCTGAGCTTCTGTCTTGGTTGAGATTGCTGAACGGAGTTGGCCCCTACAGAGTAAAGTGCCTGCCCCGGGGAACAGGCAGGCATTCCTGCCTCATTCAGAAGTCTCCTTCATTAGGAGGGCTGAGTCCTTGTAAATAGCACCTCTGCTCTTCATTAGTTCCCTGCCATGTTATGGCAGCATTCTCAGGGGAAAGGAAATAATGTGCTCTACATTATTTTAATTTTTTTCATGTTCAACATGAAAAAACTATATTAGCTTTAGGTTTGCCTTTGAAAGTGACTCTGTTTTACTTCATTGAAAATGTGTTCCAATTGAATATAAAGTCATTGGTCATGTCACCTTTCTCTTGAGAAGAGGGACTGTGGGATTTTTCAATTTATTAATTTTCTTAGGCAACTTTAAATCCTTCCTTTTATCCTTATGTCATCCACAGTGAATGCTGACAATCTGCAGGAGAAAAAAAAACTTAAACTTTTAACATTAATTTCTCCATATTTTCCCTACACTTAAACGTTTTAGGATTGCTATTTCTCACCTGTTGATTGCCAAATAGTTATCTAAAATTATAGCATTTGCTTCCTGTTTTCAAGGGTTATCTGAAACCAACTATGAAAAACAGGGGTGCTTAATTAGACTGCATGGGGTCACGGTGACAATTCTGCACAGGGAAGGTGTCCTGGCTCATTCATGCAAATGCGGCGACCCTGACCACAGCAGGAGCCAAGGTTGCACAAACATCCATGCCCACTTCCACAGCTCCAAGCTTCATCTTCACTTTGTGTCACTACTGCATGGCTCTGAAATCTTCAGACTGCCTCCACCTGGTGAGGTCTGGTGTGTTCCTGGAAGGTGGGTGATCTCCCCACTTCTATTATACTGTTGTCTTGTCCTGGGACAAAGAAAGAAAAAAAAAATTGATGTTTCCTCTATGTTTCTTTTGATATAATCTTTGTTTGGGCTGGAGGTACTTATAAACATTCCCTGAATGCTGCATTTTCTGTAGGAGCCACCCAATTGTATGGCTGCATCACTTCTCTTTGCACTGGCAAGGGCATATTTTGTTTTCATTAAGAGTGGCCTCACTTAGCAGTTTTGGTAATTGCTCCAAATATAATAGCAGAATGCATTTGTTGGGCTGACAATGCCAGAGATTTGGGGTAAAAAGAAGCAGCAATTCAAAGTGGATACTTGAGTGGATTGTTCTGTGAATAACAATGGAATTGTTGTGTATTAATCTCTCTTAATAGCTAAACATTGAAATGCCAGCCAGGTAACTTTCCTTTATTCAACAATGAAAACATTAATGTGATAGTGATGTTGATGGTGTGCTCATTGCTACGGCCAGTTTCCTTTCATTTGTTCGCAGAGCTGTGGGTCATGCTGCTCATCAGCAGTGTCAGCATACAGACATCACTGATGAGTGACCAGCATTATGATAGTGTCTGAGCAGATGGAAATTCACCTGCTGTGGTGACTTTGGCTGCTTCTTGTTGACTCGTTCCCAAAGCTCTGATGCTGTACTTCCGAAGAGGACAAAGTGAGCCCAGGCGGTGCATGCAGCAGACTCTTCACACAAGATGCCACACTCCTTCCTATCAGTACCGTTAGGTGCTCAGGAGGCTGAAGTGCTTGCTGAGGCCTTTTGTGTTTTATATGAGTTAGCTGCATATCATCTGCTTGGAAACCTTACCCTAGAGCAGCGGTTCTCAACCTGTGGGTCGCGACCCCTTTGGGGGTCGAACGACCCTTTCACAGGGGTCGCCTAAGACCATCGGAAAACACATATATAATTACATATTGTTTTTGTGATTAATCACTATGCTTTAATTATGTTCAATTTGTAACAATGAAATTGGGGGTCACCACAACATGAGAAACTGTGTTAAAGGGTCGCAGCATTAGGAAGGTTGAGAACCACTGCCCTAGAGGAATGTTTGTTGAATGAGTTAGTCTGTATTCCTACACATTCCACAGGGCTATGTAGCATCATGATGAGCCATCAAAGTGGGGGCTCTCCTCTGACTTTGAGAAGTGACATTTGCCTGGAGAATGTTAGTGTGGTCATGCCTGCTAGCCCACCAATCATGTCCCTAAGGGACCTGATAAGTCAGCTCAATGTCACAACCTCCACTTATTTTCATGACCTAGCAATAGCATTTTTGTGTACAAATTTTTGATTCATAGTCCTGATTTATTTCTGGCTAAAAATCTTAGGTTATGAGGCCACCACCAATCAACTCACACCTATATTCTGAGGGCTGGGCCCCAATGCTGGTGCAGACTTTGTGAGTTATGGATGCAGTGGTCTGTATTCCAGCTTGTAGATGTGGATGTCCGGTGACCTGAGCCACAATGAGCAGCTGTCTTCCACCATATGCCCGTCCAAAAGGAAAATGCACTTCCTTTTGTCTGTCTTCTCACCTGCAGGCCATACATGCTATCACACAGATCAATAGTTCAGCATGACTCTGTGCCCAGACATACAATTACTGGGAGGTTTGCACAGAAGAGTTAGGAAATCCTTGTCATTCCTCATCACTATTAAGCAATCAATTTCCCAGGAAACCTACTTATGTTGGAACAGATAAGCTGTCAGCACTCTGAGTGGCTTTTCAATGATGTGCACTGTCTATGCCCTTGTTTACTTAGGACTTGCCTAATGGTCAGAATCTGTCAGACCCAGTGGGTCCACAAGTTGTCTCCAACACACCAGTTAGTTCTCCCCCAGGTACATCATTGAAAAAACAATTATAAGAAAAAACTAATGTGCAGACTGACTAACGCCAACAGCCAAAAGTGAGAGAAGCAGCGTGTGTATTGTAGACACTGTAGTTGTGTGAAGCGCAGTGGGAGAGGCTTTGTGGCTTGGCCCCGGGGCTGGCTTTCTTCTCACAGATAGAGATGGAGAGCAATTAGAGTCGAAAAGTATAAGCAAGCCAATCTACTGTGTTTATACAGCGAGGTTCCCCTGAAGTGAGGCAAAAGCAGAGACACAGTAATGAATACATGTGTTTGGAAAAAGTAGAAGTTACTTATAAATATTATAGCGGCATCGCTATAGTTAAAGGTCTGGCAGCATTTCCATTATAAACTCTCATTGTCAGGGGTTTAAAAGTCTGCAGTAAAAATTCCAGTCTGCAACTTAGCATCCCACAATATGCTTGGGAACAAAGCTTTTATCCTTGACCTCCTGCAGGTTTGTCATGGTCTTCCCATGCAGCCCTGCTCATGTCTCCGCCCCTGTGGTCCTGTTTGCATCTCCAAGGGGAGCAAAGGGGCAGGATGAGAACTCACCTGGCAGGGAAAGGCCTCTAGGCAGTGAGCAAGGGGACATCCGATGAGAAGCTCTCACACAATTTCATTGACTCTTTATTTGGCATGAAGTTTGGTCTGCACGGCATGCTTTCTCAGTTGTAAGTGGTTCCTGTGATCACAATTACTAAGCACCAGATGGCACTGGATATGCAAATCAGGTTGGGCAAACACAGTTAAGGTAAAAATTCTAATATCTGAGAGTTAAGCATTTTGCATAGGCAGCTTCTTTAGGGGCCATCAGTGATTTGCCAGGAAATCTCAGTGAGGCTGCGGTCCCAAGAGACTATGCTCACCAGGAAAGCACTATGCTTTATCCAAATGGTTTAGCAAATGTGGCACAAGGTTACATGAACATAACTAAAATACTATTAGAGAGTTTCCAGAATTAATCTGCAAACAATCTTAGGCTAACAAGACAACTTTTGAGAGAAAAAAAATTTCTTTTCCCTCATTTAATGGTATCAGCATGTGGGGAATTTACCCAACAAATGCTCTGTCTTAGATAAGCATTAGCTTAAACTGAAGACAAGTCTGACAAGGAGCGTATTTGTGGGTCTCCAGTGACCAGCCACGCTCTGGAAGGGGCGGTGCTTGCCTCGCTCTACAGGTGATCTGTGTGGGCTCCTACAGTCACGTGCAGTGCGTTTGAACCTTGCCAATAGTAAGCTAATCCTAACAACTTCTGCTCTTTTATCCTTAAATCATTCCCATTTGTTACATTCCTGTAGAGCTACAAATAAACTAATTTCCTTTAGTGTCAGACTGACATGAGCTATGTCACCAGAGATACCATGAATGGTTAGGAAGAAAAAAGATTCTTAAGACAATACATCAGGAAACTTAACCTAACCCGTGCCAAGAAGCTTGTCGAGCTGAGAACTTTGAAATTTTAAAAAACCCACGATGAGCTGAAGGCCCTGCCAAGCCTGGGTAGATGCTTTGCTGGGGAGCTGGGACTTCCTTCCATGAATTTATTGGCCATCAAAGGTGGTCAAAAGCAAGTATGAAACTTAAGAAAAATAGCCTTTTTCAGTTCTCAGTAATAAAATTGTATTTGATTTAAACAAATGCCACTCTCAGAATCACCATATCGTTTTCACATTGGCAGGATTAATCTTTACCAAAGGGAACATTACTATCAATTGCCATTTGCCATTTATTCAATTTTGTCAAAACCCAGGCTTACCTGATGTATGGTAGACTTACTCAACTCCGTCAGAAAGAAATTCACATCGATCTTTTTGAGCCCCTGGTATAAAAAAGTAAGAAACAAAAGTACAACTACTTGAGTTACAGTGGCAGAGCTTGGATTTTCAGGCTTACTCTCAAGTGCCTTGGCTTTAGGTTAGATCCTAGGAAATATCGAGTGAGAATTTGGATTCTATTTGAATTTCGGATTTGCCTTTCTTTGAGTGTCATGAGTAGGGGCATATACATCAGGCTAAATTCTAAAGGTCAGTAGTAAAAATCAAAGTTCCCTCTGGACTAGACTATAATAGTTATGTACATTAGAATACTTTACAATTATTGCATGCTTCTTATCTAATCAGGCACAATGCTTTTTTGAGCTATGAGTCACTGATTAACTGTATATTTTGTTTTGTTTGGAAGACAAAGTGAACAATCAATGGAGGTCTCAGGTGGCCTGCTGAGCCCTTCCTCCTCCTCAGCAGTGAGAACAACAAGCCCATAAGGGAGATGACAGCACCTCGCCAGGCTGCCTGCAGGGTTTTGTTGGGGTCTTGACAGTTTGCACATCGTGTTCTCCCACAAGGTTGTAGACCTGGGACTTGAATAAACCAAACCATGTACAAAACCCAGACTAACTGCACTGATTTGAAGCACACACATGGAAATATATGGTTACTGTCATTATTTTATAATTAATCTTTGGTTGAGACGTTGTTACCCATTCTTAATGACTTTTCTTCAAGAGGGACATTTGAAATCTATTACTTAATCTTTAAGCCTTGCATATTTATATTAGTTCCTTTGTTACAGTCAATCATAATTTTTCTTCCACATTAAACACTACACACAGACACATTAATCTGCAGAGCAGCCATAGAACATAGTTCCTTTTATGAGCCCAAATATGAACAGAACTTTCAAATAATACCTGCACTGGCTTTTTCTTTTGTGGAAGTTGCTGCTTAAAAATGGTTTATTTCTGTCACCATTTGTTTCTTTTTTTAAATTGTTGACACATGTAATATATCCCTCATTTCCCTCTGCCCTTTGCCCACCTCCACCCAGTCCCTGCCTCCCCATCCCTGGCCTTCACCACACCCTGTCTGTGTCCATGTGCCATGCATATATGTTTTTTGACTATTTGTTTCTTTTTGTAGCCGGCCTCTATCCTGAAGTGCCCCAGGGCCTCAGGCCATCAATAGCGGGAAAGATCCACTTAGGGATAATTTCAATATTTTTAATACCTTGTTTTCCATGATAAATAGCCAATTGGTGATAGGTCAGGGAGTTTTATCACTGGGTAAAGTTTTAGTAGTTACATATGTGTGGATAGTCATGAGTGATAATTTCACTCTAGGTGGCATTATATCTGTGGAAGGAAAAAGCCCTCTTTCTTTCAAGTGGATCTGACCACCTTTGGGACTGGACAAGATTCTATACTTTCCACATAAGATCAAGGAGGTAAGGAAGGAGAGGATGGGCAGGACTTCCCGTGCTTGACCGGAGTGGATTAGCTAGTATCAAATTCCCATATTGTTTTAAGTTTCAATAATTCTTAATAAATCAACATTTTACTTTAATAGAAAATTGACCTCTAATTCTGTAATAAAGTAGAATTCTTGTTTCAGGAAAGTATGCCTTGCTTATTCTGAGCCCTCACAAAGTGCCCAAGGGGCGCCTCACCTGTTTGAGACCCCCATGTTTGTAAGATGGAGGCCCACTACCTGGCTTACTAGGCGCAGCTCTGGCATAGTTCCTAGCTCCTTTTCATGAAACTGTGCTGTTCTGCTTCCGTGCAGTGCAGCCTGCCAGTGACCCACCAGTACCAACTGTAGTGTGCAAGCCATTCCGCTTGGGAGCAGGACCTGAGAGAGCCAAGGCGGTGGTTCCCAAGCCTGTCCCAGCACTTATCATGTCCTGGAGGTGACTGTCTACGTGGCTCTTCACCTAACATGGGCATTCCCAGGTACTCACCTCTCCTCTGTCCTAGCAGCTATGCATGCCCTGTTGTTACCTGTACACCTGTATCTCCATTTCCACATACTCCTAGATATTGGACCATGCCTCCAGTAATTATGCATTCACTTGAGTTAATTTTTTCACTATTTGTCTCCATCATTGCAACACATAGTTCTTATTGGCAGCGATCTTATTGCCCTTAATACTTGCATTCACTATCATTTACATGATGCAATGCATATTTGTCCTGCAGGTGAAGAAAGGAACTTCTGGGCAGGAGGGACGTGAAGAGTGGCAGGTGCTGTCAGTGTTTGGGAGTGGAGTGCAGACCTAAGAGCTGGGGTTCAGGCATTCATGCCCCGAGGAGTCCCCAGTTCTCTAGTTTCAGGCCTTTGCCACCAATCTGAGCACACCCTGCAAGGAATGAAGAGGGATCCGGGCTGTGTGGTATGGATATTGCTCGATAGCTGTAAGAAGTAGTAGTGGATCATTTTAAACCATTCCCATTTTAAGCTCCCAAATTTTAAGGCCTACCAGGTAAAGTAAATATAGGCTCCTTGCAAAACTTTAACATGCATGTGTCTATGTGTATAACAGATCAGAAAGTTACTATTATCTTGATCAATACAACATTTCTAGGATTGAGACAACTGGGTTGGGATTCATGGTTTCTAAAATCACTAGTTCTTCTAGTTAATAGGATAAATGTGGTATAAAAAGCGATGCCCTTCAATTGAATCCTGTGACCCTATTTTGTTATTTAATGCAATCAGGTTATTCTGGGCCTGCTTCCATATGTATGTGCTGATTACTTTCCCATGGTAATTTCACATTATTTCTTCAGAGATCTGAAAACATTTCCTTGGTCTCATGCTCTTATAGTTATGATTTGGTAACATTTTAATTTTAGCTAGAAGATGGATATTTCACTAATTTAAAATGGGTTAATGTGAGCCCAGATCCCAATCAGATCCAAAATTTTAAGTGCTCATAAAAACCTGAAACTCTGCAACACCACCAGATTCCCATATGCAGAGAAAAACAATTTACATTTTTGTGGCACTTGAAGTGAACTTTCACAGGCGTTTCTGCCTGTATTGTTTGTTAAGCCTTCTACCATATTAATGTAGCTTTGGAAGAAAAGGGCTAAGTTAGGTTGAAATGTCACATTCAAAACACTGTGATATCCCCAGGGCCAAAAATCACCAATAAAAAACAAATTATACTAGTTATGTAAACATTGGCCCTTGGGCAAGGAGGTGATGGCTTTTGGTGCAAAGGAAAATCTATCCCATTAAGTTAGAGACGTGCAGTCTCTTACACAAGAGGAAGAGAAGCAGTTGGTAACATGTTAGGAATAGATGATTGGTCTAATAGTTAAGGGTTTTCTCCTACAATTGAAGAGGTATTAAGTCTTTATTTAGAACTAGAAGCCCGATGCATGAAATTCATGCAAAAGTAGGCCTTTGTAGAGAGGCAGCGGCTGCCTGGGTCCCTCCCTCGCAGCCGTGGCGGCTGCAGCCCTGGCTTTGTCCCGGAAGGATGTCAGGGAGGACATCCGGTCTAATTAGAATAATATGCTTTTATTATTATAGATTATGCATAAGGAACATTCTAGAGATGTCATTAACTCTCCAATCTCATCTTTTACTGTTCTTTGGTACTACTCTTCAGAATTATTGGAATACCGAGCTACTGGCAATGCTTGGGGCCAGTTTTCTTACATACCAGCCTTTATATATGCTGCTGCTTTTCTCTCCAGAGAAAACTTTCCCTCCAGTCTCTCTCCTGCAGACTTGCCAGCCCATCACATTTGAACCTGAAAGCTATTTCCTTTGGGCCTTTCCGGGACCCTTCAATTCTGGGTCAGTTTTCCTTTTCATGAGCTCCCATAGACCTTATACTTAGTCCTAAAACACAATACCAGTTACAAGGCCATAAACCAGCTACAAAGAAAACCTCCCATTTTGCTATGCCAGCTTTTGTGACTGCCTGGCTCATCTCCATCCAGGATTAATTGTTCCATTATGTTGGCCTTAGGGACATTCTTAAGCACATTTTCAGTATTCCTAGGAAAACTTTCCTGCCACCTGTTTACAAAACTGTTGACAGCAATGAACTGATAATCTATACAGGGAATGTACAGTTTATCACAATTATGAGTGCATAAATAGCTTAGAATTTAGAATTAATATTTAAATGTGCTGAAAATTGTTGAGGAAAAATGCAGTGTTCTCATTCGGGGTGGTTGCTGTAAGGTAGTAATAGAATGAAACTTTCTTAATAGGCCTGGCAGTGATCTCTGGTATCAAGCCACTAGGCAGAGGAATTCCCCAATTCTAAGACATGAAAAAATGTAGGTGACTTTTATGCAAGGTCAGTAAATTATATCCACTGACTCCCCTGTATTTTCTGGTTCTAGAAGATTCTAGAGAGAAACATAAGTGGAGACCAGGGAATGCAGAAAGAGGGCAATGATCCATCCAGAGATACTGGGTTTTATTTCTGATGCTCCATTGACTGTCGCTGCTCCTTCCCAGCCTTCTTAAGCTTGTAGTGCAGCCAATTCTTCAACTATAGCAGGTGCTTCATAGGCATTATGTAGGAGTCAGTGCGGTAACATAATGTGAATGAACTTTGGGTCTTCAGAGGATAAAAAGCTACAAAAATTCAAGGTATTTCTATAATTACATGGCCTAATGCTAAATTGAGACTCTACAGCTGTCTCTCTGTATTTGTTCTTGGGGAATGAATATGTTGTGTTAAACTAAAGATGGAATAGCTAGAGCACTCAGCACATGTTCCCGAGGAGTGACTTATACAGCATGTAATGCATTTAGAGAAAAACTCACTGTTTAATATGAATATTTTTTTATTTAGGCTCAATTAGTTTACAAAATTACCTTTCTTGTGGAGGTCTTTGAATAAATACAGTTATTTTTCCTTATTAATTAGTGATCTGAAGTTAAAATGACTGCATAGTTTTTAGGGACAAGTCTATTTTATTATGCTTCCTCCACTTCATTCTTTTCTAAAAGCCAAACTCCTTGAACAGATGTTACTCAGATTTCTCCAAAATCTAAATAAGTGACCCCTGGAGAAAGAGAAAATTATAGCATGGAAAGTTTTCAGGGGAAAAAATACTTTGTTTTCAGAAATTTATACATGAAGAAAAATGAGATAAATGGGAGTTATGATGAAAATATTTATGCAACTTGAACTATAATATTCTCTTCCTAGTAATACTACAGTCATTCTGCTTTATCCATTTGGAAATTTTACTTTTGTAATTTTGGCCATCAGAAACTACAATATGTGCTCATTTGTTTATGACATGAAACTCTGCTTTACTTTGTATTTTAAAAAATTTAAATCTTTCTTCACACTCTATTCCTGTATCCATGACTACATGAGATGATTTTTAAAAAGCATCAGTTTTTCTGAAAGCTGTAAAGTGTTTTAAATTACCCACCTAGGGATAATTATAATTATTGTTTCAATATGATTTGAAGCTTAAACTACTTAATATTTGGAAGTAGATTTTTTAAATCTATCAATTCCTTAAAAGATTTAGGTTTTCTTTTCTCAATCCCGAACATTTAATTTTAAATTTTAGTCAAAACCATATACTCTATAATCTGTGAAAGACAACAGCTTGTAAAAAATTTTAAGGAAAACAGGAATACAGAAGACAAGCAAGTGCTGAGGGAACCTTTGACTAATTTGCACTGAAATGCTTCAGATGATTTGAATTAACATGCTTCTGTCCTGCCTATTATCATTGAATATCAACCCATAAAGAAACAAAGATAGTGGATGTAATTAAGAAACAGGAGTTCAGAAAAAAAAATAGCTCCTGAAAACAGGGGTTGGTCATTCTATTTCCCTCTGTGTTTCAACATTTGTTCTGGGACAATTATAAAATATTTGCTGGGATGTAAAGTTGGAGGGACAGTAGGGAAGTAAAAGAAAGGGGTACATATGCAAGAAGGGAGGAACTAGCACACATAAGAAAAATGAGCAAGACAGTTTTGGATAAAGCTGCTTGTTCTGGGTCTCACTGACCTTGGCAATTCTCAAAGGGTCATATTTTATATAGATGAACTGTCTTCAATTTTTTCTGCATCTTAGGAACATGCAAATGTTTTTTCTCATGCTTTATTACTACATTCCTTATATCCTCAAAGTTTTATTATATTAAAATGTTTTTTGGTGTATTTATTTGAATCCATCTTGATATGGTATTTTTCATTCTTAAAAATAATACATTTTGTTGTTTTGCCTGAACTTTTGAACCTCTAGTCTCTAACATGATACTGAAATTTTCCTGACATATTCCCCAACCACACTATATTTTAGAGGTAGAATAACATAATTAATTGAGTTTATGAGACATATGAAGTCATCCTCTTTAAATATCACTATTAACCACGATAGAGCACCCTCAATGCCATTTTATTGGTGAATTCTAATTTGAGGTCATCCTGGTAGATTACTCCACATCTGTACCAGGCAAACATTGCAAGTGATGTCATTTTCTTGACTTCATTTTCCCATTCTTTGAGAGTTTTATTAGTTTATTAGAAAAATACCCTCAGATGTAGTTAAAGATAAAGCAAGAAGATGGAAACACATTCTGCTTAGAACTTTTCTCAAGTAATTACAGATGAGAGATTAGGCAGCTCTTTAGCAAGTTTGAATGTCCATAGGCACGCTGATCACCAGCTATATTGCCCCTGGAGCTGTAGGTGATGTGATTTTTCAATGTGTGAGAAATCCTACTTAATTTTCATGCTGCATATGATGATAACACTTTGTCTCACAGTGAATTCTTCAAGATGTAATATATGTTTTTAGATGAGCTCAGACCACTGCTTTAATAGCTTTAAGATCTTTGGCAGTAAGACAAAAATTAGTAAAGACTAATTGAGCTGCAAATATGAGAAAACGCTTACAATAAAGAAATTTATGATTTCACAAAAAACAAGTTCAGAAGTAAGACATGTTTCAGATTGGTTGCTTTAACAGCTTCTGGTGTCTTAAGAACCAGGTGTCCTTTCCTTCTGTCTTCTATGTTGGCCTTACCCTCAGGCTCTGAGACCAAGATGGTTGCAGATCTTCCAGGTATTACTTTCAGACCAAAAATGTCCAAAGTGGGAAATGGCCATACATTTCCAGTCTCTTTTCTAGAAGTCTAAAAAACTTTTCTTAGAAGCTTCCCATTATATATTATACTAGTGACCCAGTGCACAGATTCATGCACATTGAAAGGAAATTAATTAGAAGGTGGCTGGAAGGGCAGGACTGGGTGAGACATGCCGGACATGCCCTGGAGCCAACCTCCTGCAGTCCCTCCCCAGCATCTGCGGAGTGAGCCGCGTCCCTCTGGAAGGTGGGGTCCCTCGGCCCGGTCTGTGGGGATCAGGCCGAAACTGGCTCTCCAACATCCCTTGAGGAGTCCCAGAGTGCAAGAGGGCACTCTGCAAAATTGCTGTTGTACAGGGTGTGGAACACAAATGCAACTGTGCAGTAAACCAGATTCGGGGTGACAGTGCCCCAGCAACAACATAACTCATGGCGGAAGGTGGAATTGCGCTGCCCCGTGAGGATTGGGCTCCCTCCTCTCTGGTTTCTGGGTGCATCACCTGAGAACCACCGCTGCCAAGTCACTACAGCTTAGCAGCTCCTGCGTTGAACGTCTATTGCCTGGTCAGTGCGCATCATAGTGACCAGTAGGATGGTTGGACACTTAGCATATTAGCCTTTTATATATATAGATAGCTTAGTCAAAAATGGATCACTTGCCTTGCTGAACCACTGGTATGATAAATATGACTGTTATTAATGACCCTAACTGGTCACCATTTATACCTAGATTTGGGTAGAGGGTGAGTAAACATACTCATATTGGTTGAAATTTGAACTAAATATGGATGTTGCCTTCTGAGAATAAATGAAAAGGTAGACAACCAGGAGTGTCTGCTAAACCCTCAAACCATTTTGAGGAACATTTCAAAGAGAAATTAGTTTTCTAAATCCCCAAATTAAAACCACAGAAGGACTATCATATTGAAAAATAATAATTATGTCTTGCTTTTTTCTTTCCTTGCTTATATATGATGACTGTTCTTTATAGGTATCCATTGAGATGTCAGAATTTTCATATACAAAACAAGTCATTATCAATTAATAATGACATATCTGAATAGAAAAGAAGCTACATGCCTCTCATTTACAAAACCATATTTATTTCTCATAAATTTCTCTGACATAGATACTAAGCCATTTTCCATGTAGACAAATCAAAACCTAAAGAGAATAAAGTCTTAAAGAAAGTCAAATGACCAGTCAGTAGGAATTCAAATTCAATTTCTGGGTATTTTGAAGGCCTTAAATGAAATGAGTTAATGAGATCTTGGGTTTAAGTTTTTCATATAATATACTGCTCTCAAATTGAATTCCAGGAGAAATATTACATTAATCTGCTTTACCAATCAGTTAAGATAGGATATAGTTCTAATTCCACCTTCTTATGGAGCAGTAACTTTTATCCTTAGAGCTTATGAAGTTGGGCATTAAGCTTTTTCCTGTACATAATGATATATGTCTATCCTTTTAAATGTGAGCATTTTAGAGTAGCTCTAGAGTAATCCAGAATTTGCTTCAATAATTAGATTAATGAGTGATTTCAGATTTTACTAGTGAAAAAATACTGGTACAAACTAGGCTGGACACTCAGCAGATACCTCCGAGGGGTCAAATGGAAGTCGTAGCTTTCTTAGCAATGAAATTAAAATATGTAAAAAAAAAAGGATATGTATAAGAGTTGTCATGCTATGTGCTGAATGCCCAAGTAATAATAGCAAAAACTTACAATGGCATAGAACTTTAGGATTTAAGGTACCTCAATAAACTTCTTTCATCCTCATGGATGTTCTAGGACAGCTGTTATTACTCATTTTCCAGATGAGAGAACTCAGGTTCCAAGAGTGAGTGATTTACATGGCTGCAGAGTTATTTGAAACTGGGACATGAGCCACATCTTCCAGCACCTAGTCCAGAGGTTTTTCCATTCCATCATGCTGCTGAGCCTAGAGTGGGCACAGCTTATAGTTTCAGTGATTCCTGGAGCCACTTGCGGCAGCTCTACAGAACTTAGCTGGAGATCTCTCCCCATTGAATGGTCCGGGACTTCAGCCCCTGTGAGAGTGTTTATACAACAGAAATGGACAGAAATGTGTAGATGCTCCAAACCAGAGACTCACCTTTCCTTTGTTCCTCAAAAAATTCTTGTTTTCCTGGCCGGTGTGGCTCAGTTGGCTGGGTGTCATCCCATGCACCGAAAAGTTGCCAATTTGGTTCTGGGGTCAGGGCACATGCGAGGGTTGTGGGCTCAGTCCCCAGTGGGGGGTGTGCAGGAGGCAGGCGATTGGTGTTGCTCTCTCATGTTGGTGTTTCTCTCTTCTCTCTTCCTCTCTCTCTAAAAATCAATAAACTATTTTTTAAAAACCTTATTGTTAAACATTTACCAGAATACCACTGGTTAAAACTCTGTCTGCATATATTTGCTAATTCAACTGGACATAAGTAATCCATTTCCTCTTTACTGATCAATATTATTTTGCAGGGTGAGCTTTGTCTGTGCATAGAAAATAAAATTCCCAGTGTTTCCAATTTACCTCTCTTGGCGGTTGTGTTTGCAGTTTGCACAGGTGGGCACATAAGATGTGCACAAAGCATTCATCTTCATTTTAAAAGCAGGTAGTATAAGCATGTTTTATTTAAAGAGCATGTTTCCTCTGAGCAGATTCAAACAATCCCTGGATTTTATTCTTGTGAATATTTTTATAAGTATTACTCTCTTTTCCTTTTTAAAAAATAAAAAACAAACTGAAACAGCACAACTGCATTGAATTCTTTAGTATTTAACATTCTAGGCCAGTAAACTAAAGGAAAACATAGGCCGCAGAACTGCATGTGCGATTCTCACGGAGCAAGATGCCAGTTTGGTTGGAATAAGTGGAACTCCTCCGGATTTACTATCTTGAGTCTTTATCACAGTTGAGGCTTCCTCTGTCCAGTTGGGGTGGCTACACGATGTAGGTGACACCAGACTTGCCCTCTGCGCCCCCACTAGCTGACTGCCTTATTGGAAATCCACACACTTGCTAGTTAAGGCTCAATAATCTCTTAAAACGTGTACTTTGGAGGGAGTAACCAGTTCAGCCAGTGCCACCACTAGAACATCTGTGCAAAATCTCACGACAGGTGCATTTTGGTCGGGAGAACTGGTGAGGATGCCTGGTGCGGAGCTGTAGATGGCAGCAGAGGAGTCACTGCAGCCCCAGAAACACGGGCCAGGAGAATTGGGCAAGAACTGTGATAAGCATTACTACCCTTTCTTTTTAATAAATGGTAGACAAACAGAAGCAACACACATGTGTTGAGTTCTTTGATATTTCACGTTTTGTAGGCAGCTGAACTGAAGGAGGGATTCTGCTGCCTGTACATCTCTTCTGCTACCTGTTACTCTGTCAACCACCACGAAATCCCTGTGGACAGAGGCTGTACCTTATTCACTTGTGTGTCTTGATTTATTAGCATAGAACCTGACCCACTGCAATACCAGTAATAATATTATCAATCCTAATAACATTAGAGACAGGAAAAACAACATTCTTGATAGACGCCAAGAACCATGCTAAGTTGTTTTACAACATGACCTCATTTTACTCATCACAGTCACCCTGGGAATTAGGCCTTATTATCCCTGTTGTGTAGATTAGGAAACAGAGGTTCTCAGAGGATATGACACTTGCTTAAGGCTGAGAAATTACTAATGGAGGGAGTGTAGCTTAGCACCCAGGCCCCCCTCCTAGTTAGGGACCAGGAGTTCTAAATAAATGCATAGTTTTGCCATGGAAATAATGCTCGTTGAATATCTTTGAGTAACTCTTCCTTTCCAGTTATTATCTGAACACACAGACTTTATTTATGCAGGCTGTACATTTTATGCTTCTTCTTTCCTTTAAGGTTGATCTTGACACAAAGAATAAAATAAACAAGAGTTCAATATGCCTATTCTCCAAACCACCTATTGAAGGCAGCATCAAGGGCAAATACCAGACAGAAAGTAAGGGTGTTCTCCCACACTGAAACTCGCTGGTAATGCCAAACTGGTGAAATCCAGGGTCTATTGAGCTACATTGCTCCCTTTCTGCAACATTTGACTGTATCCACCAGCCCTTCCTTGCTCAGGCTTCAGACTTCTGCAGAAGGCCCGACAGCTTGGCTTTGAAGTCAGACGGACTCTTTCCCCACTCCATAACCTGTTACTGGGCATGCTGGGTACCTTTCCCACTCTGAGCCCCAGTCTCCCTACTCAGTGTGAGAAAGCAGTGGGACCTGCTGCCTGGGCTTGCTGCCAGTTACATGAGGTGATGCTCCCGAGTGTTTAGTACAGTGCAGCGTCAGGTACCACTCACCCATTTCCCATACCAGGGTCACTTGTCAAATAAGAAACAGGGCATGTTGTAGTCTGAGCTGGCCCTCTAAGGTCTCCTACTGCAGAGGCCCACTAGGGCCATCCTTAGCCTCTCACCTCTGTTCCGAAACAGCAGGACCCACGCTGTAGTAAAGAAGCAGAGACATCGGTGGCAGTTGTTGCCTTTGTGAAACCTGAGACTCCAACTGTAGTATCTTGGGAGTAAGTATCTTCTTCAAATTTATTACTAAGTCCCAAGTCTAATATTGAGCATCTACCTTTCTGTCTTTCCAACTAAGACTCCCAGCCAGCCAGGGGTGGGAGGATGTCTTATTTATTTCCAATGGCATACAGTAGGCATTCAGTAAATGTTAGTTGAACAAATAAGTTATCACGTAATCACTCTTTAGTTCTGTAGAACCATATGAAATGTAGAAACCTCGGAAGAATGCTACCATTGCATTACTTCCTCTGAGACAGGAATCACCAAACTTTTTTTTTAAGGGACAGATAGTACATTTTTAGGATTTGCAGATTATACTCCATTACAAATACTCAACTCTGCCATTGAAGTGCAAAAGCAGCCATGGATACACATAAATGCGTAAGCATGGCTGTGTTCCAATAAAATTCAATTTGCAAAAACAGGTGGTGGGTCAGATTGGGTGCAGTAGTTGTAGTTTCCTACTCCTGCTTGAAGGGTTGGCAAAGATCTCACATTCTTTAAATTCAGAGCCATAGCAAATTTGCATAACAAATGTTTTTCAAACATAAAGGCTTCAAGCAACTATGCCTATCCTGGTTGGCAGGCTCAGCATATCATTCATTCATTCATTTATTCATTTATCTCATTATATTGGATTCTACTATGGTGAAGCACTTTTCTAGTTTCAAAAAAGAAACAATTCCAGAAATACAACTTTATTTTCATAATTAGTCCTGAGATACTTGGCCCCAGAAGTATGTTACTCATTTTCCCACTTTGTCTCCTCTGGCTTTGGGAAATTTCTTGAATGGCTTTTGCGCTATTCCTTATCCACCTGGCATCATCTATATCTCATTCTCAATTTAGCATGACTTCAATAATTCTGCTCACTGCAACTTTGTTTCTTTGCTTTGGGAACATGTTATGAGCTTTCTTGGACAAATCCCCTCTAAGATTGGAGCTAGAGCCAGGGATAGGAGTTTGTATTCTTTCACTGCCCCTTTAGGTTGATCTTCAGCTGAGCTCATGAGAAGAAGCTGACCACTAAGGTTGGTGGTGGTCTCTTCTGAAAAAGCAAAGTGTGTGTGTGTGTGTGTGTGTGTGTGTGATTTTTAAAAAATATATGATTAAAGTATTGTAAAAATATTTAAACAATAATTGGAATTATGAGGTATGTATCATCTATATATATAAAAGCCCAGCCATTGGAACGGCGGAACAGCCAGTCGTTATGATGCGCACTGCGGCAGCTAACTGGCCTGATCCAGCCCCAATTGCCCCCACCTCAACCTTTCTTAACCCCTCCTCCTAGCCGGCCCCCCTGACTGTTGGCCAACCTATGGTCCCTGCCCCCTGATGGCTGGCCCCCCAATAGGCCTTGATTGCTGGTTAGCCTGAGGGACCCCACCCAGGCACGAATTCGAGCACTGGGCCTCTAGTCATTATATATTTAGACGAGAATATAATTTAAAATGGATAAACTTGGACTATATTTTTTGATGCACAATGATACTGGAATGGAAGCATCTAAATCATTTTTAAGCACTAGCATTTTGGTAAATCATCTTTTGGTAATTATCACCAAAGAAATTTATTTCTTAATTGGAGTTATTTATTTCTGTAAACAAACCAAAAAAATCCCTTGCCACCTCCTTAGGAAAAATGTTTTGGCAAATATAAGTCTTAAGATTGCCTAGAATTTTCATACACACAGAGGAAAACTAATAAAGACACTTAGTCAATGGTGTAATGGTAAATGTTTAGCAACTAGCTTTCTAGAAAAAATGTTTGCATATATATATTATGTATATATATATATAATTTTATTATCAGCCATCCTATTATATATATGCACACAATTTATAAATAATAAATATGCATTACTCTTTATCATAAATTCCATTTAATTCTCAAGTAATGCTTTTGTTGAGTTTTGCTGAAATCTTATTTCTATAGCCAACCTAGCATTGCAGCAGATGTACAAATGCGATTCTGACATGACTGTGGGTTGATATTTTCATAATGAGGGTAGCAAGTAAGGTGAAAGTGAAACAATGAAAATGGATTCTGGAACTGCACTTGTTCGATGATGGCAGTGACTTTTTTGCTAAATTGATAATAGATTTTGAAAACTGGAAGAATATTTTCTTTTGTTGTGCTATTTTATAATGTAACAGCTATATATACAACACACTTTTAAGTGTAATTTGTATTCTAAATATTTGCTTCATCATTTTCTTCAGCCTGGTCAGTCAATAAAACAATAAATCAAGGCCTGGTTTACTGCTGACTTCTGTGGCATAAATACTCCCATTGTGGCCCATCTCATGCTACCAATAATATATGATTAAGCACAGAGTTAGGACTAGATGCACCTTACTTCTCTATTATATAGTACTTCCACCATACCGATATGATTGATGTAAAAATTCTCAAGAATATAGGACACAATAAAATGGAGTGAAATATATAGAAAGTGATGGTATTTGAGTTCTTATTACTTTTGCATTTAGTATAATTTATTAAGTTGTAAGTTTATATAATGTAATATTTCATAATGATAAAGCTTAACAATTCCTAAAAATTTGACAAGTGTTTTTTGTAAGCTACTATAAATTTTATGAAAATTTAATGTGTTTCTATAGTGAGTCACTATAAGCTTGTTCCAGCTCTTGGCAAAACATATATTTTCCACTGATATTGTTAATTACCCAGTTGAGTTTGGCAAATGACTCAACAATTAAAATTAAATATAAATACAGTTTTTTAAAAGCCCTTTAAGAAGTTATAATGTTTGATTTGTAAAACATTGACAGTGACTCCTAACAAGATCAGTTTCTTACATTCCTTTCATGGAATTACCTTTGAAACTCATAATGTATGTAGTGACTTTTATTGAAATATATCAAAATAGGTATACATATTGTAATAGTGAGCCAATTAATTGACCTAATTATTAATAGTAGATATTGTGAAATGTATATTGACATAAAACGCAGATTATAAATTTCATGGGTGTGGGCTGTGCCTAAATTCTTATACAATAACATGAATTATTCTTGGCAATTTGTATCTAAGATTATTATAGTCTATCATTATGATAATGTGTCATCAAGATTTAAACCACTTAATACAGGTAAAGTAATCATGAGGTTAATATATTAAGAACTTGGACCCAAGTAGCAATTATTGAGTAAATACCAAAGTCAATGGATAAACATAGATATGAATACAATAAAGAAAATGTTACCTTAATGTGAAATCTTTAGGTCCATTGGTTGCTTTTAAATTTTTCTAAGGGATTTTCTAATTATTCAGGTTAAATTAACACAATATATTTCTTTAAATATTCACTTCTTTTTGTTCTACATTCCTATAAGACATTTGCTACGTAATTAGGATGACTGTGTGTGTCTGTGTGCAAAAGGCCCAGTTCATGTCACTGCTGGTTTGCACAGGTGTGACTTTCCAGAAATAGGAAGTAATGAGAGAATACATAGTGTCTGAAGGAGATGAACCCCAATAGCTATTGAGGGGGGATAGACAAAGGGGAACCCCCACTCTGGGCAGAGACTTCCCCACAAATTGGACAGGCTTTTCACAAACTTCTTCTGGGACCAGGCCAGGTGTGGTGGCCATGGGCGCCACCTGCACACTGGGGAGCAGTTGAGCAGCTCCTCAGCTTGTGCCTAGAGCAGGGATGGGGGCTAACTGCTCACAAACTGGCCACATCTGGCAATCTGTACAAGTGTCCTCGGTAGTCATATTTAGATATTTATCTTATGTTTTAAAAAACAAGTATAAATATTCTCTCCCTAATTTAAATCTCATTTCCCATAGGTGACCTATTGGATTTAACCTAACCAGTAGGGTAGCATGCACTGCTTAAGTTTCTCTGGGCTGGTTGGCCTGTCAGGAGGAACTGGAAGCCCAGTAGTTGGGTTCTAACAGAATTCTTCCTGAACCTGAATGAGCAGGAACAACAACTCTGTAGTTGAGGTGCTGTCATTCACACTTTACGATCCCAGGCCTCAAAGACACAGGTAGACTCTATGGACAATAAACATAATTAATGAATTCATAGGGGACTGGGCCCATCCCTCCTTGGCATTGTTAAACCTGCAGCTTCAATCACTGTGAAAAGCTTGATCGCTCAGTTCCCAGGCCATAAGAGCAGTTCCCAGATTTAGTCTACCACAGTGAATCCTGCAGTTTCCTTTAATTGGTCTGTATATATGAATAATACGTATTCCAGTTATTATCATAGGAGGTGTGACACTTGGAACCTTTTTGTAGGAAGAGGGTCCAATTTCAGAACCAGTGACTGTTGGAAAATGATCCTGATTGCTAACCTCTTCACACCCCCTTCCCCACCAGCGTGAAACAAAACACATCATAAAAACAAAATAATCACACGCAAATGTCGGCCCTGGGGATGCAAGCAGGGTTATTGCAATCTCGGAGTATCCATTTCACAGGGCACTTGCCACATCTCAACAAATTTCATTCAATGACTGACATTATTACTGTTACGTGGCTATAATACAAATAATAGCCAATACTAGATACTCTTCTAAGTACATTCCATACTACTTTTACTCATTTACTCCTCAAAACAACCCTAGCAAGTCAACACTACCTTCCCAAGTCAGAGATCTGACTGTCTGTAACCACAGGAAGGATGAGCTGTGTGCTGTGCTCCAGTGCGTTGTGACACAGAGTTTGGAGATGTAGCATCTGACAGCCTCAGTGGCCGTCTACATGTAACAGAGTAATGAGTGCCAACGCACCTTTCACACGTCGGAAGAGGAGCGAGGAGGAAAGGGCCTTCCAGAGAAAGCAGTGTGAGCAGAGGCCTCAAGTTCTGCAAGACTGCAAAGGAACGCTAGCTGTTGTCACTCCATAGGTTTATCTTTTTCATTATTGTGATGAGAACAAATAACATGAGATCTGCCCTCTTCAACTTTTAGCTGTACAGTATTGTTCACTATGAACACAATGTTGTAGGATCTATTCATTTTGCATAACTAAAATTTTATACCCAATAAAAAACTCCCTATTCCCCCTCCCACAACCCAGGGCAACGACCATTCTACTTTCTGTTTCTAAGAGTTTGACTACTTCAGACATCTCATAGAAGTGGACTCAGGCAATATTTTTCATGTTGTGACTGGCTTATTTCACTTAGCATAATGTGCCCAACAGTCATCCATGTGGTTGCATAGGGCAGAATCTTCTTTTTTAAGGGTGAATAATATTCCACTGTATAACACAACTTCTCTATCTGTTGATGGATATTTGGTTTGTTTCCACAATTAAAAATAGAATTGCGATGTGATCTAGCAATTCCACTCCTGGTTATTTATTCAGAAGAACTGATATCAGGTTCTTGAAAAGATAATGCATCCCTATGTTCACTGAAACTTTTGCACCTGCGTTTTGGGAAGGTAGATTGGCCTCTTCAGTGTCTTGCAAAGTGCTCAGCCACAAGAGCTGCCACGAATACTTTGGAGTGTGTGTCATTTCAAAGCATCATGCTAGAACTCTGACACACATACACAAATGTTTGAAAGCCAAGTGGATTTTGCCAAGGTTTTAGAGCTGGGAGTTTAGGGAAGGATTATCTACTACATTATTCAAAGGCATCTCTGGTGTCTGGGCCTCACCCGAGGCCATGAGCCTTGCAGGACAGTGTCAGGAGCCAAGGTTATGTGTGAATTCCAGCTCTCACTTCGGGCTGCCTCTAACAAGTTCTCCTGCATTGTAAACATTAGGGATAGGAACATGAGATCAACATTCTCTGTAGGACTCTTCTCCTGAAGAGATGCATGACATGATTGCATTTTGCAGAGGAAAGAAATGCATACGGCAAAACATCTCCCTGAGCTTACCTGGCCTTGTATTCCTTCCTTTTGTTATTCTTTTTCTTGGTAAACTGATTTTCATAGAAATGAGAAATTTTTTCTCTTGACTTTGAATTTGTCAAATGGGATGTTACATTCATTGACAGTCCCAAAGGAAAAGAAGTTACATATTTGGTATGGAAACATTGATTAAACTTCATTATCTGGAGATTTTTCTTCCAGCACCTTTTCCTCAGTTTTTGGGTATATGAAATCCCGATGCTCTGACTGGGAACTGGAACAGATCTTACAAAGGGTTTGCTAGGGTGTAGAAATATTTCGGACTCATGAGAGGAGCAGACTAAACTTCATGCTATGATCTCCCACAGAGCAGAAGCCACCATCTCTGAGAAGTCATCATTAGGAGCAAACTGGGCTCCTGCATGCTCTGACAATATGACAGTGTAATTTTGGCCAGCAGTGGGGAGCGGGGTGGGTGTTCTCCAGGGCCACAAAGGAGGCTCAGATGGCTGCGGGCCTTCCCTGGGTGCCACTAGGAAGTGAGTTCACTCTGTGATTTCTCCTCGGACCTCAGGCTTCCTGGCGATCAGAGCTGCCAGTTAACCTGGGAGAGCTGACTGAATATGAAAATGAGGAACATCACCGCACACCAACCACACTGCGCAAGGCTCCTGTTACAGAGCTGCCGGCGGGAAGTCACTGTATGAGATTTCAGCCTCCTGCTTCCCACAGTAGGTCTGAGACTTCTCCACAGCCCCCGTTTCTTATCTTTATATATTGGGGGAGGGGTGGGATGGTAGAAGGGTGTGTGTTCCATAGAGTGCGGGGAGTGAAGGCCAGGGCTGGCACTGGGACTAGACCCTATGGCTCAGGGAGAGGGTGGTGGTGGGTGGGGTGGGGTGGGGTGGGCCAGGACATGCCTAGGTCCTGATGGTGGTCGTGGGGGCTGAGTGTGGGTGGCAGCTGCCTCCTGGCTCTTCCAAAGAGTCATGTGTCTGGGTCTCTGACTACTGAAAGCAACTAGCAACACGCCCAGACTCGCTTGTGTACTTGCCTCTGAGGATAATGACAGCGTTGGTGAAGGTGCCGAGCCCTGCTCTGAACTCAGAGCTCCGCAGGAGCAGGTGAGCAGGTGCATGGGGCTGGGGAAGGTGCGTCTTTGTGACCCCGAGGGTCCAGGAGGCATGTGGCTGCTCTCAGGTTCCATTCAAACTTCTAACTAGCAGCCAGCATTGGCCATTAGACAGCCCTCTGAGGATGTATAAAATAAAATTAAACTTGAGTCCTGAATAGTCTATATCTGTCTGGCTCTGAGAGAATATCCTTGGATTTATTTATTATTTGAGTACCTCATAAGAAAAACAGTATAAAATATAAGCAAATAAAGTGTTAATGTACTCTAAAACATATGTATTCAATACAAGTTATTAAAAATATGATTCTACACAAATATCTTTGTATTTGGAAATCACGTGTTAGTTCTTAGCCTGTTCTCTGGCGTTTCAGTATAATGTAGAGTCCAAGTGGTTCACGGCAAACACTCAAGGCCTTTGGTAGTTTGAAATGGACGATCTAACCCCCAAATCCGACGGGAGCCAGGTGTCCTTCATCCGATTGGCAGACCAAATGGCCTGTGATAGTCTGCGACTACAAAACCAAATGGCATAGTACAGGGCCTTTCTTTCCACATGTACTTTTCATGCCAAAATTTAGATCACTCAAGCTCTGTAATGAGTTTTTAGCCAAAAGGTGTACAGATGCAACATACTTTAATATAATGGCTTTTAAAAATCTTATTTATTTTATTTTGTGTATTTATAACATTTTTATGAGAAGGAAGTTTATAGGCCTCACAGAAGTCAAAGGGTTCACCCACAAAGACAGGCTAAGAACCCCCAGTGAGGGGGCTGACCAGAATGGACACCAGTCACCACCATCCCTTAGGGCACTGTCTCCTCTTAGCCTTCGCCTCCTCCCCCAACCCAGGGAGCCTCAGCCCAGACACCTGGCCCCTCAGAGGACATGCTCTCCCACTTCAGCTCACCCTGCAACTGACAGTGGGAACTGTCCCTTTCTGTCACGGGAATCTGTGTTCATGCAGGAGCGCGGATTGGTCTTTGGTCCTAATGATCACTTGTCTGATTATGTGGGTCACACTTCTTGGAGGCTGAGCAGCCTTTAAGAACAGTGCCGGCTGGGCTCACACAGCCAGCCTGGTGGGCTGGGTCTGATGGTGCAGCGTCTTTTTCAGTCCTTCTGTACTGAGGTCTTTAGAAACCTGTAGCCCAGTCTCACCCACTGTTATAGTGCTGCCTGCGAAGCCTAAGCTGCCTCATTGTTGATTTAGTATTTTTTGTATGTGGAAAGTGAAAAGACAAATGTAAAATACAGTATTGTTCAAAAAACTGTGTCAGGAAAATCAAGTATTAATTAACTTTGTGGGATAGAATCAGGGATTCGAGTTTTTCTTTGCACATAGGGCATGACCCCCCCACCCCCCAAATATAGTGGCCTTTCCCACCCACAGCCCTGCCCTGGGCTCTCAGCTATGCTGTAGGGAACACACCTTGACTGGGATAAGAGAGGAAGGCCACTTTGCTAGGCGGTGCTTGCAAATGCAGATACAAGACTCGTATAGTTCCATCTGTCCTTCCATTTGTGCATTCAGACCTGAGGCCACTGTTTTATGGAGAAGTTGGAGCAGTAGGTCTGAAGACAGCAAGCTGTGAGTCAGAGATCGTCCGTGCTCTTTATTTGCTGAATTACCCTAGACCCGTTATTGGCCCCTGTTTCTCTATCTGTAAAATGGGGTAACAACAGACATTTCCCTGCAGTCCCATTAGCACCAGCTGGCTGCGAGGCCTGAGAGTCATCGGGGTCTGGCTTTCCCGTTGACAGGATGAGCCTTTAATCTACATGGTCTCCACTCATCCTGACCTTACAAGATGGCCCTTAGTGAGTTCTTGGTGTTTCAGTATTAAAATAGAGATGTAAATGCTGTTTCACGCTCCTTTTCAGATGTGTGACATTCTGTTCTTAGTAAAGGGCCAGGATGGGCCGTCCTCTGCTTTGGCTGGGACCAAGTCAGTTATGCCAGTTTGCCCACTGCTACATCTCACTGTTAATATTTTGACTGTTATTTAACATGTTAAACTGTTTGCTTATTTTTAATTGACGTTATTCCAGAGCCCTTGAGTTGTGGAGGTCTTTCTGAAATTCATGCTCTTCCTCCTCAGCTAAGAAGCCAGTTCTTTGACTTCATTCCGGTCTGGGTTATCTTTCACATCTCCACGTGGGGGAGGAGCAATGTATTGATTCTGGGAAGTCCCTCATCAATCGACGTTTTTAACATGTTGCCGTGGAGGGGGCTCCCACAGGAACTTAGCACGTGTCCTCTCCCCCGCCCACTCCCTCTGAAGTCTCCTCCTGATGGCGGTTCGTGGCTTTGTTCAAACAGAGTCTGTGCCAGCAGAAGCGAAGTGTGGTTTTCCTCATTATTGTGGGAGTTTTTTCACTTACTCTTTTTTCAAATGGAGAGCCCTTCAAACTGCAAATATTATGGGTGATAGTCTTTCCATGGTTTGGTGGAAATGCAATGAGAAGACAGAGGAAAATGTGATTTAAGAACAAAATAGTGAAAATCTTTGTCACGAGGAATATTTCCTTACTTCTGTTTTCTTTCCAGGTCTCTTTCCAGGCAGGCAGCTTATTAAATATATAGGTGTGTGTGTGTGTGTGTGTGTGCGTGTGTGTGTGTATGTGCATTCACACATGTGCACACATATGCATAGAAAACAAAGAAACTGAAACCTTGAGGGACTCCACTTCGAGGAAATCTCTTTGCTATGGTTGCTATGGTTGATGCAGAGAAGAAAGAACCCCCAATCGTCTCTCAACTTCAGTGTGTGTGTGTGTTTTTTGTTTACAGAAGTCTAAATATTCAGCAGTTTGTTGGTGATAATGATGCAGTCACTTTTTAAAAAAAAAATTCTTTGAACTTTTTAAAGCCCTTTTGTGTTTTCCTGACTGTTACTCATAAGGCTTGGATAGGAAAAATGCAGGCAGGCTGGTGCCTGCTTCTGGGTACTCAAGTTTGAGCAATAGTATACCACACAAATCCAGCTCGTTTTTTACATCTATATTTTCCTGGTAGTGGTGGCAAGAAGCGGAACAGGTTTTCTGGGTACATCTTGTTCTCCAGTCAAATAAATGATGTCCTCGCAGCCTTGTAAGTTGGAAATGAGTTCCTGACACAGGCTCTGTGTCCGGATGGGAGCTTCTTGTCTGTGTGAAAACAGTCAGCAGGACACTGGGCTCCAGGCGGCCCAGATCACTGTTCTAAACAGGCCCAGCCGCCGCCGCATCTACCTGAGAGCTGTGAGAAAGGGCTGCTGCTGCCAGTGACTCTCTTGCTCCAGACGTCAAATCGACTTTGGGCTCTAACGTCTCACTGAGAACATGTGGTGCGATGCTCCTGGTAGAAGCTGCTGCTGCTTTTGAAGTGTCCTTGTGGCCAGGCCTGGCGGGCAAATGGCCAAGAGATGCTATCTGTATAACATCTGCTATCATCTCTGCTGTGTGGGAACTAATTAATGGCTGCGTTGGAATAATTAGGACTTTGCGCCATAGCACAACAGAAGCACACTTTGCTCCATTAAAACAAACATAATTACTGCACTGCACATATTAAAAGCCCCTTTTATCACTTCAGAACCTGCAGCATTTGGGAAGGTTTCTACGCAAAGTGCTTTCTCGGGTTCCACGGAATCAGCCCTCCCCTGGATGAGGGTCCCTCCTGGGGTGGGGATGGCATGTCAGGGAAGCTGGACTTCACATCTTCCTCCGCGCTCCCTAACACTTCAGTCAGACCTCTGTTGTAGCATTCGTTCACTCTTCTACTTGGTCGCATATGGATTCTATTTATCCTAAGCTGCTGGGTTTCTCGGGGCCAGAATTGTAACCTTGTCCATAGGCATTTCTCTCATGCAGACTCTGGAACTAAAGTCTCCTGACCTCTTTGAGCCTCAGTTTATTTATCCATTAATTACCACATCTACCCCCATCCACTTCCAGGATGGTTGTAAAAGGAAAATGAAGCCATGGATATAAAAGTGATTGTAAAGTATTAAAATGACACACGAATCATAAAAAGCCTGCAGTGAGCTGGTTAAGGCACGAATCCTCTTTAACCAGATCTGCAAATCATTTGGTTCAGTATGTGGCTCCTCATCAAGAAGTGACTGCATCATCACCACCACCAAACTGCTGAATATTTAGACTTCTGTAAACTAAAAACACTTTTGAGAAATACATTTTGTTTTCATGGTAGCCAGGATAGCTCTAAAGAATGACAGGCTTGTTTACTAGAAACTCTAGCCTTCAGCATCCTGAGAGATCATTCCTTTAGATCAGTGATCAGTGTGGTCTTTTTATTAATCAAATAGTCAATATTTATGGAACACCTATAACATGCCAGTTGATGCCGAAATATGAATGTGTAAGGGGGGAGTGGTGAATACAAGGCTTTCAAGTCTCTTAAATCTACAAAACTGACAAATTGATGTCAAAGACAAAAAAATATTGAGGGTTCAAAGGATGAGAAGATAATTCTTGCATACCTCTCTTATTTTCAATTTTTGGATTTTCTTGAAGAATATAGGATTGGGGATGTGCCATAAAAGTACAACTTGATATATACCTTCAAGAACAGATAGACTCTTAGCTGACAGAGGAAAGATGCATGAACTCATAAGCCAATTCATTGAGAGCACTGATGTGAATCATATTTTGGTATTTGCCTAAATATACCCAACCAGCTATTTCTTTCCCATGTGGCTGTGCACCCCATAGTATGTGTGAAGAGTATTCCTGTTAACTGTCATTTGTAGGAATACCCAAGATTAACCAGAGATAAAAGTCTTCAAGGAACTGCATTGCACTGTGCGTAAAAGGGGAAATGGGAGGTAAATTTTTCACAGATATCATCAGCTCCTCAATGAAGAAGTGTTTTGTTCTCCCATTTAGAATTTTAAACTTGTAGAGAAGGGCCCAGATAGATTTGGTTTTCCTTAGATCTTAGAGGCACTCCTGGTGTGCTCTAATTTCCCAAGGATCCAGGCAACTTTCTTCTTTTTTATTTTTTTTTTTATTTGAGAGAGAGAAAGATCAATCAGCTACCTCCTACTGGGGATGGATCCTGTAGTTCAGGCGTGTGCCCTGATGGGGAATTGAACTGGACCTTTTAGTGCACAGGACGACGCTCAACCAACTGAGCCATATCAGCCAGGGCCAGTCAACTTTCTATCCTCTGCAAATCGGATTTACAGACCTTTCCCAGGCTGTATCTAGGAACTTTGCACAAGGGGAGAGGTTAACAGTCATTTATTGACATAGGTTGCAGATGAATAAGGTATATTTTGTCCCTGAAGGAGCTCATCTTTTTAAGAATATAGAAATACACTAACAGGAAGTTGTACTATCAAGGACTGTATATAGCAATGGAATGACAGGAGGGTATGCTAACATCTCACCCATGACCACCAGAGAGAGTTTCTTGAAAGAGACAAGGCCAGCTCTAAGTTTGGTGTGTATGAGAGTTACTCATAGGAAAAAATAAAACAGGGAATGTTAGGGAGAGGGAATAAGGTACTGTCCTTATTCCAAGTTGATAATTTGGGAGAAAAATGTAGGGATTATGGTAGTAGAAGTGTTTATGACATGAAAGATAAAGTGAAATGAGACTGGGGTTTGAGAGGTAGAAATTTACAAGATGGTGTTAAAAGTTTAAAATAATAAAGATGAAGATTTTGGAGGAAAATATGATCCTGTAATGTCTAGGTCTGTGTGGCATGCTTCTTGAGAGGGTATGTTACCATGAAACTAGTAAAGGATGGATAGTCTACACAAGCATTTGTTATTCATGAGAGTAGAAGATCTTAATTCTGAGAATGTTTGGGAAAATTTTAGAGTCCTTTAGAGTCCATGAGTTTGGTTTGAAAACTACATGTATCTGTCACTTTAATGGGGAATTATTACATGCCAGACAAGGCAATGAAATGAATTATGGTCCCTGGACTCAGTGAAATCAACATTGATAAATGAGTGCAATGCCATATGATGCTATGAGAGGTCTGGACAATGGGCTCTGGGCCAGACTTCTTGGCAGAGAATGGAAAAATTTAGAGTGGAGGTGAATTTGATGTGAAGGGAGAGTAAGAATTTGTCAGGCAGGAAAACGTGAAAGGAAGGCTGAAAGAGGTGTGGAGGTGTGAGAGGCCTTGGGCCAGTCAGGTATGTGAGCGTAATGGCAAAAGTGACTGGAAGAAACTCCAGAAGTCCTTTATCATATTAAGATGTTCTAGTCTGTGCTAAGAATCTAGGCAACCTTTCAGAAACACCAAAAGTGCTATAACTTCGAACTGGCATGGACATTGTCCATTTCTAGGAATGTAACAGATACCTGTGGGGAAAGAAAGACTTTTCTCAGTCAGCATAATTTACCAGATAATATCTTATCCTATCGACCTGCACATTCACAGCTTTTAAAAGTTAAAATTTTGTGGCTAGCCATGTGCTAAATACTTATGAGTTTTGAAATCCTCAACATTATTACTTTACCTACAAGCATTATCCTAGTGTAATTCTTCAGTTGTCTATTCTTGCAGGGGATCATCTTAGAAAACAGAATATATATAATAAGTTAATTTTTAAACTTCACAACATTAGTTATTTAACAGATTGTCATAACTTGTTCTACAATTACCAATATAATAATCTCTCTTTGAATGAAACCAAACTTACTGTACATGTCAATTGGAGTCTACTTTTGTTCCCATTTAGAAGGTGTATTCCATGTAATATACTCACATGTATAGAATTCATGTAAAGGCATTGAATCAGCTCTTACTCTTCTGTAAGCGAAGAAATACTTATCACAGTAACTATTCCAGGGTGGAGGTGTCCATGGTTAACTCCTTTTTGTTCTCCAAGAGGCCATTTTCAATTTTGTTTGGTGATCAATGAACAGGATGCTATTGAAGCCTATGAAATGATGGGTAGAATAAAAACATTGACACTTGCACTTGATTTCATATTATATGCCATAGGCCAGTGGTCGGCAAACTCATTAGTCAACAGAGCCAAATATCAACAGTACAACAATTGAAATTTCTTTTGAGAGATAAATTTTTTAAACTTAAACTATATAGGTAGGTACATTGTTATTAACTTAATTAGGATACTCCTAAGCTGGACTTTGCTAAAAACTTCCTCAGTCTGATTGAGGTACGTTTGCTGAGGTCGACCCTTTCCAACTCTCCCATCCACACTTGTCTTGTATACTTGTTTCAGATAGACGAGTGTGGATGGGAGAGTTGGAAGGGGTCGACCTCAGTGAATGTACCTCAAAACAATGTACCTCCCCTGTGCTGCATATCTCGTGGACCGCCTGCGCCTCGTCTCCCGTCGCCCGACCGACCGACTGACCGACACCCCCTACTTCTTCTAATGCCACTTCTTCAAAATAGACTCGCCCAGGCCAAAAACCGACTTCTGCACATGGGCCATGAAGTTTCAATCGCACTGTACGTGTGTGCCAGCACATGGTATTTTGTGGAAGAGCCACACTCAAGGGGCCAAAGAGCCGCATGTGGCTAGCGAGCTGTGGTTTGCTGACCACTGCCATAGGCCATTAGGGCTGCATTAGACATTGGAGAGTTAACTCAACCCCTCACTTTCTATTGTTGAGTACTAATGAAGTCACAATAGCTTTCTAAAAACATTACCCTGAGTACACAACTCTTTTCAGATCCAACACAAAAAGGTTTTCCAATAATACCTTGGGATTCATTCATTTAGAAACTATTTATTAAATGTCTATATGTACAAGGCCAGGGAAGACATTAGGGAGGTCTTATGCATTCATGGATTTGCATTCTGGTAGAAGAAAATAAAAAGCATTAAACACGTAGGAATTTTTTTTAAAAGCATCATGTGGGAGCCAGGGCCAACCTCCCTCTAGGGATAAACATTAAAAAAAAACCCCTATCTTCCCTCATTAGCACTGAGATGGTTTAATAGAATAAATTGCAATGAGAGTGCTGTTGCATATATCTGCTATAGTTTTGATAGGTTAACTTAGAGCTATGGCTCCCATTTTCTCATAGGAAAACTGATAGAAACATTAAATATTCTTTGAGGATTGACACCTTTTGGAGGAAGCAGAGGGTTAGATTAAAGTGTGTGTTAGAGCTCAGCCAGTGTGACTCAGTGGTTGAGTGTCCACCTATGAGCCAGGAGGTCACGGTTGGGTTCGATTCCTGGTCAGGGCACATGCCTGGGTAGCGGGCTAGATCACCAGTAGGGGGTGTGTAGGAGGCAGCCAATCAAAGCAATGATTCTCTCTCATCATTGATGTTTCTATCTCTCTCTACCTCTTCCTTCCTCTCTGAAATCAAATATCTATATAATAAAGAGCCAGGGTTGTAAGGACCAAAGGCTCGACCAGACCAGAAGTCAGTGCTGGTAGAAGACACTGACTGGGGTGTCTGCAGGCACCCCGACCCAGTACTGACTGCCTAGGGGGCTGTGGATCAGGCCCAGAGAGAGGCCTGCAGAGAGAGAGGCAGGGTCTGATCCGTAGCCTCTGTGGCAACAGTTGATCAGAACTTGCCTCTCTTTCTCTCCCTGTGCCTCCATTTCTCTCCAGGCCTCCACTGGGGCTGCAGCCCTGCCTTTCTGATCAGGCCCCGTTGATAGGCCCAGAGATGCTGACTGGCATAGAAACTGACCAATCAGAACCAAATCTGGGTGAATGTAAGGAGCCAATGGCTGCCTAGGAGGCAGAGCTTTTGACATTGATTGACATAGAAACTGGCCAATCAGAACCAAATCTAGGTGAATGTAAGAAGAAAATGGCTGCCTAGGAGGTGGAGCTTTTGACACTGACTGGCATAGAAACTGACCAATCAGAACCAAATTGGCCAGCAGAGGAGGGCAGTAGGGGGTGAGATCAGGCCAGCAGGGGAGGGCAGTTGGCAACCAGGCTGGCAGGGGAGGGCAGTTGGGGGTGAGATCAGGATGGCAGGGGAGGGCAGTTGGGGGTGAGATCAGGATGGCAGGGGAGGGCATTTGGGGGTGAGGTCAGGCTGGCAAGGGAGGGCAGTTAGGAGTGATCAGCAGGGAGGCTGAGGCAGTTAGGGGCAATCAGGCAGACAGCAAGAGGGGTTAGGGGAAATTAGGCAGGCAGGCAGGTGAGTGGTTAGGAGCCAGCGGTCCCAGATTGGCCGTTGGACACCCCCAAGGGGCCCCTGATTGGAGTGGGTGCAGGTTGGGCTGAGGGAACTCCCCCTCGGTACATGAATTTTATGCACCGGGCCTCTAGTATATATTATACTTGTGTGTATTATAAGTATGGGTCCCAGTCTAACTTTCTGATGTCATGTAAAAATCAGAAGAGAGTCACCTCCCAGAGAGGTTGAAAGGTCTTTCAACAAAGAACCTCTGAGCACTGACAGTGTGTATGAAACTGTGGATACTTACAATTTGCCAAGAGAACTCAAACAGCATTTGGAATTCTGGGGCTTTTGAGCACGGAGGTGGAATGCTTACATAATCATTCTGCCCAAGGATGGCTGAAGTAGAAGGAAGCAGATGGCCAGAGTGGGGGGCAGGAGGGCAGTGCTGAGTTGACACCAGCAAACTCCCCGTGTCCACCATGGCCTCTGGAGACAGGAGCGCCCTCCCAGGGGGCCGGGGCCTGCATGGGTGGGGCCGGTGGGGCAAGTCCCACCATCACCACTGCCCTGGCACAGTCCCACCTCCTCTGACTGCACCTCACTTCTGGAGTCAGAGCAGCTCGCATGTGTCATCAAAGCCCCAGAACAGGAGACTCCACCAAACCACGCCCTCTCCCTCATCCCCTCCTGCTGAAAACTGTAATCTTGCAGGCAGACAATGAAGATAGGACAACTATTCAGAAAAGCTCGTGGCTTTGGAGACTCAGGACATGTCCCAACTGCACCTGCAGGTTTTCTTTTCCTGGGCCGATGGGCACTGGCTGCGCTGCACCTGCCGCAGGCCAGCGCCTTGCCTTTCAGTCACATACCTGGAGCTGGGCGTGCAGGCCCTGGCCTGCTCCACATCCTGCTCTGCCCGTGATGATATCTTCTGCACCCCACTAGCTTCTCAGCAGGCCTGCACAGCCGGGCGGCTGCTCTTACCTCTGCCATTTGGTTTTCTGTAATTATGTGGCTATAAAAAGAGAGAGAAGCCCCAGCTTCATTTCCTCTGGCTCCCTGCTACAGTCCATGATAAGACCTGGCTTTCCTGTATCCAATCTGATGCCTGTCAATTTCTTTCCTTATTTCCCTTATGGTTTTTAAAGAAGCACACAGATCTGGTATAGAGGGGCTCGAGTTGTGTGAGATCTAGGATGAAAATGAAACCAATCATTTATGGAAATAGTGGCTAGTTCTTTTCTACCAAAAGCAACGCAAACTTTTCGTAAAAACCAATGCTATTTACTGTTTTACTTTGAACATTTTAATGATATTTTCCAAGCTCTAAAAGACATTTACAGGGATGTTTGTTCCGAAAGACAAGAGAGATACACTAAGAAAGAAGTAGCAGTACAAAACTCATAAGCAGTGAGCACGGATGACAGGAGCAGGGGGTGTCTTCTCATGGTCTGCCTCCTTTGAGCTCTGTGATCTGTTGTTCAGTGCTGTAACAATGAGAAGATATTGCTATTAATGATGAAGCACTTTAATGCCACTAACTTATCTGACCAAACCAGTGATCGAAATACTCAGTGACAAAGTTTAACATCTTACTTCCTGCTTTTTCACTGGAACTTTTTACTTAGGCATTTGTATGTGCTTCAAACTCTGTTTTGTGCAGGCCTGAAGGAAAGCTGTCCCCGCAGGGATGCTTGGCCGTTGGCGACTGTCAGTGGAGGTTGGTGGTGCAGGGAGGGAGTGCACTTCAGGTGAAGGGGGAGGGAGCAGAGCCCATAAGAGCCCGTTTATTCAAATGCCCTTTCTCCTGACAACCTCTCACCCAGGGATGTGTGTGTGTGTGTGTGTGTGTGTGTGTGTGTGTGTGGCTGGAACACATAACAGGGGCAGTGTAGGCTGACCAGGCAGGAAGAGGTGAAAATAAACAAGAAAATGTGTATCTTAGGGGAAGAGATATTTTCTTTAGAGATTAAATCAAGGCATGGGTACACAGCAAGCCACCAATTACTGAGGATGAGGGCCATACTGTTTGGCACCCAAAGGATGCCAGTGATTGTGTGGGTATAAAGACATGCCCCTGGGGTTTCTGGCATGGCTTTGGTACTCCCCATGTTGCTCCTGAAGTTTCTGTGACTGTGCCCATGTATGTGAATGCATGTGTGAATGAGAGGCTGCTGGAACACCTCATTTGCATGTGAATATTGGGGTAAAATATCTTTTAAATATTCGATTTTCTGGCAGGCCCTTATAACATTATCAGTTCCATTCCTCCCCCGTGTGTAAGCTCATGGTCTCCTCAGCCATCCAGGTCTGCTGCTTCCTTGGCCGTCTTCACATATTCTACTGAGCAAAATGAGGCATCCTATTGGTGGACTTCCAGTCTAGCAAGACCTTTCCTTATTAGATTATTCCAATTATTTTACCAATTTATTTCTGGCTTCAATAAAGACCATTTCCAATTTTCAAATTTGTTTTTCCTTTGGGTGTGGCTACATTAGGTTAACATTTAAATAAAAACAGCTCCCCATTTGTTGTTGTTGTTGATATTGTTCTTTTAGGACTGAGGCCAATTAAATCAAACCCGAGTTTTCATTTCTTCAGACCAATTAAGCGATTTCTTTAGCAATGTGTGATGTATGTGTAAAGTTTTTGCTGCACTCAGAGAGTCCTGGCTGGTTGGTCTGCAGAACGTCTCAAGTCGAGTTTCTCACGAACACCTGTGTCACTGTAGGATCCAGTGAAATGAGGGCTCTGACCCAGCAGGGCTGGTGGGGCTCCAGACTCCGCATTCTAAGCAGCGCCCCGTGGGCTGGTGCTGCTCTCCAGGCAGGGCAGGGCTGCAGCTGCCCCGTGGCCAAATAAGCCATCAGTCCGCCTGGATTTACCTTCCAGAGGAGGGAACGAACTCTCCGTTGAAGCATGGAGCCTCCATACAGTGTCCCCCTGCCCTGAAGAGGAGGTGGACACTGTGTGCTCCTCTATCACGCCTGACCACCTCCACCAGCTACTTGTCATTGATGTCACAACCGAAGGAAAGGATGAACCCCAACCAGGTAACCCACTCCCGACAGCTTTCTTATTCTCCCCACCCCCAGGTGCATCCAGCTGGGCCATGTGCCGTTGGAATGGATGCCCTGGGACACCACTGTGAGTAAGGCGGCCCCTTCCTGCTCCCTACAGAGCCCTAAGTCTCCTTTGTTTATTATTATTCCTGTAGCCTGTGCTTAGCTGTTTCCCGCTCCTGTCCATCAGGACTGGTGTTTTCCTAAAATGCATCTCGTTGTTGTTTTGCTATACTATGCACCTGGCAATTCCTAGATAAGGGTGAGGCCCATGCTGTTCTGCCTCTTTTCACACCATTTAATCCCCATCCCTCTTGCTTCTCCTCTTCTTTCCTCTCTTGACCAATTTCCCTCTTTATTTCCCTCACATTCATCTAGCTTGAGGTTGTCCAGGAAAGGACAGCTGTAGGTGCTTCTCTATGGGCTCCTGGAGTGATTACAGTTGTAGTCCCTATCGTAGCAGGACTTTCATTGTTTATTTTTCAAGGTTATGGTTTCTTCTAGAGAAAAATTTAAGGAATCAACTTAGAAGGACCAGGTGGAGTTGGCGTGGCCTAGTCGTCTCAGCTGTTGGCTTGAGCCAGCCAGTTTGCTCACTGCACCTGCAGCCTTCATTATGGGAGAGTTACTTCACCAACTGACCTTAAGGACCCAGTCAGTGTTCAGGAGCAGCCTCTGGCCTGAAAGATGTAGGCAAAGTCCCCAGAGTCATAGACCTATTGCCTGTGATCCCAAGACTGCGTCCAGCTCACCTTTATTATCTGAGCCCTAAATGGGGTCTATAGCTTCTGTGAAGTGATTAGAGATGATCAACAATGCAAGAGATCCTCTCCTTCAGGCAGGAGTAGAAACTGAAACTGTATGCACGTGTCCAGAGACTCATATGCAAAACTGCAAGTAAGTGCAAAACAGGTGGGACTGAGGAGTTAAGACAAGAGTTTCAGAGCGGGAAAGTCCCACTGGGTGTAAATTTGAGTTCATGTGGGGACACACACACACACACACACACACACACACTTAAATTAAGACCAGACCAAAAAATGCTTTAAAACTCACGTAACAATAGATCACCATTGAGTGGTTAGGGATAGATCTAGGAAAGGATTCCTTCAAAGTAGCCTGTGCTCTTCTATCACACTATTTTTGTAAGGAGAAGGCCCTAGATCAGCCGTGGGCAAACTATGGCCTGCGGGCCGGATCCGGTCCGTTTGAAATGAATAAAACTAAAAAAAAAAAAAGACCGTACCCTTTTATGTAATGATGTTTACTTTGAATTTATATTAGTTCACACAAACACTCCATCCATGCTTTTGTTCTGGCCCTCCGGTCCAGTTTAAGAACCCATTGTGGCCCTCGAGTCAAAAATTTTGCCCACCCCTGCCCTAGATGCTCAACCAGTTGGGATTTCCATTTGATCAAGAGTCAGCATCCTGTGAAAGTAAAGCATTTCATTCCTAGCTATTCCTCGCTGAGCATTTTTGCAGGGAAGGTGTTTTGCCTGGTCTAATGAGGACTCTGAGTCATCTCCTCCCGGCAGCTGAACTGCACCTGTCTTGGCTCCTTCCAGGCATACCCGCGTAGGACGCTGATCCTTGGAGAAATTCCAGTTCTGCTCAGGAATGGCAGCAGACTGGCCGCCAGTGGCATGGAGTGCTGTCTGAATGCTGCAAGGGAGCACGCTATCCCAGCTCCTCTTGAGAAGGCAACACTGAATAAGAAAACAGGTCCAAAATTCAGAAAAGCAGCCAAAACACACAAATCTTTACAGAGTTAATCAGCTGCATGTCATAATTATAAGAGCTCAGATCCCATTCTACGTGCTTATGATATCTATTCGCTTAAGTCTTCACAACTTTCTGTGGTAGATGTGCTGATGACCCCCACCGTGCAGAGGCACAGAGTGGTCAAGGCACCTGTCTGGCGCCACACAGGCAGGTGGTGAGACCAGAGCACCAGTCCCGCCTGGCCGCAGAGCCCACCTTTCAGCCCGTCCATGCTGCCTCTCCAGTGCAAAGGCTTATGGGGGTGCTGTGTGCGCATGGCTTCTGAGGAAGGGCATCCCTTTCCCGGCATGGTGCTGAGGAGTTCTTGCTCAATAAACTTTCCAGAATATGCATGCACTTGACAGTGATGGGTGTAGCTCTGAGGGCTGGGGTTGGGCAAAGCAAAAGTCTTGGGGGCCCTCCAGCTCAGAAAGGCAGTGGTAGCCTTGCTGAGGCAAAGGGGCAAGGGCGACTGGGGGGCAAGGGCTGCCCCTACCCACCTGGAGCTGGGAGACAAAAGAATTTCACCACCACTGGTTTCCTCTGTTCAAGGAACAAAAAGACTCAACACCCCCCACTCTCTCTGGGTTCTGGGGTCCAGCCTTAAATTGTTCTATATTATGATTTTATACTATAACTTTTGAAACCCCAAACCCCAACACCCCACAACGCAGGGCCCTCCCCTTTCAGTATTTGAAGGGATTTAATATCCTTGCATTCTTCTCCATGAATCAACAGGTCCTGACAGGGCATGTGGTTGGAGCAGCCGCCTGCGTGCCTCAGGCAGACTGAAGCAGGCCAAGAATGAAAGGGGGCGGCACAGGGCGGCCAGCATCCAGTCACCTGAGAAAGAAGGAATTCAACCTGGAATAATCCCTCACACTCTTCACATGGGTGCATCTCTCGCCACCCCGCCCAGATGCTCTCTGCCCTCAGGAGCTCCAAAGGCCTGGAGGTCGGAGGAAAGATCCAAGCAAATATGTAGAGCCACCCCCAGCAAGTGGCTTCATGGGACATCTGGGCCTGGTGATAAGCGTGGACAGCCACCTCTTCTCTCGTTCTGGTAGCTTCCTCCGTCTAGTCCTCAGCTATCCCTCCACACATCCTCATCCTCCTTTTTCTTTGGCTTCTCGCCAGATGTAGTTGTCTGGGCTGTGCCATCACCTCATTATCTTGGGTTACTGTTTGAAGGGGTCAGATTGTTCTTGCTGTCTTCTTTAATTTTTGTTTGGACCCTTCTTCATGACCCAGTACTTCCTTTTCTGCCTCACTAGATCTTTTCCTTGTGTCACCATCAGTCATAGCACAGTCCCTCACCCTCAGGTCCCCTCTTCCCTTGACCACAGCCATTGCCCTAGCAACTACTATAACCCTGAGTTAAATTTATAAAAGAGAAAATTTCATCGTTCCCATATCCTGATCCCTCCATTCTCTAATAGTCTTTTTCTGAATGAGGGGGCGAGGGAAGGCAGGAGGTCCCCTTGACCAAGTATTGGGAGCTTGGAAAAGACACATGGGTCTCTTTCTCCTGTTTCTAGCTGAACATGATAGTTGTTTAGTTTAAAACTTCCTCTGATTACAGTCATGAGAGGGACTAAGAGGTCCTTTAACAAAGAACCTCTGAGCACTGACAGTGTGTATGAAACTGTGGATACTTACGATTTGCCAAGAGAGCTCAAACAGCATTTGGAATTCTGGGGCTTTTGAGCACGGAGGTGGAATGCTTACATAATCATTCTGCCCAAGGATGGCTGAAGTAGAAGGAAGCAGATGGCCAGAGTGGGGGGCAGGAGGGCAGTGCTGAGTTGACACCAGCAAACTCCCCGTGTCCACCATGGCCTCTGGAGACAGGAGCGCCCTCCCAGGGGTCCCGGGCCTGCATGGGTGGGGCCGGTGGGGCAAGTCCCACCATCACCACTGCCCTGGCACAGTCCCACCTCCTCTGACTGCACCTCACTTCTGGAGTCAGAGCAGCTCGCATGTGTCATCAAAGCCCCAGAACGGGAGACTCCACCAAACCACGCCCTCTCCCTCATCCCCTCCTGCTGAAAACTGTAATCTTGCAGGCAGACAATGAAGATAGGACAACTATTCAGAAAAGCTCGTGGCTTTGGAGACTCAGGACATGTCCCAACTGCACCTGCAGGTTTTCTTTTCCTGGGCCGATGGGCACTGGCTGCGCTGCACCTGCCGCAGGCCAGCGCCTTGCCTTTCAGTCACATACCTGGAGCTGGGCGTGCAGGCCCTGGCCTGCTCCACATCCTGCTCTGCCCGTGATGATATCTTCTGCACCCCACTAGCTTCTCAGCAGGCCTGCACAGCCAGGCTGCTGCTCTTAAATCCGCCATTTGGTTTTCTGTAATTATATGTAAAGGGAAAGAAAAGCACCCCACCCTTATCTCACCTACTTAGCTGTTTTCTTTCTTCTTCTTCGTTTTTTTAAGTGTGTTTACTGATTTTAGATAGAGAGAGAGGGAAACATAGATGAGAGAGAAATATCAATCCATTGCCTACTGCCTGCCCCCTACTGGGGATGAAGTCTGAAACCTGGGCATGTGTCCTGACTCGGATTTGAACTGGTGACCTCTAAGGGCATGGGAAGATGCTCAGCTAACTGAGCCACACTGGACACAGCTTAGCTGTTTTCTTTTTAAAAATTCATGCCATAAAACTTTGTCCCTACTCAGTTAATCTTTTTCTTTATTTCACATCCTCTTGACCTCCTTTTCTCTCCTGGTTCTCCTTTTCCTCCTCTTCTACCCACTTCCCTCCTCCTCCTCCTCCTCTTCTTCCTCCTCCTCCTTTTCTTCCTCCTCCCCACTCAAGACAACAGCACATCTGATATCTTAGATTGTGTGCTCCTTGCATGGAGAGATTATGTCTTCTTTTGCATATTGCTCTTGTCATTTACTATACAGCCTGCAGATGTTGGATGTATTGGCATGTGCACAACATACATAAATCCACACATGATGATTTTTAGGGTTCTTAGAAATGAAAAGCGTGAGCCCACTTCCTAATGACTGACTAATTCTCAGAGCTGCTGTATTCTTTTCTGCACTTATATGAATCAGAATAGAGTACTGAGTAGTATTTAGAAATCCCAAGAGACAAGCAGCCTGTTTTGTACTTGGTCAAATTTACACTATCCAATTTAAGAACATAGCAAGTAAACCAAGGTATGAATTTGGTCAGATGGATCTCACATGACTTGGATTCAAGTTAGTTTATTGAATGGGACTTTAGACTTTTAGACTTTCTTACAAACCATGCATTTTATTAATTTCTCTTTATTATTTCAGCACCTTAGAGCCAGAATAACAAACACATTAAGTCTTGAATGTGGTTAATCAGGACCATAGTCATTAGTCCTATGGTTCCAATTGCTTTAGAATTATTGGTATTTTTACAGAAGGAGAAATTCAAGGAACTCTAATGTGTCTGTTAAATGGGATAAACTACCATTTGTATGTGACTTTGAGATGATGGGGAAGTGTGTGTGTGTGTGTGTGTGTGTGTGTGTGTGTGAATTAATAGAAGTCATTTCACTAACACTAACTCTATAAGAGTGTAATTTTCATGAAAATTCTAGTTATGCTTACATTGGAGTTTTATCCTAGCTTTTTGAGAGTCATTTCTGTTAGTTAGATTATTAAAGATATTTTTGAGATATCCTTTTACTTCCTTTCACTGGCTGAGTAACTTAGGCATTAGCATATATTTGGTCACATGAACGGGCCCAGAAGCCAGGGTTTTTTATTTCCAGGTTGTTGGTGTCCTTATTTCATCATTACTTAGGAGCTGCTATTGAGAATGAAAGCATACTCCAAGACAGGGCACACATTTCCCTGGCTATTAAGCTATGTATATCAGAGTTTACAAAATAGTATCATGGATATTATCTCATTCAATTCTTACAAAAATCCTGTGAGATGAAGGCAGGGAATAGGTATTATTCCCATTTTACATGAAGTGTAATTTTTGGAATGTTTTATAGACTATAAATAGGGTCACCATACATTATGCTTTTGTCTGGGACAACCCCAAGTTATGTTGTTCTTGTGTAATTATTAGCATCAACTTTCTCTCAATATTATGTTTGGATGACAGATACTATGGTCCCTAACAATCTATAAATCACTTTTCACTTGTATTAGGCTTTCAAAATTCATGTAGTCTGTGCAAGACAATATGATAGCTCATGACAATAAGAGACAATCAGAGCTACAACCTGGTTAAGGGCCTGGGCTGCAAGCCCAAGACACAACTCTACTAGTTGTACATCCTTAGGCTAATTACTGTCACCGAGTAAGTGCCATGTATCATTTCTTGTGTTTGCTGCTTGATCACATCGCTTTTTCTCATTGGCATCTTCTTCTTGTTCCGATAGAAGTCTTTCTCTGAACAAATGCCCAGGTGCCCAAAGAAACATCCCTTGTCCTTTTTTATGAGGAGTCCAGCCCTTTTCACTCCTTCCTGAATGACTTCTGCCATCCTCCTCATAAACCAGCAGTGACCTCAGCTCCTGTGGTTGGTTGACACACTTTTGTCCCTGTGCTGACCTTAGAGTCATAGAGTCTGACAGCCTGGCTACTATTCACAAACATCTGGACTCTTGGCAAGGCAAGGTTCCAGCCTAAGTTTCCGATTGATATTGGTACCAAACATGGACGCATTTACTTCCAAACTGGACACTTCAAGAAAAAAAATTCCAAAATTCCAAGGTGTTTCAGATGACAAGAGTGCCCGGAAGAGAGTTGGCCATGGTCTCACTCACATACATACACATTACATAGCACCACCGGGTAGTCTTGAAGGTGCAATTTGAAGATTCTTCAGGAGCCTGGAGCTTTAAATTACTCCAAACCTCATGGGGTATGCATAGCAAGAATAATAAATATTGCTTTAGAAAAAGGTTTCTAACATTAGAACTAGATGAGGTCTGCTCTTGGCTTTGCTCTTTACCAGTGTGGGACATTGAGAAAGTTTCTTAATTTTCCTAAACTCCAATTTTCTCAATCTGTAGGATGGAACTGTTAATATTTATGTTTGCCTCAGGATAGATGTGATAAATGAAATAATGAATATAATATTTAGCATAATCCGGGAACAAAGGTGTTCATTGAATTTTTGTGTAATGTATTATAGGGATTGTTTTATTCTACTTTCTGATTCTACTGTTATATCTGAAAGATTCATTAAGGAATACTTGACCAAATGGTTTTAATTAATCTTCTGGATTGGCCTGTGCTGTGGGGCTAACTCCTTCTACCAGGAGGTAGTGACTCAAATTCTAGATGTCACTTGCAGAGAGAACTTGTAAGTCCTCTGCTGAAGTGCATGCCATTCTCCATCTTTAGGCCCCGTTGCCTGGCTTTAAGCTGTGGTGTCCCTTGGGCCACACAAAGACTTTAGAGATGGGGATAGGAGATAGGAAGGAGCAACTCGGGTTAAGGAAAGACAGACTGTGTTTCACACAATTTATTCAATGTCCTTTAAGTTGACAAACTTCTCACCCAGGGAACTCTCTGTGAGTCTGGTTGGACCACATAATAGAGGCAGTGTGGGATGACCAGGCAGGAGAAGGTGAAAATAAACAAGAGGATGTGTGTCTTAGAGGAAGAAATATATTCTTGACAGATTAGGTAGGAGGCATGAGGTACACAGAAAGCCACAAATTACCAGTGAGGGAACTGTGAGCAATTAACTACCGCATAAGGTAATGGCACTCTGATAAAGACATTTCAAATGTAGAAGCATGCTTTGCTTCACATAGAATATTCCACTGTTAGACTTCTTTCCTTTGTTGCTCCCCCTGTGAAACTGAGCAAGTTTCCTTCAGATACATCTCATGAGAAGGGGGCTTTGATTGGCGTGGCTGTATTCAGGTGGCTCCTCCTTCAATGGTAACTGAGGCTGGAAATACTTCAAGAGATCATTTGCTTTACTCTAACAGAAAGGGGGGCTGCAAATCAGAAAAGATGAATATTTTACTTCTACCTCTTTTTGAACTATTACCAACCAACCTTGACAATTTGATGAGCTGTAACTAACACATACATGGATTAAAGTTTTATTTTATTGTGTATCTTTCATAGTCTCTCCACGTCAAATGCAATTCCCACCCTTTCTTTGCCATACTTGGTGAGAAATAATCATCAGTTCTGGATGACTATGGGGGAGTTAGAGGCTGATTCTGTGAGGAAATGGACCCAGTTAGATAAAATGCACTAGGAAAAATGGACAACCTGAGGAGCAGCTCAGAGAAACCTCTTATAGACATTACTATCTTTTTAGTTTCACAGTATATTTAATTTCCTTTAATAATATTCTTTAACTAAAAATTATATATCTTTTTTGGGGGGAGTAGGGGAGAAGGAGGCAGGAGAGGGACTGTCACAGTGAATCTAAACAGTGATAACTGTCACACAGCATAGAGTCTTATCATATAATATGAACAAGGTGAGGGCAGAGCAACTGACCTAGAATATTTTAACCCTCATGGCTTAGCACGAAGCAGGAACTTAGTGAATGTTTTGGATGATTTTATAATGCAAGCACTTGCTGGTTTGGCTTCTTACAAGTGCAATCTTGTACCCAAAGATATTTACAGGTTAAGAATGCAGGACTACCAGAATGCAGTGGCAGTTTTAAAATCCTGTCGTTTAAAAAAAGTACTTGATTGTTTCCCAAAGAGAATCTCTCCAAGCTGCTTGCGGGGCGATGCTCTGCTCTCCCAAAGGGGCCTGGCCTGCTTTCTGCTCCTCTTTGCAGAGCACTGGGAGGAGACGGGGAAGCCAAAGCGTTGAGAAGTCAGTGAGAGGAAGGTTACACTCAATCTTCCAAATTACACTTGTTCATCCATCGTCCTAATGAGTCGCCCCGAAGGCAGGCAAACACGGGCTGAGAAACACTGGCTGTACCTCGCGGGATGAGGACTCAGGACAGGCCTGGCGGCAGAGCTCGGAGTAAGAGGGAAGAAATCTCGTCCTCAAAGGTCCTCTGTACTCAGGTGACCCTGCTATTAAGTTGAGTAAAATTTCAGTGTTAAAATCACTTATGAGTTCTACAGTAGTGAAATGAAGAGGCTCCAGAAATCTAGATATACTAGCAGAGGAAATGATTGGGCAGATTATGATGAGGAACAGCCGAGGGGTGTGAACGGAGCCTATGAGATCTTACGGTCAAGTACTAACATCATCTTAGGTTTCACTTAAATTATTTAGAATTCTTTTAAGACTTTTTTTTTAGTTTTAAATAATATGTAATAAAACAGGGTTATTCACTTAATCAAACTACAATAAAAAGTTTAGGTACAGCTGTATAAGATTAGTTCTTTAAATGATATGTTAAAATCATGGCCAATTATGGTGCATGATGTTAGCAAAGAAGTTCAAAGAATGTGCACCGCATGGAAAGGAATCGGCCTCTCCTGCATTGAGCACAGCAGGCCTTTCTGGAGGGTAATCTGGTAACATGTACTACAAATCTCGAGATCATACTGGCCTCTAACTCAACATTCCTCTATTTACAAACTTACCCCAAGTAACCAATAATGCATGTGAGAAGATTTGTCTATAAGACTAGTTCATTTCAGAAATTATTTATAACAGCAAAAATGTGTGAACCAACACATATCAGTGGCAGGGAAGTGGTTGAGTGAGTATGTAGTGTTGGGACACCAGGCAGCCATTACAAGTGAGGCTGTAGACAAACATCTAATGACCTGAGAAAATGTTCATGAGATCGTGGTGCACAAAACCAGCAGCTTACAAAAGAGCATTTTCAACATGATCACCTAAAAACATATAGGGTGCCTTAAGAGAACCTGAAAGAATCTATCCCAGAATATTAATGAATAATTGAATTTTATTTGTTGAATTTCCTAAACTTCTGAAGTATTCTTCAGTTAATCTCTATTACTTTGTAATCAGAAAGATATAATTACAAAATTAAAAGCATTGTGTATTGCATTATTTATACGTACTCAAGATAGAAAAATTGTGTCAAAGTCCATCTAAATAACAATCTAAAATTTTAAGAAAATACTTGGACAGTAAAATGTCTTTATTTCTTGGAATTGCTTATTCCACTTATTTGTAACTGTCCATTTTTTAATACAATGTACTCTTTTGCTTCATCTTATATAGTAAAAAGTATTTAATATCCAAAAAGCTTCTAAATATTTACATATTGACAGAAGAGATATTAGCTGCTTGCGCATGTTCACTAAAGAGATAGACAGTAACTCAAAGAGCATAACTAAGCCCATCTTTTCATGCTTCCACCCAACGCCCACAGGCACCTGCTGGATAGTGGGGGGCAGAGGGAAGTCAGGTCCCCTTAGAAGGGAGTATGCAAGGGAATCCAAGGCAGTGACGGGGACAGAGTAGAACGGACGTAGGAAGCAGAGGGAGCCAGAACAGGCTTGCCAGCTGAGTGCAATGGTAGGGGAAGGGGCAACCAGGATGACTCCAGAAATAAACTGAAAGCTGTGCCCATGCATCATTCATTAAACTCAAGAAACAGCACTTTCCTCTTCCCCTGCTTGCCAAGAGTTTGGATTTATCTTATTGTACTTTGTACTTTTCAACCCACAGTATTTATTGAGAGACGTTCTGTGCAGAGGACTGTACTAACTGTTATGACAGATATAAAGATGGGTATGATGAGACCCCCAGCCCTCAGATACTTACAATTTAGGCAGGTTGAATGACAAAGCCTCATACAATAATAAAGATCATATTAAAATATGCGACATGTTTCTTTCATCTCTTTAAATCTCCCTCAGTGCCTAGCAGAATGGTATTCAAATGTTAAATGCCAGTGTCTTTCGATACCATCTTAATTATTTACTGCTCCAAAAACATTCAGTAATTTCTATGATTTTTATTGATTGTTTTTTTCTTTACAGAGAGGAAGGGAGAGGGATAGAGAGTTAGAAACATCGATGAGAGAGAAACATTGATCAGCTGCCTCCTGCACACACCCTACTGGGGATGTGCCTGCAACCAAGGTACATGGCCTTGACTGGAAATGAACCTAGGACCCTTGAGTCCGCAGGCTGATGCTCTATCCACTGAGCCAAACCGGTTAGGGCTCTATGATTTTTAATTTTATTATATCTAGCATTTTTCTGACATGAAAAATACTTGCCTTAATAGTTGCCTTATATAATTCAAGATAATATAATTTCACTATTCATTTCATTAATACAAACTTGTCTGATAGTTATATGCTTCAACATATGTTTAGGTATAAAATACCTCTAGCAATGTTAAACCCAAACCCAACAACATCTAATAAGAAACTTGTCTTATATCCCTTTTACTTGGTTCTTACACTAAAGTTAAATGATATATGTAAGTGAACAACATCCCCCACCCAAACACACAATTCAATATCATCTTTCTAAATAAAAAACATATATATACAATACATAGACACCTCCTTTTTTATACTCATTTGAGGCAACACAGACATTTAGTTATTCACATATCAATGTATTCATTTGGATCTTTGAATATGTGGACTTCAAATTCCATTTGGCTCTGTAAAATAAAAGTGCTAAAATTAGTACAGACTTACGAAAAAGGCAGAACAAAACAAAGATATTCCATATGTCTCCTTGGAAGAGACACAAGATAACAACATCAAGAACTTGTGATGGTCATGCATTTTCTGTTCACTTACAGATGGTGACAGTACAGATTATATTCCAAGTACAATACTTAGTGTGGGGCTACAAGGTGAGCAAGACTACACGGCCCAGATCTTCAGGAGCCTCCAGTCTAGTGGCAGAAACCATCCAGAAACTGATGAGCTTAATTCACTGAAGTAAGGGATGCAATAAAGTAAACACACAGTAGACTATGGGAGGCCAGGAGGACTAATTATGTCACAGCCAGTCGGTGGCAGGTAGCAGACATGCTTCCTAGAGCAAGAGAAGCTGGACAAACAGTTGGGCATAGGGAAGGAATGTAGTCTAGTAAGACAAAAACCCCAAAGCTGGATGCTTGGGATTAATAGGGAGAGTGTGGTGTGGTGACCTCAGCAAGAGCAGCTTCAAGTGTGGAGAGGAAGAAGTAATGGTAGTGTAGGTTGCAAATATGGACAATTCTTTCAAGACATTTGACTTTGAAAAACAAAGCCATTGGACTGAAAATAAAAGTAGTTGTGTAATTAAGGTAAGATCTCTCTTTTCCTTTCCTTCCTTCCTTGCTTCCTTCCTCTTTCTTTTGCTCCCACCTTTCCTCCCTTCCTCCTTCCTTTCTACCTCTTTTTTTTCTATTCTTTTCTTTTCCAAATGGGACAGGTTTAGACCTGTTTAAATCCTGATGAGAAAGTTTATTGAGATTATCTATTGGATATGTCGAGTAGGCAGCTGGAGATACAGACTAGAGACTGGGGGAAGGTGTATTGTAATATTTATATACCAAATCATTCTACCTGCTTAAAATTTTCCAATGAATCCTCAGGCACTCAAGACAAAATCCAAACTCCAAGCTTCCTTGGGATTGGCCCTTCTATGCATCTCCAGCATCATCACTCATCACCAGTTTCATACCACACCAAATACTCTTTGAATACAGATTCATTTCTCTCTCGTGTGCGCGTCATGCCTTCCCTTTGCTTAGATTATTCATTATTCATCCCCATTTTGACCTAGCTGACTATTGTGTCCTTGAAACCTAGCCTTCCTTGTCCCACCAGCCATTTACCAGTCATTTGATACAGCTGGTTTTGATGCGGTCTTCGTGAGCACCACAATATTCTATACATATCTCTATGGACTCTAGAACCAGGGGACCCAGGGTACTTCATAATTGTTGCATGAACTTGGACAAGTGGGCTAAACTCTTCAAACCTCAGTTTCCTCATCTGTAAAATGAGAATAATAAGACTACCTACTTCATAGGTTTGATAAGGGAATTAAATGAGGTGATGTGGATGATAGTGCTTATAATAGTGGATGGCATAGATGAAACCTGTATAAGCCATTAACTATTATTATAATAATACTTATCATACTGTTGAGTAATTATTTTCATGTTGACGTTCCTCCTAAAAAATATTAACCCTTGAGCACTTCAATTAAGCCTTTCGTATGTGCTTCTGGTCCACATTAAGCTTCAATAATTGTTTCTACATAAATGAATGAGTTAATGAGTAAACAAACAATAGCATTCGGCCACAATAGTACTATAAAATGAACCATCAAGTTCTTCTTCAGTGGGCTTTCTCTATCTATAAGCTATTCTCTGTGGCTGAAGGTTATTTGTTTGATACATCACTCACCAAACCAAGAAGACTTGATTGTTGATCCTACATTATATTTTGGTCACTGTTCAGTAAAAAATAATATCTTTCTTCCTTTTTTAAATATCTACCCTAGGATGTGTTTTTGGATTTTATAGAGAGGGATGGAGGGAGGGAGGGAGAGAGAGAGAGAGAGCGAGAGAGCGAGAAGTGATAGAGAAACATTGATCAGTTGCCTCCTTTACATGCTCCAATGAAGGATGGGACCCATAATCCAAGTATGTGCCCTGACTGGGAATCAAACCTGCAGCCTTTTAGTGCACTGAATGGTGCTCCAATCCCCTGGCCAGTGTAACAATATCTTTCTTTACCTTTGGATCAGGTAGACATGGTCCAAAAGCTTCCAGTAGAAGAGTTTCTTCTCTCACAGCTTGTTCATAATCTGAGAAGGACAGTTTCCCATCATGGTCATGATCCTAGGAGTGACCAGCCGTATATGCGTCAACATGTAAAATACTTATTGCAAATACAACTGTCTTTTCATGGTCAAGTGTAAATGGAAAAAAAGGTATTAGAGAAATGAGACTAGTTAAATTGTAATGAACTATCAATATTATAAAAAAAGAGCATAATCCAGGTGTTTGATTTCACCAAGCAGAAAACTGATAGTTACTATCATTTGAATTATTATTTTTATCCCACAATTAGCCTTTAAATTTTAATATAAAACTCTAAATTATACATATTTACCATTTTCTTAAGTGTTATTTCAACCAAATCTTTGATTCCTTCATCAGGGTCTTCTTCAGATGGCTGTTTAAGAAGGCTGTTCTTCAACATGTGGAACATTTCCTCCTTTGAAATGAATCCATCACCATTCAAATCAAACACTTCAAAGCAATCTTTTAAAAAATAGCCAATTAGGAATTTGATATTATCCTTAAGGTAACATTTGTTCTGATACAGTTTTCAAGACCAAGGTCTATATTGATGTTCTTATCAATGCCACAGGCCTTAACACAATCTTATTTCCATAATAAATGCTTAATGTTCACTTGTTGAATATATGCAACAATCCTTAGAAAAAGTTTCATTACAATCAGCTATGGAGAAGCATGACAAGAGACAATAAGTTGGCATAATATTCCCCAGGTATTATGTTGAGTGAAATAAGCCAATCAGAAAAAGATAAGTATCACATGATCTCACTTATAGGTGGAATCTAATGAACTGATGAACAAAAAAGATCCAGAGACATAGAAGCATGTAACAGACTGAAGATCCTCAGAGGGAAGGGGGGGAGTAGGGGGGGAATGATTAATCAAATAACTTATATGCATATTATGCACATATGCATAATACATGGTCACAGACATAGTGTGGTGAATGCCGGAGGGGGGGGGGGATTGAATTGTGGAGGGGGTCAATGGGGGAAAAACAAGGGACATCTGTAATTCTTTCAACAATAAATATAAGTTTAAAAAAAGAAAATTAAGGTAAAAAAGAAGCAATAAGTTGAAATTTTTCATCTTGAAACTCGTGGAAAACTGACTGACATATAATTCTTTTATTTTTATTAAAAAATTTTAATGTTGACATAATTCTTAAACAGAGTTCATCAAAATTAAGAATTAACTAAGAATCAGAGCACTAGAATCAATATCCCCTACTTTTATGGTTATAATTCAAGTACTTAAATATGCAAAAACATAATCTTAAGACCTGTAATGTAAATGTATATATACATGATTAGCACCTATAACATGTGCTTATCTAGTCTTGCTTGACATGAATTACTCTTCAAAATCTCTTGATTTTTCTTTTAATTAATTTTTTTCAACCTTTAGCATTGACTTGAATTTGCTCCATAAAAGAGGCTAATGGGTATTCCAACCAACCAACCAACCAACCAACCAACAGACAACCTACTTCACTGGCTAGGTTGGAAGAAATCGGTTTAAAATGTTTTAGATATGTTAGGCATAATGTGCAAACCAGTAGGATAACCTGAAATCTTACATTTCATTTTTTCTTCCAAAGTTCCTCGAAGAAACAGTGATAATCCATATACCCACTCTGATACACTTACACAACCATCATTGTCTTTATCAAAACCTCGGAATACTAAAAAGAAAAAGAAGGGCAATGTAATACTTGTGCTACATTTTTACTCTCAGTAATGTATCTACATTGGTACTACTCACTTTGAAAATTTAAACAAAACTTCAGGATCATATGGTCCAACATTCCCATTTGACAAAGGAAGAAACTAACTTTCACATTTTCTCCTCATATTTTGTGGGAACAAAGTAAATTCTGAATATCTAAATATGTTAATAACTAATTATTAACATATAACTGTTGATATATTAAATGTGTTGCTATACTAACATAAAATATATAATTTTGTACTTTTGTTACTCAACAAATGTAATGCTTTATTACATGGTAGACCGGACTATATCTTGATTCTTATTGAAATATTTTCAATGATGTAAAGAAACTTAAATGTCCTTTTAAAACTATTCTTCTTATTATATTTATTAAGTAAAAATAGAAGTAGTTTAGGTTTTCTGTTATAAAGTAAGGGAAACCTAATTATTCAAGCTGACTGTCCACTTCTTAAATACACAAAATAGAGTGGATACTATTTCCATCCCTATGATCTTTTTCTTTTAAAAAAATTTAATTTATTGGGGTTACATTGGTTAACACAATTATATAGTTGTAAGGTATATAATTCTGTAATACATTATCTACATATTGTATTGTGTGTTCACACCCCAACTCAAGTCTTTTTCCATCACCATTCATCCCCCCTTAGCCTCCCTCACTCTCATTTCCCTCTCCTATGATCTTTTTCTTGAATATAAAGATTTCAATTTTATATTTGAATGAAATTGGGAATATAGAACATCAAGGTTTTACAAACAGTAAGTCCAACTCAATACTTTTTTTTCAGTTATGGCTGGATTTGTATTTCTCCTTACCTCTGTCCATAATCATGTCATCTGTCATTCCAAATGTCACATGCAAGAAGTTTCTAAATGCATTACGATCCAGTCCATTGACTACACCTTGTCGCTCTATTATATCTCCCACCAAGTTATAATAAAGTTTTATAAGACACTTCACTTCAAATTTATTAACTGTGGAAAAATAAAGTTAAGATATAACAAAAATGTGTTTTAATCTTTAATTTCTAACTTAAATTTTGCATTAATGAATTTATAGACTAACATTTTAAAGCCATCAGATATGTAGTTGTCAGCAATCCTATGGTATTTTTTTAATCCTTATCCAAGGCTATGTTTTTACTGATTTTAGAGTGGGAGGAGAGAGAGAGAGAGAGAGAGAGAGAGAGAGAGAGAGAGAGAGAATTGCCTCCCCTACCCATCCCCATCAGGGATCCAACTACAACCTAGGTATGTGGTATGTGCCCTGACCTGGAATCATCCCCAACCTTGTAGATTACAGGGGTTATGGGGATGCTCCAACCAACTGAGCTACCCAGCCAGGGCAGACGACATATCTGTTTTGAGATTCATGACCCTTAAGTTAACAGAGGATGGCTACTACAGAGGATTCTCCACTAAAATGAGAGAAAAAGCCTTCCCTCCAATATCCAACAGGTGCAAGTTCAGTCGGACTTAGGAAAAAAGAAGACAGTATCAGTCCAGTTACCTGAATAATGATTGTGGGGTCCAATCCTAGACTTTAAGAGGCAGTAGGGATATGATTCAGAGTAAGCATGGTAATGTTTAAGAATTCTAACTTTCCTTGCATTTTGATTACAGGCACTCATGAGACTTGTAATTTAGCATTCCCCTGGAAATAGATACCATGCTCCTGAAAGTCAGGAGACAATTTTTATTTCATATTAGCCTTAGTAAATCCATTATTGAGATTTTGGAAATTAAAATCACCCTTTTCCAATAAAAAAAAGTGTTTAAACATATTTTAGTACTCTTGTAGCTCATATTGCAGATGAAATGAAATTAACATGCAATTATTCAGCAGTACTTTGAATGAAGGCAAATTTTATTGAAAGGATACACACACATTCATATTTGTCAACACACATCATTGTATAAAGGGTGGTGTTTTTAAAGAGTGAGATAATTATTTGTGTTCCAATTCCCATTTCAGATATGTTAAGTGGAAGGGTTATTGCCTAACATTAAGAACAAAAAAGTGAGTCCTAACCAATGTGGCTCAGTGGATAGAGCATCAGCCTGTGGACTGAAGGGTCCCAGATTCGATTCCGGTCAAGGGCATGTACCTTGGTTGTGGGCACATCCCCAGTGGGCGGTGTGCAGGAGGCAGCTGATTGATGTTTCTCTCTCATCGATGTTTCTAACTCTCTATCCCTCTCCTTTCCTCTCTGTAAAAAAATCAATAAAAATATATATTTTTAAAAAAGAACAAAAAAGTGAGTTTAAATATGAATTATAGGTAGAAGATGGGGATGAGTTTATTTCAAAACAAGACAGAGTATTTTTTAAAACAAGGACAAAACCTGCATGCATGTAAAAGAAGACAGAACATAGAAATGGAGAAATAACATCTAATCCTACAGGTCAGAACAGGCCTGAGTATGATTTCTGGTTTGGGATACCAAAATGTAAGAGGGATATTAAAAACCTTGAAAAACAAATGATTTAGTAAATAAATTAAATAATAGACAACAGTATAATGATTATAATTTTTAAAAGAGCTGTTAGTTGCAGTAGAAAATGGTATACCAGTTTGTCAAAAAGTTAAACACAGAAATTCTGTGTAATCCAGTGATTCACTTCTGGGTATATACCCAGAGAACTGAAAGCAGGGGCTCAAATACTTGTACACCAAGCATGTCAAACTCAAAGGCTACCATGGGCCAAATAAACAAGGTTTAAGTTTATGTGGGCAGCAAAAAACAAAAGCTTCAATTTTCATAGAAACGTAGGTTTATTTCAATAGAGACATGCTGAATAAAAAGGGCTGAAATAAATGAGTAATCATTAACATAAAATAATGGAACATTTTAATAAAAATTAATATTTTTTTCTTGAACATTAACTTACCAGACACTGAATAACTGCACAAATTATTAAGCGTAATGCAAATAAACCTATTTTTCTTGTTCTCTGAAAGAGAAATATTTCCTGTTGCGCACATCAAACAAGTCAGTCCAAGACTAATGATGTGGCAATCACCTGCTAAAATATTTGCTGCGAGTATTAGTGGACAGAATGGTGTGCCTGTGCATAAGGTGCATAAGGGAAATGAATGCAACACGATTACAGTAATCAGTCATTAGCAAACGTTGTAGTTCGTTATTAATAACTAGAGGCCCAGTGCATGAAATTCGTGCACTGGTAGAGTCCCTAGCAGCTGCCGGCTGCCAGCCAGGGCCTCCCTCCCTTCCCCTGGCTGGCCCTGCCCCCTGGTCGAATTTCCAGACAACTCATGGTTGAGGGGACAATTTGCATACTATGCTTTTATTATATAGGATTATGTATAACAGAATATTGTAAAAATTAAGTTACAAAATTTTTATTAAAATATTTCTTACATACCATTATATTGGCTGGGCCGCAAAAAATATTCATTGTGGGCCACATGTGGCCCCCAGGCTGCGAGTTTGACATGATTGTTACACACCAAAGATCATAGCAACATTATTCACAGTAGCCAAAAGTGGAAGCAATCAAGTGTCCACTGGTGAATGAATGGATAAACAAAATATAGTAAATGCATACTATGGGTGATTATTTGGTTTTTTAAAGGAGGGAAATTTTGGCACATGCTATAGCATGGATGAAACTTGAAAACTTTATGATGAGTGAAATAAGCCAAACAAAAAAGAACAAATACTGTATGATATCACTTATATGATATACCTAGAGTGATGAAATTAATAGAGACAGAAAGTAGAATGGTAGTTGCCAGGGGTTTGGGGAAGTGGAAAATGGGGAGTTATACTATCATGGGTATAGAGTTTCAGTTGGCAAAGATAAAAATGTTCTGGAGCTTAATGGTGGTAACAGTTGTGCAACAATTTAAATAAATTGAATACACAGAGCTGTACAATTAAAATAGTAAAATTTAACCACAATTTAAAAATATTCCCAAAGTAAAAAGGCTGTTGGCTAGTTGGGAAAGAAAAGACTGCTTAAAGAATGACTATACAACATCCCCTTCACTCAGCATTTTATGTTTCATCTTTTCCATCTCGGCTGAAATAAAGATTAAAGAATATTAGCTTAATTTATTACCCAAGGATCCAAGATTAGCCATAAGAAAACTTTTCTTGCTGAAATGTTTCTTAAGTTCTAGAATACAATACTAAATACAGTTAAGAAAAATTCAAGGATGGGCTTTCATTTTTTGGGGTTGGTTTGATTGTTCTCAGATCCTATCTGTAGAGTCGCAGATTAACTATATGACCACTGGAGATACTTTCTTCTCTGATTCCACAAAATTTATCCATTTAATCCTAGTGGGATTATCATCTGCCAACTGAAAGGAAATATAACTTTAGGTGAAAGGTCCTCTGTTTAAAGGAATTTAAAATTATTATAATGTCAAGGACTTGAAACTCTTTCTATAGAATTTAACTAGTAATCATCCAAGTTTTTCAGGCTCACTTTAAAATGTTTATGTAAGTACAAAAAGCAAAAGAGTTTATCCTGCCATGTGTTTATCTTTTAATACACTCACCTCTTAATTATTCACAGAATGTCTGTTTGCAAATGTACTGAACAGGGAGCAAATTAAATTCAGCATTGTATATTGAAATTATTGCATTTTGTATTCAAAGTGTTTACCAGATGTTTTAGAGGGTGTGGTCTTCTCCCAGAAATGGAAGTATTTTAAGAAAAACAACAACAGAACAAACTCTCATCATATTATAATAACCATAATAATGCCTTAAATGACAGGATGACTATTTTTCTAAGAAGTTTAAGATGCTTATACACACTCTAATTTTCATTTACAGCACCACTCCACTAAGAGAGCCTTTCTTACTACTCATTGCATTAGGTACACACACAATTAAAAGAAACGAGATCCTGTAATCTCTAGAACTACATTAAAACATGTTTGTTCCTCCTTCTTTGCACAGTGGGAGTGGTCTTGGGATTATGTCTTCTTCTATTTCCTCAGGTGGCCAGTAGTTTTGCAATCAGCATACAATTCATAAGCTTGCTCATTGGACAACACCGTCTTCACCTAAACCATGTCCTTATCTTCCTGGCCTAGGTACAGTTCTGTTTTTCAGTCTGAGTACAATTCTAAAGTTACCTAGGAAATTCTAGGACCGCCTTTTAGAATGTGCAGTGGGAGCAGATACCTTTAATAAGTGCTCATCTTGTCACCGGCAAAGTACCCTGCAACCCCACCAGCAACTGGAGAGTGGAAGTCTAGAGCTGGGAACAGATTCTTTACCATGTGTTTAGCTTCGGGGAGCTCTTTGGGTTCACTTCCCTTCCAGCTCTGACATAGGTTTGCTTCCTAAGGGTGTTCAGCCCTCGATAACCATTTTCCCTTACGGATCTCTTGGTAAGTATCCAGTATTGAACCCTGTCATTTTACTTGCTCTAGAAAGCTAGAATGCAGGTGTATGTTGCTTGTGATACTTTTCTCGACTCCCTGGTTTTTAATAGTCACTTTACACCTATGGCCGAGTCTAAAACCACATGTGTCTCCTGGGTATATAAATCACGTTTCTGTAATGTAAGGGTAAATTAAGAAGAGCGCTTGAGAAGCAAGTAAGTGTACTTGTGGGAGTGCAATCCTAGATGCCTGGACACCTGGATAGCGATCCTTAAGTTGATTGGCAGGCGTGGAGCCTGCTCCGAAAAGCTAACATCCAGGTATTCTCATCCAGGCTTCTCTTTAAGGGTGGTGGAGGGGACTCCAGGGCCCTAAGGCTTGGAGTTAGAAAGCAGGTTGAGCAGAAAATTTTAGCACCGGGTAGGGCAGGAGACCTGGACCAGGAGCCTGTGCTAATCCAGCACTTGATTCGTACTTACAATGCTTGCAATTTTTAGTTAAGGTGTCCGTCAACTTCTGCAACTTCTTGCGGTTCATGCCGTGCACTCAGGAAATCGGGCAGAGGCGGGTGACTAGGGATGCGGCTGCCCGGATCCTCGCTGGGCCTGGGTCTGGGCCGGGAAAAGCGCCCTGGGTCTCCATCGCCCCACACCTGCTGTGCTCTAACACACAAAGTGGCCATGGCAACGCCCTGGCCGGCCGCTGATTGGTTCCCTGGCGCGCGCAGTGTGCGTGCACCGCGCTAACAAACAACGTGGCCATGGCAACGGCTGGGCCAGCTTCTGATTCGCTCCTGGGGCTGGGGAGCGCCCTCCCACTTGGAGGGTCCTGGCCGGACCCATTGCGGACTGTGTTCTGATTGACGTCGGAATTCTAATTTTTCAGCTGTTGCTGTCTTTTGGGTTCACAGCACCTTCGATGGACTGCACGGAGATTCATCAAAGTCTAAAATATCTTGTGCACGTTGTGTGAAGGGTGTTTGGGGTGGTGAGCGTTGTACCCAGGGAAGCTTAAAATCTACTGGGAGATTTGGGGAACTTGGAGGAGCTTCCAGAATTAGCAGGTGTGTGATCCAGACGGTTGTTTTATGGGGTACAGAAGGGTGAGAAGAGCTTGGAATAGGTTTTTTTCTCTCCCTCTCTCCCCTCCCCACTTATTCTTGGGGTGGGGTGAGTCTGTCAGTAGAATCTGGGAAAAGCCACTAGCAATTTTAAGCTAGTTAAAGGGACAGCCTTCCTAATAAACAGACTGACAACTGACACTTATCTGTGGGGTTGAGCCCAATCTTGCTTTTCTGGCAAATATTCCTTTAAGTAAAACTGAAGGAATTTTTTACTTATTTGACAGACAAGTCTGCAAACAAAGAATAGTTCTTACATCTTTAATGTGGGAAGACTTTCTGCTCTTCTTAACCACAGATGGAACACCATCTTTGAATTAGGACAACAATAAAATGGGTTAGTTCAGCCAGGAGTACGAAACCTACAGTTCAGCCAGGAGTACGAAACCTACAGTATTGTCTAATGTATCTACTTGTTTATCTTTAGAGGGGAAATACCTTGGAATACAAATTATTTTATAGTATACATACTGTCATTGTTAGGCTGAAAACAGAAAATTTCTGCCAACCATGAGTAACAATTCAATATAAAATAGTTTCACCTGTTTGGTGTGGCTCAGTGGCTGAACATTGACCCATAAACCAGGAGGTCACAGTTAATGTGAATCTTCCAGGTCAGACACATGCCTGGGTTGTGACTCAATCCCCAGTAGGGGGCATGCAGTAGGCACCCGATTGATGTTTCTCTCTTATCTATGTTTCTATCTCTTTATCCCTCTCTCTTCCTCTCTCCCTAAAAAATCAATTAAAAAATAGTTTCAGTGTTGAGGTCTCTGATTTTTTCCTTGTTTTATTTATTTGTTGAATAAAAAATTGGGATGCTGTTTGACACCAGAGTCAATGATGCTTGGTGAAGGCAGGGACTGCATTATCCTAAAGAAAATTTCCTGCGAACAGTTAACCAATATATAATGATAGTGATTATGAGTTTCCAACAGTTTTCTTGTTAAAAAGTATTCCTATATGTCTTCTTACCTAGCAGCTGTGGCATTTCTAATGAGATTACAGACAACAACTGGGGAGGACTGGACATATTCTAATTACACTCACCTGTGAAACCATAGTGGCTTTTGTTAGATTATAAAATTGTAGGAAATATTTAATTCATAGAGGTTATTGTAGTGCTCATTTCAAAAGACATGGAGCCAAAAGAGTGATTGTCAGTAGTTACAATAAGAGAAGCTGTAAGCCCCATATGTTTCTGCTCGTGGGTCTATTAAGAACCTTCCTTCTACTAGGTTTTCTGAAGGGACCCCTGCTGGCACATCTTGGGGAGCAGGACTCCTCTGGTGGGGTCACAATGATGGGCCTCTTCAGGTATCCCTGAAGATACACTCAGTGCTTGTTGGGGAACACCGATGGATGAACTAAACAGTTCTTAACTCACAAGCTTCAGGCCTAGGACCCATCAACCATGTTCCCTTGCAGTGGAAAAAATTAAGTAAGGACAAAACCATGGAAAGTTGAAATTAAGGATCAAAAATACCCTGGCTGGTGTAGCTCAGTTGGCTGAGCACTGTCCATGCACCACAGGGCTGCCAGTTCAATTCCCAGTCAGGTTCAATTCCACAAACCCACGTTACGGGTTCCAACACACGTATCGGGGTGTGTATGGGAGGCAACTGATTGATGTTTCTCTCTCACATCCACATCAATGTTTCTCTCCCTCTGCCTTCCTCTGTCTCTAAATCAATAAAAATGTATTTTAAAAAAGAAACAAATCTGTTCTACCAAGCAAAATTACTTAACCTGCTAATAAAACTTTTGAGCTGTCCTCTTTACATTCTTCCTCCTTCCCATATTCTTTCTTCCATGTTATTCTTTTAGCAGAAAATTTCCAAGCGCATTGTTATATAAAACTCACTTCTCTGAGAGAGTGGCCTACAGAATTAAACTTCCTATGAGGTCTTGAAAACCCTCAGGGAAAACAAGGTATTTATTAAGGGAAGTTTTGTCAACATATTCTCAAACTTTAGAACTTTCTTCACATTTTTGTGTGAAGTTTTTGCACTTAGTATTTGCAGAGTTTAGAAACACGAGGTAGGCCTGAGAGACTCAACTAATCACATTTCAAGGCAAATTGAAATTTCTATTCTCGTGTTGAGTAGATATAGGATTGCTTTCCCCTCAGGGCTTTTTCAGAGTAAGGCAATTAAGCCAGAACAGTTACCTCATATCAAATCAATTGACAATGGGATAATAAAAAACTGTGTTTAATTTGTACTGTACACAAATTTTACTGTGCATGAAATGATCATAGAACTTTCCAAAATTCAAGCGACTTTGAGATGGATACTTTTGTAAATAAAAAGTACATAAAAGTGACTATTAATGCTATAAATATTTCTAATTCTGTGTGCAAAACAATCTCCCCTTGGACTCACAATTAGTTGGAGTTTTGCCATGATAAATAATTTGGACCTTGAATTGATGAAAGTGTTTTATTTAATGTGAACCCTTTATGATAAAGGCATTTGGAAACTGTTTAGGAAATGACATCATAGAACTGATTTCCAAGTATATCACAAACCTATTATGAAATTACTTCAATAAAAGAAAAATATAAAGGTTAGCTATCTATGCAATTTCAATTTAATTTTACCAATTTTATTTTGTAGAGATAGTGATGAGAAATTATGAGGTGACTTTAGGCAATTATTTGGGTGGTTGAATCTCCCCTGCTCTCTCTTACCACCTTCCCTTTTGGCTGCTCTGCTGAAATGACAGTCTGCTTTCAGTAACTCCAACCACCCAGCTGTCTCACCCCAGGCCTTCTGCATATTCTTCTCCCATCCCCAGACGAAACTCGAGTGTTTGACTCCCCATATAAAGTGAATCCCTCCATACCCTGTGGTCTTTTCTCTGCCCCTGGACCAGTTTCTTTTCTAGTGCTTGCCACAGTGACTGATGGCTTTCTTTCTCTAATCTCTCCTCCCCACTGGATTGTCAACTACATGACCCCCCTTATTTTGTGCTCTCACTCTCACTCACATTCTTTTTTCCTGTGTTTATGTTTATCTCTGTATCTATCACCTATCCCAGTGGTTGGCAAACTCATTAGTCAACAGAGCCAAATATCAACAGTACAACGATTGAAATTTCTTTTGAGAGCCAAATTTTTTAAACTTAAACTATATAGGTAGGTACATTGTTATTAACTTAATTAGGGTACTTCTAAGGCTTAGGAAGAGCCACACTCAAGGGGCCAAAGAGCCACATGTGGCTTGCGAGCCACAGTTTGCCGACCACGGAACTATCCTTCTATACCTCTGAAGCTTGATAACACATTCCACTTTCTATTGTTTGTATTAAGGGAGAGTGATGGGAGAAATCACCTGAGCAGAGATGATCCTCCCCTCACCACCACCCTCCCCCCCACCCCCGGCCGCCGCACAGCACCCCTTCATGGAGAGCCCTGTGAATACATACCAGGCCTTTAAAGGGTCTAAGCACTAAAGAAGAGCTTTTCTCAAAATATACTGTCAATATTCACTGGTGTTAATACATTTCTACATAAGTTTTTTAAAGTCATAATCAAGAAGTAAGGTAAGTGCCTAAGGCTTACTAAGGATAGGATTCTTATATCTTTTTTGTGGGTTGTTTTTTTTTAAAACTCACCGGAGGATATTTTTTTCATTGATTTTCAGACAGAGTGGAAGGGAGAGAGGAAGGAGAGACACACATTGATTGGTTGCCTCCAGCAATTGCCACATGGGGCTGGGGATCGAACCTGAAACCAAGGTACATGCCCTTGACCTGGAATCGAACCCTAGACCTTTTGGTCCATGGGCTGACGCTCTAACTACTGAGCCAAACTGGCCAGGGAAGGATTCTTATATCTTACATGTAATTTATGAAGTTGTAAATTAAGATGTGGCATGCGATAAGTCATTAATGTGATGGCAATTATGTCAACAGGCTGAGTAAGGAAGCTGCTCCTCCAGGCCTTAAGGAGATGACCAAAAAATCCTGTGGCACCCTCTGGGCTCCTTCCCACTGAGTGCTGGGTCATGGGCACCCAACTACACTATCTAAATAACTACCACAGGGCCAGGAAGGGCCTACCTCTTTCCATGGAGCCCGGAACTCCTGGTGGCATTCTGACACTACTCATAGCAGTGGGTCACATGACTCCTACACAAAACCAGACCAGGCTTATCCTCTCAGACCATGCCTGGCACTGCCTAGACCTCTGAAACAATGCCGACCAGAGAAGGGCATGTACCATCCAAATACTTGAGACCAGGCCCTGGTAACCACATTCCTTATTCTTGATCACCCAGAGAACAGGAAGCTCCCATAATTACTTTTCTCCAATGATCTTATCCCATTAGGAGAATTTATTTCTTAGCTTAGATCTGTCTAACCCCTTTCAACTGTACCCAACACATTTCTTTTCCATTGTGAACATTTACCTTACACGATCCATCTTTGCACAGGGCCCCTCTACATGTTTCTTCTCTGAAACCTGTTTCTCCCCTAAAAATACTGCTTCTTCTATGATATTCCATACCTACACGCTCCCAGCCAGGAGGAAGTCAAAATTCTTTTGCAGTATCATATTAGTTATGTCTTTTCTTCTCATCTATCCTCCCAGGAAGTACAGGCACGCTCACTACCTCCACTGCTGCACCTCCTGTTGTATCCATCCTTTTTGCCCTTGCCTAGCTCCTGCAATAGCCCACTGTCTCCTACCTGATGCTTCTGTAAGCCATCCAAAGGCTTGCCAAAGTGATTTAGCTAAAACACAAAGCCAGTCAGTCATGTCTTCCTTCTGCTTAATATTGAAATGCCTTCTGGGTGCCTGCAAGATATATCCAAGCCTCTTGGCATAGTTTCCACAGTTCCCCAGGGCCTGGCCTCTGCCTGGCTTATAAGCCTCTCCTCTCACATGCTCTTGTCTATTTAATGGCTGGAGCTCCAGCAGACATCTTAGACCATGAGGTTCATGGAGGCCAGGAACCCATTCAGAGTGAAGGGGTAGAACTAAAAGGTGCTGTTTCCCTTACAGATCCAGGGACTCCTGGATGGGAATGTGAAATAGGCTTCTATCTCAGTCATCCTATTGATATTTGAGGGTTTTCAATTACTTTAAACTATACCTAATCCTACTAAGACAGTCTTTAAAATGAGAAAATTGGACTTATTTTCTTTAAGTCCTTCCAGCTTTGTGATTCTTGAAAACGAAAGTAAAGTTGACATGAGATACATCTTCTCCCATGGTCTCTTTACTAGATTGAAATTTATGATAATGTCAAGCAGTTGGCCATTTTTGACCTACAAAAACCTGCAATCTCATATCAACCTAATATGTCATGATATCTTTTCATATTGCTCAATATTTCAAATGATTGAAAGCAAAGCCAAGATTTCATTTGCAAATTCAAAGTGGCTTTATTATTCTTCACTCAAATTTCCATGATTCCCATTCTAGATTTTTGGTCTAGATTTTTGGTATGCTATCGAGAGAAGTTTGGGATATTTTTTCTTTCAAGTGTCTCCCATATTGGTGGAGAAATACTAAATGGCTGTCCCCAAACAGTCCACACCTGGAGCAGGTGCTGCTCTGTTCTCACTGCTTGGGGATGACTGACCGAGAAAACCCTGGTGATGTGTTCTCTGGCCTTTCATTAAAATTAATATTGCCAACCAGACCACTCAGAGCACACGTTGTCTAGCACTTGAGAAACGTAATTATGTTTAAAGAAAATCTTTCCTGCTCATGTGTCATTGTTAACATGGGGTTACATACTAGGATAGGAGGTTTCAGAGACATTCTCTTTGAAGTATAGAGACACGGGCAAATCAAGAAAGATGATTTCACAGTATAAGTTGTAGAAAGGATATGGTCAACATTGTTATCTTTATATTTGCAGATGTGCTTTTATTCTGTTTCAGGGAGGAGGACTTTTAAGATGACAAATTCCAGGAAAGTCATGGGATCCGTTTCCATGTGGTACACTGATTGCATTAGTTCCTTTATTTAACCGATATTCTGGATGCTGGGTCTATGCCAAGTGAGTCACATTAGATACTCATGGGTTATGCTCCATTCCTGCTTACTGGGCTCTAACCACCCCTGGTCATGTGGTGAGTGGTGTATATGCTAGTCCGGTAAGACTGTATTTTGAACTCTGTGGGACCCTACAGGAATTCAGTCCCTGGGACATGCTAGTCCAGGCAATGCTTCCAAAAATCTAGAGTGGGGAGGGCTCAGTTTGTTCACTTATTCAAATACAATGATGAGATAAAATAGGACCTGAATTATTATAAAACAATGGGCTCCCTGCAGAAGTGAGAAGAACAGAGAGGTGACAGGTTCCAGCAATCCTTTCCAGAGGTGCGTTGATAGAATGTCACAGTTAATCTGTGGGGCAGCAGGCCTGGGACACAAGTGCATTCTTTTAGTTTGCATCATATTCCCAATGTTATGCCTCATTGTTTTAAAGGCAGGGAGGAATGATCAGCCTTTGGAGAGGATAACAGAAGCGGGATGTGTACTTACTAGTATATACTATTGACTTGCTCATTCATTCATTCATTCATTCAGTCAAGAAGTACATGTTGAGCCCTTACTGTAATCTAAGTGTCAGCTGGGACATTGACATACAATACTGAGTAGACATACATGATCCCTCTCATGACACTTATAACTTAGTGAAAAGACAGATGCTGATTAAATAATTTAAAAAGCAGGTAACTGCAAGCTGTGCAATGTATTGTGAGAGAAAAATTCAAGTAATCTTGAAGGAGGTACTGGTGAGAGGCCATTGTTACTTTTGATTAAGGTAATCGGACAAGAATAACATAGTACCCAAAATACAACCACCATCAGTTTAGTGCTTTGCAAGCAGATAGATATGAATATAATATCTGCCCCATCATTAACCAGCCAAGTGATACTGGCAACTTACAAACCTTTCCATGTTCATTTTCCACATTGAACGATGACCAAAGAGATAATGCTCACCTCTAACAGCAGCTGGGAAGGTAAACTTCAGCAATAACTGAAGCATTTAGGTCACTATCTGGCAAACAGTAAGCTGCACTCAGTGCCTTGTTAGATGTTATCATTGCCAGTGGTAGTAGGCTATCTGTGGGAGCAACATTATGTTCCCCAAGAAGATTCATGCCCCAATCCCCAGGACTGTGTATTTGTTACCTTAGATGCAAAAGAGGCATTGTAGATGTCATCAAGGTTACTAATAACAGTGTACCTTAAAATAAGGAGATTATATTGGATTATCCAGCTAGGTTCAATGTAATCACATGAGGGAAAGGTAGAAGGGGAAGGCAAGAGATTCACAGCACAAGAAGGACTGCACATGCCATTGCTGGCTTGAAGATGGAGGGGGCTACATATCAGGGAAATGAGAACATCAGTCCTACAACCATAAAGGAATTCATACTGCCAACAACCTGAATGAGTCTGGGAGAGCTTCTCCCAGAGCCTCCAGATGGCTGGCATTTTTGTTTCTGCCCATTAGGCTCTGAGCAGAGAACCCAGTAGAGCAGTGATGGCGAACCTTTTGAGCTCGGCGTGTCAGCATTTTGAAAAACCCTAACTTAACTCTGGTGCCGTGTCACATATAAAAATTTTTTGATATTTGCAACCATAGTAAAACAAAGATTTATATTTTTGATATTTATTTTATATATTTAAATGCCATTTAACAAAGAAAAATCAAACAAAAATATGAGTTCGCCTGTCACCTCTGACACGCGTGTCATAGGTTCGCCATCACTGCCGTAGAGCCTGACAGAACTTTGTGCTATTGTCTTAAGCTGCCAAATTTGTGGTATTTTGTAACAGAGCATTACGAAATGAATACACCATTTTCATTTTTTTTGAACTTTAACAGGTATTATAATAATAAAATCCAAATCTCAAAAAATATTGAAAAATTTTGTTGAGATAATTTACATAAATAAAGATCACAGATTTTAGTCTATAATTTGATGAGTTTTGAAATGGAACATTCATGTGAGCATTCATAATAACCATGCTATAGAATGTTCCATCACCACATAGCATCTACTCCTACCCCTTGGCAGAGAGCCCCTACCCTACCACCCTAGCAACACTGATGTCCAAGTTGTTTCTTTCTTTTTTCCTAGTGTCATATAAATATCATCAAGTAGTTTTGTACCTGGCTTCTTTTACTTAGCATAACTTCTTTGGAGACATGTTCATGCTTTTGTATGCATCATTTATTTTATTGCTGAGCAGTGTTCCATTGTATAGATGTATGTATCACATTTATTCACCAATTGGTGCACATGTGCACTATTTTTAATTTTTGACTATTACTAATAAAGCTGCCATGGACTTCAAGTGCAAGTCGGTGAGATCATATGTACTTACTTCTCTTGGGGAAATACTTAGGAACAGGATTTTTGGGTCAAATGGTAAATATAGGTTTAACTATGAGGGACTATTAAACTGTTTTTCATGATGGACATACCATTCTACATTCAAACCAGCAATGTAGAAAAGTCCCATTTGCTTCTACTCCTCACCAGCACTTAATAGTGCCAGTATTCTTAATTTTAGTCATTCTGTGCAGGTGTATAGTGGTAAGTATTTGTGGTTTTAACTTGCATTTCCCTATTGACTAGTGGATTGTATGACTTCAATATTGGGTTGTAAATATTTATATATTATGGATGGAATACTTCTATCAGATACTCATGTAACTTATCTTTTATTTTCTTGTGGCTTTTGAGAAGAGTTTTGAGTTTTGATAAAGTTTAATTTGTCATATTTTAACTTTACAGTTTATGCTTTTTGTGTCCAATCTAAAAAACTTTGCTTGCCTAACCCAAAGTCACAAAATTTTTTTCTGTATTTTTTACATGGTTTATGGTTTTATCTCTTACATTTATTTCTCTGGTCCTTTCAGTTAATTTTTGTATATGTCTGAGGTAAAGGTTGATGTACATTATTTTTCATACTAGAGGTCCAGTGCACGAAATTTATGCACTGGGGGTGGGGGTCCCCTCAGCCCAGCCTCTCTAATCCGGGACCCCTTGGGGGATGTCTGACTGCCGGTTATCCCTCTCATAATCCTGGACTGCTGGCTCCTAATCTCTCACCTGCCTGCCTGCCTCGTTGCCCCTAACTGCCCCACCTGCCAGCCTGGTCACCCCTAACTACCCCCCTTGCTGGCCTGGTCACCCCACGCAGCCTGCTGTTCAGTTGTTTGGTTGTCCCTCACTCACCCCCCTGCCAGCCTGGTCACCCCATGCAGCCTGCTGTTCAGTTGTTTGGTCATCCCTCACTAACCCCCCTGCCAGCCTGGTCACCCCACACAGCCTGCCTGTTCAGTCATTTAGTCATCCCTTACTAACCTCCCTGCCTGCCTGATTGTAGGCAGCCATCTTGTGAGGGCATGAGGGTTAATTTGCATATTACCTCTTTATTATATAGGATGGTTATTCAATTTATTTAAAGAAAACTATCAATTTTCCACTGCATTACTTTGGCATTTTTGGTAAATGATTACATAAATGTTGGTTTATTTTTGGACTCTCTATTCTGTTTCATTGATCACTATGTCTATCCTTATGCCAATATCACATTCTGTTGTTTTCTATAGTTTTATAATTTTCAAAATGGGTAGTGTAAGTTCTTTAATAATGTTCTTTTTTAAAATATTTTTGATTAATTAACATCCTTTTCATTGCATATGAATTTTAAATCAGTTTGCCAACTTCCCCAATAAATTTTGCTAAGATTTTTAATTGGGATTGTATCATACTTATATAATAATTTGGGTAGAATTTACATCTTAACAAAATTAATTTTTTTATTCATGGACATAATATATCTCTCCATTTATTTAATTTTTCATTAGTTTCTCTCAGCATTGACAAGGTTTTAAGTGTACACTTCAGAGCTTTTTTTTTTTTTTTTTACATTTTCCCAACAAGTATTTATTATTAGTTAAGCCATGATTCAGGATTCTAGGGTGGGATGTACCCAGGACCCCCTCCCCCCTTCACCTCCCTAGGAGAAGGATGGAGGACAGAGGACAGGTGGGGTGCACTCAGTTCAGATCTTCCCAGGAAATGTGCCTTCTGCCTGGTGGTCAACCCAGGCTGAAACCCAGGATATGGGCACAGGGATTGTACACACGCTGGTACCATTCACACACAGAGACAATCACCCCTTTAGCAGTCATTGCCTTCTCACAGCAGTGGAAATCCAGGTAGTTCTGTGAACAGTCCCTGGTCTGGTTCTGGTTGGGGAAGCAGCTGTCAAAAGGAGAAGTCCGGTAGTTCTTGATTTTTGTCTTGATGTCTTCTGCCATGTTGCTGATTCCTAAAGGCGCCCCTGAAGCCACTCGAAACTCAATGTGACCTCAACAAAGAGCCAGAGCATCTTCTGTTACATGTATTCATAAGTATTTTCAATGCTAATATGAATGCAATGTTTAGTATTACAATTGTTTTTTGATAGTACATAAAATATAATTGATATTTGTATATTGATATAGTATCCTGAAACTGTCTAAACCCATATATTATTTTTATTAGTTTGTTTGTAGATTACTTAAAGTTTTTAACATTGATGATTATATTATCTACAAATAAAGACAGTTTGAGTTCTTTTCCAATGTGTATACCATTTTTCTTTTTCTTTCTTTACTGGCGAAACACATTCTCTCTAACACAGGACATGAACCAAGAATTTCTATTTTTTACTCCTTTCAGTGTAATGTTGAAAAGAAGTGATAAAAGTAGAAATCCAGTCTTCCTATGTTGGAGAGAATGGGCCCAACATTTCACTATAAAATATGATGTTGGTTGTAGATTTTTTTATAGATGTCCTATGTCAGATTAAGAAGTTGTCTTCTGTTCTAAATTTCCTAAGAGTGTTTATCATCAGTGAATTGTTGATTTTTTTTTCTTTTTGCTCATCCACTGTTGCTGGCAGTGGCATAGATATTTATCAGATAAGGGCTACATATCACAGAAAAAATCAACAAATCAAGAATGCTTTTCTTTTAGTAAAATAAATGATTTGCAGCTCGTTCTGAAATTTGACAGCTTTTGTACACTGTGCCACTCCCTGATCAGTAAATATCAGTGTGGTACAGAAGGTTCAAATCACTCTCCCCACTCATTATGCATTATTATCAAGGTTTCATGATAAACATTTGATGTTTTTATAAAATCAATCCCATTACTAGCTTTATTCACTTTGAATCTAACTTCCTTATACAAGTACTTTGCCTATGAACTATGTAATAGATTCAGTAAAGGACCAATGTCACAGACCATGTTCTAAATGTAAGTTTCCCAGGAAGCTGGTAAGAAAACACGGCTAAACCTCCCAAGAACGCTGCTGTGGCTGCTAAGTGACCAGAAAGGGTTCTTGTAGATTATTTTTATTATTTAAAGTATTACAGATGTTGCCCCTTTTCAACGTTTCCCCCACTGTTCCCTTCCACCCAGTTCTCGCCCCACCACAGGCCTTCACCTCCCCATTGTGTGTGTCCATGGGCAATGCATATATGCCTAGAAGTTCTTTGGTTAATCTCTTCATACCTCCTTCGCTGAGATTAATCAGTATTCCATGCTTCCATATCTCTGGATCTATTTTGTTCATCAGTGTATTGTGTTCATTAAATTCCACATATAAATGAGACCATGTGATACTTGCCTTTCTCTGGCTGGTTTATTTCACTTAGTATAAGTAGCAGGACACAAAATTAACATCCAAAAATTGATGACATTTTTATACACCAATAGTGAACTCTCAGAAAGAGAAACTAAAAAAAAAATTCCCATTTACCATTGCAACAAAAAAAATAAGATACCTCGGAATAAACTTAACCAAGGAGGTAAAGGACCTGTACTCAGAAAACTATAGGACATTGAAAAACGAAATAGAGAAAAACAAACAAACAAAAGGAAGAACGTATCATGTTCATGGATTGGAAGAATTAACATCATTAAAATGTCCATACTACCCAAAGAAATCTATAGATTCAATGCATTCCCTATTAAAATACCAGCAGTATATTTCACAGATCTAGAACAAATACTCCAAAAGTGTATATGGAACCAAAAAAGACCTCGAATAGCCTCAGCAATCTTGAAAAAGAACAAAGAAGGAGGGATAACAACACTGGAAATCAAATTTATTACAAAACCATTGTAATCAAAACAGCCAGTTACTGGTACAAGAACAGGCATCAATGGAACAGAACAGAGAACCCAGAAACTGTCATCTGCTTTTTAGGCCTCGGTGGCAAGTCCACCTCAGTTTAGCTAGACCTTCACTTTCTCTTTTACATTGCATACTTTTTTAATGAATAGAAGTTATCTTCTGTTTCCATACGTAGTTTAGCTACACTTGAAGAGTTAGAGCCAAGTGATTGTTTATTTTAGTAAATTATCAATTTTACACATTTGACTTTATTTTATTTTGAGAGAGCTTTAGGAGAATCAAATATATTTTTCTTCTTCTTAATTCATCCTTGGTGAAATCAGTTTCTGATTTTAGGTCAAGTTTTTCCCTTGGCAAATCTAAGAGTCTCTTATTAGAGCTGTGATTGCATACACATGACTGTTCAAGAAAATAGGTCAAGGTACACAGGCTGATGTTGTTTCTGCCTTTCCCCAAAGTATCCAGCATGTTAGAAATTGTGTCATTTGACTCTGTGTCAGTGAAACGTCATAATTGATATCTCTTTTTGGATTCCCCCGAAGCAGAATTATTCAGTTCAGACCTAGGGATCTATGAAACAAAGTATGATGAATACTGATTTTCGAGAACATGGTTAATAAGACAATTGCTATCAATGATCTAGAGGAGAAAGACTAAATTACTGACTAAGCAGCATTTTTATAATCACTATGTATTAACTGATTGGTTTTCTGAAGATGGCAATGATGCATTTGAGAAAGTGGCTGTTGTGGCTGGGAATGTGAGTGTTACTAGGATTAAGAAGTGTAATGGGACTAGCAGGTACTTGGGACATTAGAAGACACCAGTAAATCTCAGTAGAGTGATTCAACTTAAGGTGTACTTGAATTAATCAATGGCTAATCAGAAAAGTGGTTCAGTGATGAGCCCATGCTGCGTTAAGTCAATGGGGGATCCTGTAATTCCAAATTCAATGCATGAACTTAAATATTGTCCCTTTTAGTGGTCAGAGAACCTTGCATTTAAAGAAAATGTAGCCAAGTGTTGTAGAGCCTTTTATGTTGATCAATTCTGAAGTGTTTCTTCTTGTTCCAGATTTCAAGTTTTTAAATGTCTGTTTCAAAGTCTTTTGTTTGAATTGTTTACATCATCATGCACATATTAAAACATAGTTTATCATTGTTTGTTTATATATCAACCTAAGCAAGTAATAGATAGCCAAGTCATTTCTTATTTAGATTAAAACATGGTTCATTTCAATGTTTCCATTTTTACCAGCAAAACGCTGGACAATGGACAAGTGCAACACAAAGGGTGACTTATAAAAAAGCCTCACTGATGCCAGGAACAACAGCACAGAGGGAAAGTTCTCCCATTTCCCACTCTGGCTTTGCATACGATCTTCTGTAAGGCTTCACTTTAAAAAATAATGCCGGCTTTAGTAGTAGATTTGGGAGTTTCAGATCAACAAGTACATTTTGAAGCACTTTCAGGATTATTCTCCTAACAGTTGCTGAGAAGTTGTTATTTAATGCGAACCTCCAAGGGCAATGTAAACTTCCATGAAGGGATCTCCCCTCCAGCTGGCTTCGTCCTGTGCCATCTCTGATTTGTTGGACCTTCTTTTAGACAGAACCGCTTGGATAGAGTCCTTGCTCCTACGCATGTCGGCCTTCCTGAGTGCATCAAATACATGCAGTGCCCATGTTTACATTTACAGAAGTATCAGACAGAACTCAGTTGCAAAATAACCAAACGTTACCTCTAAGATGGTCACAAAATGCCCCCCCTGTATTTTCCTTCTTACTACCAACTAGTAAGAGGTATGATTATCTCCGTCAGAAGAGAATTTGCTAATTTAGAGAGCTACAAATTTCCCAAATACCAAATATGCCCCCAAGCTGGTTGCTTGGTGCCTCCCTTCATCTGGTCCAGCTCATACCCAACATTTCTACAGCCTTCTGGTCTCCAGTCTGCTTTCATACTCATTATTTTATTTCATACTCAAACATACCTTCTCAAAGCATTTCCTGATTGTCTAGGGCAAGAAGCTGGTGATCAGAATGATGAATTGTTTAGTGTCCAAACCAGCCAATCACAGGCAGAGTTGGACTTGAACCAGGAATGATGGTGGCTTCACATCCGTTGCACACTCCCCAGAATCATAGTTCTCTGTCATCCTGATTTCCTGCTTAGTGTGAGATTGAATGGTTTTTATCTCTCTGCTGACTTTCTGCTAGCCCTTGTAGCTGTGGATCCCACCAGCTAATCCATCATGTCTCTCAGCTGAGCACGAGGATCCTGTAATGTATTTCTTGTGGGGGGTTTTTATTGTTAATTTCAACATTAGTTATTTTGATACAAGTTCCTTAAGAACAATTCCTGGGAAAGCTGTCCACTTCTGATGGAATGGTGGCCAAGTCTATTGCTGGTACTCAAAGTCTATTTACCTCCACAGGGTAATAGATTTGTAGTTGGGCACAAGGCTGCCCAGACAGACCATAGCTTCCACCTCCCATATGGGTAGGAATGGCTGTGCAAACAAAAGAGATTTGTACCACCTTGGGGGTCTATGACTTAAGATACCCAAGCAAGTTTACTTTTTCCTTCCCTTGAGTTGGGATAGAGAGGTTTCCTGCCATCTGTACTCAATTATGCAGGGGATGGTAGAGAACTCAAATCTAGTCTCTGTAGGGTCTCATGGGACAGAGCCACCTGCTGGCCTAGAAAGCTCACCTAGGATCTGAGAGAAATCACTTACCTGCTTTAAGTCACTAGATTATTATTGGATCTTTTATTATAGCAGCCAAACTTAGCCAAGCTAATGTAGCTTGCTGTGCTAGGTGGTGTTCTAGGATCAAACCAATGAAAACCACCCTCATGAAGCTCTCCTTCTACTGCAGGAGAAAGACAGCAAACATACTCTATTAGATAGTTATGTGTGCCGTGGGGGCCAAAGGAGTAAGGACGGGAGAGAAAAGCATCAGGGAAAGGGTGACATTTTAGATAGGGGGCAGGGAAGGCCTCAGGTAAAAGAGACTGTTTAATAGACATCTAAAGACTATGTGAGAGCTAGCCATACGCAGGAGACATTTTTGGAGAAAGCACTGCAGGGAGAGGGAACAGCCGGCCCAAAGGTCCCAGGTTAGGACCAAACCTGGCTGCTTGAGAAAGTGGAAGGAGGTCATCAGCTGTTCGTTTCTATGGACTAAATCACCGCAAATCTTAGTGGCTTAAAAGCACAGTCAGTTATTAGCTCTCAATTCTGTGGGTTAGCAACGGTGGTTTGGCTTAGCTGAATAGCCCTTTCACTGGTCTTATGGGAACTGATGGCTCAAAAGGAATGAGATAGTCTGAAGTGGCCCCACTCTGGGATTGGTGCTGGCTGTTGGCTGGATTTCTGTCTCGCCAGGTGGTCTCTCACCTTCAAGGAAGCTAGCTCATTTTTTTTTTTTTGCACAGACATTAATAGCAGCAGAAAGAGCTAGTGTGGTTGCTGCCAGCTACCTGAAGCTATGACTCTGCAGTCCCTCACCTGCTCTTTTGCCACTTTCTACTTATCAGAGCAAGTCACAAGGCCGGTATGAGCCCAAGGGGTGGAGCAGTAAGTTGCACCTCTTACTGGGAGTAATGGCCAAGTCACACTGAAAGGAGCGTTTTGGAAGGGTTGGATGAATCCCTGTGGCCATCTTTCCACTTTCCACTGCAAGGGTAAGTGAGGAAGGCAAGGTTAAAAGTAAATGGGGCTTGAGCACATGGATCTTCTGGTTCCAGTGACTTTGTCAAGATAATGCACTTCAGATTTTGGCCAGTTATATTAGAATTTCTCTAAAAATCATTGGAAATAGATTGCCTAAATGAATATTGTGAATATTATGTAACAGGAAGTTATCTGACTATTAGCCAGGCAGAACAGTATCACTATGATATTACTATGACTAAATATATGTATGTAGCCTGTATTGGGGGTTTACTGGCACTGGGCTCAAACCTTTTATTCCTTATGTCACTTAATTCAGAACAGCAGTGCATGGTGTGGACACCAATTCCCAGAAAGGATAAGTTTCTTTCCTAAGATGGCACACGTGGCAGAGCGGGGATCTCTACCTACGCTCATCAGAACATACAGCCTGAGCCTTCCGCCGTGATCCGCTGTGGCCACTGAGATCCGGGCACGGCTCAGAGCTACCAGAAGTCGTGAAGTCAGAGGCATCACCCTGGGAATAGTGTCCACTTCCTCACTTTTCACAGTTTGCTAGCAGAGAAAGGAACTACAAAAATAACTAGCAGAGAGATTCTAGAGGAAGAGCCAGAGAGGCACTTGCCCATTGTTTTTTTTTACTAATAAGGACTTTCTTGGTCTTGAGGAAGTACTTTGTTTCAAAAATAGCTGATGCTTTTCCAAGAGGAGACTTGGAGCTGTTAGCCACTCACCTCATGCCTAAGATGCATTGCTCCTGCAGGCCGGGAGAGAGGCGGGCCACCATCCCAGAGCCTGCAGGAGGCAGATAGCCTGCTGGTCTCCGGAACTGCCAGGACAGGGTTTCCTCATTCCTGCTGGTGCCCAGATATTTCTGCCTAGGGGTAGAGGGGACAAAGAGATCAGTAGGAAGGGAGGGTTTTCCCCTCTTTGTTCCCTTAAGTTGGAATTGCTAGTGTTGAGCAAGCATCTGAAAACACAGCTGAGGTGACTGAACAAGTTGGTTACGGATAAAGATTTGTCCTAAGAACAACTTTTGAGCTTTCCTAATTGGAATTTACCAGCATTTATAATCAGGTGCTTGTTTAAACAGGTAAAATTTGGAGGTGGAGGGTAGATGCCGGAAAGGTGGCAATGAAAAATCTACATCTAGTTTTGTAAGAATAAACTAAAGTTACCATGTGCTAGACACTGCTCTTACAATTTACATGTATTAAAGCATGTGATCCCTATGAATTAGGCAATATTATTTTCTCTCTTTTATATTTGAGGAAACTGAGGCTCAACGAGGCTAAATGAATTGCTCAGTGTTGTAAGCAAAAGGCAGAGTTCAACTTTCAAGAGGCTTCAGTTTCCTGTTGATTGTTTCTGTGCCACCTGTGTGTGCATGTATACATGCATGCTTGTGTGAATATGTCTCTGTGTGTGTGTGTGTGTGTGTGTGTGTGTGTGAGAGAGAAAGAGAGAGAGAGAGAGAGAGAGAGAGAGAGAGAGAGAGATGTGTTTGGCAGGTATGCATTTGCCTGCATAACTCTTGTCAAAATGTAACTGGCTTCCCAACCTCAGGGGGCCCTTTATCCTCTGACACTAGTGCTTCATTTATCACTTGCCATGTCTTATCAGCCCGCAGTCCCTGGAAAGCCATTTCTCCTGGAAGATGGATGTGGACAGTGCTTTTTGGGGAAAGAGAATGTTCTGTTTTCACAGGCCCCACTGCTGAGTGTTTTCAGCAGACATGGGTATGCTGTGATTTAAGGGCCAGGTCCTGCTCAGAGTCTGCTTTGTAGACTGCTCTGATTTCTTGTCTCAGGGGCAGATTTAGTTTATATTATTACATGCGCTAGAAAGCAGACTTCTTTCTGCAAAGAGAAGTTAAAAGTGAAGAGTAGAATCTAGGTACCTGATAAGTAAACCTATCTTTATGCACAGGAGTGTATATGAGCTTACTTAAATACTGTGTATACTTTAGCATATTATATTATGCACTAAAATTGACCTCATTTGGTAGCAAGAAAGCATCTTTTGTAAAACAGATCAAAAGTCATTTGTGTTTATAGCAAAACCTTAAGTCAGACTCCACCATATCAAATGTCTTAGCTTGGCTCCAATTTAAATTTGTAATATATATGAAGAATCATTTGCCTAAAATTAGTAATACAAGTGGGGCTTGAGGCTTACATAGAGTATATTCAAGATTATGTCTCTGGTTCTTCAGTATATAACTTATATGTAAATTGATGTTAATTACAATATAGAACTGATTATTCATTAATATCTTCCAATGTTTTAACAGTTCAAATTACTAGATGTGAAATGACTCGAAAGAACTGACAGTAAAGTTGTTTAAAATTTATTATAATCCAAAATATTTCTTATTCCACAACTTATCCCTACCTGCTGTGTCCTCATTAGTATCATTTATGTTCTTTGAAATGCTTATCAGATTCTATATTACTTAGATTTTTCTGTGTCTGTCTTCTTTTTTAACTGAGATGAGTTTCAGTTATTCAAAAGACCTAGCTAGCATAGTGCTGTGAGACTCAGAAAAGAACTGTGTCTCCATGGCTCCTGGCATTCCTTCAAACTGTAGAGTTCCTTCTGCCTCAGAGTCACTTGGAGCTTCTATGTTCTAGAATAGATTTTATACAATTAGTGTTAATTGTTCTTTAAAGGTTTGGTAGCATTCTCCATGGAAGCAATTTGTGCCTGGAGATGATCTTTTTCAGATGAGTTAGTTACAAATTGGATTTCCTTTAATAGTTAAAAGGCTATTCAAAATACATATTTTATAATGGGTAAGTTGTGGTAGTTTATGCTATTCAGTGACTTATTCAATTTCAACTAAGTTGTCAAATTTATGTGTGTATACTGTGTATACTTGTCCGTTTTATTCCTTTAATATCACTTTGATATCTGCAGGATCTATAGTAATATCCCCTGTTTCATTCCTAATATTGGTAATTTGTATTCTTTCTCTTTTTTTTCTTTTAAGTCTTGATAGAAGTTCGACAGATTACTTGATATTTTCAAAGAAAAAGCTTTTTGTTTCACTTATTTTTCTCTATTGCTTTTGATCTCAATGATTTCTATTATTTTATATTATTTTCCTTCCTTCGGTTCCTTTGTCTTTACTTTTCTAGTTTCTCAAGGTGAATACTGAGATCTCTGACTGAACACTTCTCAAATCTTTTCTGATAGAAGCATTAAGTGCTATAAGTTTCCCTCCGAGCACTTTAAGCAGGCCCCACAAATTTTTATAAGTTGTATTTTCATTTTTATGAGGTTCAATGTATATTATTTTATTATCTTGAGACTTCCTCTTTGGCCAATGGAATATTTAAAAGTGCATTGGTTAGTTTCTAACTGTTTGGAGATATATTTCTGTTTTTGATTTCTACTTTGATTCCATTAAGGGCAGCAAACACATTCAGTATTATTTCAATTCTTTTAAATGTGTTGGTTTTCTTTTGTGACCCAGAATATGGTCTCTCATAATATGTCAACTAGATCTTGTTGATTAATGGTGTTGCTGGTTTCATCCATATTCTTTTGGTGGTGTTCTGTCCAATTGTTCTGTGAAGTGCAGACAGAGGGATAAAGTCTCCAAATGTAATGTGGGTTTGCTATTTCTCTTTTCAGTTATACCAGGTTTTACTTTACATATTATGCAGCCCTGTTGTTCGGTACATATACACTTGAGATTATGTCTTCTCAGTGGCTTGGCCCTTTAATTGTTATGCACTGTTACTACTCTCTGTAACTGAAGTCTACTTTATCACATATTAATATGGCTTTGCTTCCTCTTTTGATTAATGTTTTAATGATATACCTTTTCCTATTTTTTTCTTTCTACTTACCTATTGAGGAGATAGAAGAAGAGGACTAGGTAGAGAGGGATGGGATCACAGGAGCTGGGAACTGGAGCAGTGCAGACGCAGGCAGAATACAGCTTGCTGACTGCACCACAAAGACAAAATAACCTAGAACTAGACTCAGTTGGGCAGGGAAGACTAGACCCAGCTAAGCAGAATTGCTAAGGCAGCCCAGCTGAGTGGGGAAAGAAGGGTGTGCACAGAAAACATAAACTTTAAAATGCATGGATGTTGCTAAGACAGGCAACTTGCAGACAACCAATCAAAGCAGCGAGACATATAACCAATCCCAAGAATGTTGCTAAGGCAGAATTCTTTGAAAGAACCAAAAGGAACCAATCAGAAGCTAGCAAGCATGTATCTACCCCTACACAAAGAAGCACACACACATATTCTCTCTCTCTCTCTCTCTCTCTCTCTCTCTCTCTCTCTCTCTCTCTCCCTTCCTCCCTCCCTCCTAAGTTCCTGAGGCAGATCCTGCACCCACATGGCTTATGGCCATGTGGGACCCCACACGTGCACTAATAGACTTTAATTAGCTTGGATACTGATCTACAGCTGGCTACCAACATGGAAGAGCAGCTCTGGACACTGACCTACTTTTGGAATCCCCGCTGCACCTTTTCCAGGACTGGCTTCTCTCAATAAAATTTGCTTCTGCTAAACATTTTTGCCCACAAATTCATCCATTGATTTATTTGAGATAACAAACTCAGACCAGAGACACCTCATTTTGGTTTTACCATGTCATCACATTTGAAATGAGTTTGTTATAGGCAATATATAGTTGCATCATGATAGTCAATCAACTTTGCCAATCTTTGTCTTTTAAGTAATCTATTTAGACCATTTAATATAACATAATTTTGAATTTGTTAAGGCTTAAGTGTACCATTTTATTTTTCTTTTCTAATTAATCCCTGTTTTTCATTTCTCTGTCTTTTTTTCATGACTTTCTGTGGGTTACTTGAAATTTTTAAATTTCATTTTTATTTATCTCTGTGTTTTTTAACCTCTTAAAATCACAGTCTATTGGTGTCAATATATTCTGGTTTGACTAAAGGTTGGAAACTTTACCTTCCTTTATTTCTAATTTTGACTTTGTTCAAAATGCAATTGTCTTAAATATTTCCTCTATAAACTTTTGGAGTTGCATCAGAAGGTGTTATCATTTTTATTTTAACCATCAAGTGTAATTTGGAAAACTCAATAGAAGAAAAATATATTATCTATATATGTATTTTTACCTCTTCCATTGTTTTTTCTTATTTCCTGATGTTCCAAGTTTCCTGCTTTTATCATTTCCTTTCTGTTTAGAGAACTTATTTAGTCATTCTTTTGGTTTGCTCTTTTGGCAGCAAATTCTTGCTGTTGTTTTAATCTGAGATGTATTGAGTTCTCTTCATTGAAGAGTATTTCATAAATTAGGATTCTGGTTTGATAGTTTTTTTTCTTTCACCACTTAAAAAACATTGTGAACACTAATTTCTGAAGATAATTTCACTCTCATTCAAATTGTCTTTCCCTTGAGAAAAGGTATTCTTTTTCAATTGCTATTTTCAAGATATTTTTTCTTTGTCCTTCCATTTTATTAGTGGGACTCTAAATCTTTTGGTATGATTTCTTTGGGTTTATCCTGTTTGGAATTTGTCTATCTCCTTGCATCTTTAGGATTACGCTTTTGCTAAATCTGGTGATTTTTCAGCCATTATTTCATTGACTAGTTTTTCAAACTCAGTCTAATTTTCCCTCCATTGAGGGATTCACACCGCAAATGCTAGATGTTTTTGTTTGTTTGTTGAGTAGTCTGAAACTTATTCATTTTGTTTGTTTGATTTCTTTTTTCTATATTTTTCTTTGGACTATTAAGATTAGGTAATTTCTGTTTTTCTATTATCTAGTTCACCGATTTGTCCTCTGTCCTCTTCATGTTGTTGTTGAGTCCATCTGTTGAAGTTTCTTTAAAATTTCAGTTATTGTGTTTTTCTGTTCTAAAATATTTTTGTTTTACTTCATATATTCTATTTGCTAATATTGTATCTTCTTTCATTTGGTTTGTCAACTGATAATCATTGGTGCTAACTCAGCACCAACAAGCATCAACAATTTGGGGTGTGATGAAGAAGGAAACCATTCAGTGCAAAACAGCTCAATTGTGGCACAGCACAGGCAGCGTGGCTGTGGAACAGCTCAGTTGCCACACAGGATGGCTGTGGAAAAGAATGGCTGTAGAACCACTCTGGGACCAGGCAACCCTGGGGCCAAGCCCCTTTCCAGCTAGACAGCTTTGTTCCCTACAGGTGTGCTTTCTGCTGGGCTGGCGTGCTCCACTCCACACTCCATGATGGTCTGCATGAATCTGCTCCCCTCGGTGCTGGACTGCTTCATTCTGCTCTGGGTAAACATCTGTGCACTCCTCATCCAGAGGGAAGTTGGCTTATATGGACAGCAGTCCCTACCCCTCATCTCTGATTGGTCTGTCCTCATTCAAATGAGGGTTCCAAATCCGTGCAGTTTGATTGGTCCAAAAAGCACTCTCCTGAATGATCAGAATAGAGCCACTCAGCTCTGATTAGATAGGGAAAGCTTCAATCCTATTAGCTGAAATAGGATCGCAGGAAACCTTTATAAGGGCTGGCTCAGATGGCAGAAACACAGTACAGGCAGCAGTTCAGCACTGGCCAATCACAGGGCATCGAGACATATAACCAATGAAGTGAAGTTTGTGTGAGAGCCACCAGTGCAGAAATAGAAGCTAGGGTCTGTTTTTTAAAATATGAGCCCAGTTAGCCACCATGGGCTTTTCTTTTCTTTTTTTAAAGTTGTGACATTTATTTTTTCTTCTTTTTTTCCTTCTTATATATTTGTATTAATTTCAGGTAAGAAGGGAGAGGCAGAGAGAGATAGAAACATCAATGATGAGAGAGAATCATTGATTGGCTGCCTCCTGCATGCCCAACACTAGGGATCAAGCTTGCAACCCAGGCACATGCTATTGATCAGAATCAAACCTGGGACCCTTCAGTCCGCAGGCCGACACTCTATCCACTGAGCCAAACCACCTAGCGCATGAGCTTTTCTTAATAGGTGTCTTTTTTCCCACCCTCATGGATCACAGTTTTAAGTTTGTAATTTCTCATTGAAGCATGTTCATGATGGCTGCTTTAAAATCTTTTTCAGATAATTGTGACATCTTGGTATTGCATGTCTGTTGATTGTCTTTTTATTTAATTCAGGTTAAGGTTTTCTTGATTCTTGGTATGATGAGTAATTTTCCACTGAAATTTGGGCGTTTGGGGTACTATGTTATGAGAATCTGCATTTTTTTAAAAAAAATTCTTCTAATTTAGCCGACTTCCTCTGCCATAATTCCAGCAGGAGGAAGGAGCCCTTGCCTCATTCCTGCCAGGAGCGGGTAGAAGACTAGGTCCTCCATTTGGCTTCATAGACGTCCATGGGAAGATGGGCTCCTTGCTCCTTGTTGGTTGGGAGTCTGAGTTCTGACCTCCCACTAGGCCCCCACTGATACCACCCTGTTCAAGATGGTGAGGACTCCCTTGTTAAGCTCACCATGTGCCCTACACTGATGCTCATCAGGGTAGATGAAAGTCCTGACTCTCCATTAGGTCATCAGTGGGGAATCGAAGGGGCTTCTCATCCCTACTGGGTTAGGATGAGTGTCTCTCCTCTGACACTGTGGGGTAGAGTTGTCATATGCTCATTGGTGATGCAATTCTCAGCCCATTACTCAGCCTTTAGTGACATACCCTGGCAGGGCAGTTAGGTATCTCATTACAGCTTAGAGAGAATGTGGAGTATGATCCTCACTTAGCCTTTGCTAATGGGGAGAGATTGGGGCCACAGTTTTTCTCTTGTTTTTGGCTAGAGTAGAGCAGTTATTTTATAAAAAGTTTCTTTTTGTTGGTGGTTGGTTGGTTGGTTTTGGTATTGGTAGGCTCCCCATTTCCTGGCCCTTTGGCTAGAGATCCTAGGCTTTTCCTAGGGCTTTTGTAATCTGTATCTGTTAACACATCTGGGCTGCAGCTATGTGTCTGGGACACACAAGGCTGAAAGAGAACCCAAGGAATTCATCACCATTTTTCTGTGTACCTTGAGTTCTCTAGCTTTCTGCCTTCCTCTTTCTACCTTTAAGAGACTTCTTATGTTTGTGTTATATATACAGTCTATTGTTATTATTTGTCCTTAGGAGAAAAAGGGATAAAACATGTCTATTACATCTTACTAAAAGCAGAAGTTCAGTGGGAGGCTTCTTTTACAATCATCTTACTTATGGCAAGTTTTAGAATTCACTAAATTTTTGTGGTTTTCATAAAACAGCAACTCTTTTTACACACATATTTATTCTGTGTATGTAATATTTAATATATTAAATAGTTATATAATATAGAAAATTGTATTATTCTATGTATTTATATAATACAATGTGTTATATACATAATAATATATTAGTATATAGTATAATTATAATAATTACATCTTATACATTAGTTATACTATATGATATATTTAATGCATTAGTTTATATAATTCTTGTGTATTATATATAATTTATATCTTATTATATCCTACATAATATCCTATATAATAAAAAGCTAATATGCAATTTGACTGAATGGTGGAATGACCAGTTGCTATGATATGCACTGACCCCCAGGAGGCAGACACAACACAGGAGCTGCCCCTTGGTGGTCAGTGCGCTCCCACAGGGGGAGTGCTGCTCATCCAGAAGCCAGGCTCATGGCTGGCAAGTGCAACAGTGGTGGTGGGAGCCTCTCCAGCAGCGCTAAGGATTTCCGACTGCCAGCTTTGGCCAGCTCCCCACAGGCCTAAGCCAGTAGTCGGACATCTCCCGAGGGCTCCTGGACTGCGAGAGGACACAGGCTGGGTTGAAGGACCACCCCCCCCCAAGTGCATAAATTTCACGCACCAGGCCTCTAGTGTTATATATGTTGCAAACTGATACACCAACAAATAAGTGTTGTCACTTAAGCTATAGACAATGAATTTCTCTTTGTTCTAGAGGCTGGAAGTCTGAAATAAAGGTGTTGGCAGTGTTGGTTTCTCCTGAGGCCTTTTTCTTTGACTTGCAGATGGCAATCTTACCTGTGTCTTCACATGGTCTTTCCTCTTATATGTGTGTGTCTGTATCCTAACCCCTTCTCATAAGAGCACATTTATATTGTGTAAGGCCCACCCCAATGACCTCATTTCACCTTAATTACCTCTTTAAAGACCCTATCTCCAAATATAGTCACATTCTAGGCACCGGGAAGGTCAAAATATGAATTTTTAGGGGACTCAATTCAGCCCATAATAGAAGCCGAAGACATGATCATTGTTGTTGGTACGCTTGAAGTTCAGTGAGAGGGTGGAATAGGCCATGTTAACAGAAAGAAGAGCACTTGCATTAGCCTGTTTGCTCCTAGATTCAGAAGAGGCAGCCAGGCCCAGGCTGCACCAACAGAGACTCACTAACAGAAGTTGATGTTATGCTGGGTGTTCAAGGAAGGTTAGGTCTGACTTCAGGAAGGGACACTTCTAAGCTACAAAGGGCCTCTTATTCTTGCTTTGTTCTCCTCCTGCTATAAACTCATAAAGAATTCTTATTTGCACAAGAGGAACTGAGACCAGGAATGTATCTCCTTGTACACTCTGATAACTGTACGCTCTTATAGTCTAGAGTTGCCCAACAGTACTTGCAAAGATATGTCATAATTTGTAAAAAGATCCATTTATTTACACATTTTAAAGGAAATTAATTCTTATATTTGCACAAAATAGAAAACAAATGACACATTTTAACAGAACTTTTTGTTAAGAATTCATGCCCTAGCTGGTTTGGCCCAGTGGCTAGAGCACCGCCCCGCAGACTAAAGGTGTTGGCAGTGTTGGTTTCTCCTGAGGCCTCTTTTCTTGACTTGTAGATGGTAATCTTACCTGTGTCTTCACATGGTCTTTCCTCTTATATGTGTGTGTCTGTCTATCCCAATCAAGGGCACATACCTTGGTTGCAGGTTCCCCGGCCCTGGTTGGGGTGCATGTCGGAGGCAACCAATTGATGTGTCTCTCTCACGTTGATGTTTCTCTCTGTCTCTCCTTCTCCCTTCCACTCTCTCTAAAAATCAATGGAAAAATATCCTTGGGTGAGGATTAACAAAACAAAACAAAACCAAAAAAAGAATTCACATGCCCTGGAGATATACACTTTATCATTTATTTTACCCAATATAACAAACGCACTTAAATATATCAACCAGATTTTCTTTTACTTCAAAAACCCATGTGAACTAAAGGTACAAGCATGAACTGGATTGTTTGTCTATGTATTTATTTATTTATGCATTGCCTCCCACCTCAAACAAATACACATTTTGTATTGGATTCAAACAGCCTAGTGCAGCCTCTGAGCAGCAGTTGGAAGAGGGGGAAATGGCAGCCTCCTTACAGACATGTTTAGCCAATGCTTTCTTATTTTAATCTTTCATTAAGATTTATTGAAGTATTCAGAGTTTGTCCCAGCAACCCCAGCCTATGGAGATAAATATCCTTGCTGACTCTTAGCTGCATTTGGCAATTTATTCATGGCTAATTTTTACTGCACCCCTAAGGAAATAAGAGCACTGTGTATTCTAGGGAAAAAAAACATTCCTTTCAAATACTTCATTTTCCGTGGCTGTGCGCGCGCGCTGTGTGAGCGTTATTTGGTGGCAGGGAACAGAGTGGCTTTCTGTGGAGCTGCAGCTCCTGTCTCGGGCAGCAGACTCCTTGTCTGTGTGGGGAATTCCTGCTCCTGGCCCAAGCCCACAGGCCTCGCTCAGGACCAGCCAGGGCGGCCGTGGCACACACCCCTCTTTTTCTTGCTTGGATAAGGATCTGTGCTCTGGAGACTCTTCCACAGAGCCCAGAAAGAAAGAAAAAAAAGAAAGAAAGAAAGGAGCTTTCATTCTCATCCCTGACTGAGAAATTCAAATTGATCTTTTTAAATCAAACTTTCTATTCGATCTTTCAACGGGGGGGTAAGGGAGGGTGCAGATAAAAAACTGATCTACAAGCCCCCACATTTCTTTGACTCTGAGGTAGCTATGGAAACCATAATTCAAAGTTCATGTTGCCAGTTCTGCGAGGGCTGTTCTTACCCCATGTTTCACCCTTTCTCTTCTCCGCAGGGTCTTATCTGAGTGGCTGGACTGAGTAACTCTGTTCTCTACACTGACCAAGACTCTACGTTCTACAGCTAAGGGGACTCCATCGCTTCAGATTTAAACCGGTCCACCCAGGAAACTTCTTAGGGTTTCCAGGGCTGTGTATTTATGTCACAAAAATATGTTACTCTGCAAAGTTATGGGCTTTGAACCTAACTGCATGCTTACATCTGTTGCTTGTCTATAAAACACCTCCGTTTCCCTCTACAGATAAGAGATCTCTGGGATATGATCATTAACCTCCTAAAGGCTGTGTGTTCTGAGCCCTAGCGACAAGGCGTACATTGAAAAGAACACTGGCCCGGAGTCTGCGTTTCTGTTTGTAGGCTTTGTTGGTAGCTTGATATGAAAGATAAAAGAATAAAGTGAGACTTGTGGCTCCAAACCGCTCGGCTCATCGGAATCATTGGGGAACTTTTGAAAAATAAGGTTCCCCAGGCCCTGCCCTAAGGAGAGTCTGATTCACGAACATGTTTGGGGAGCCTTCCTGGGAAGTGCATTTCTGAAACAGTCCAGATGTGCCTCTGACTGGGGCGAGATAGCGAACCATTTATTCTGATGAATCCAGATGTGCTGTGTAATTTCGGTGACTGGGAAGGAAAGACCCGAAGACGAAGCCTTGTGACTCTAGCCTGAACCCCCAGGCCTCTGCCCAATTGTGAGGCACCATGGCTCCATGGCTGGCATCATAGAGTGTACAATCTAAGAAGCTGAGGGGCTGTCATTTTCAAAGGGACTTCCTGTCTCCAGAGCGCAGATCCTACCCAATGGGGCCGGGAGGAGGAGCTGGGAGGGGCTGTTCTCTCTGCAGGCACTTGCGCTTTCTTTAGCACAAGGACACTGGGGGCTCAGTAAACATATAACTCCTTTAGAGATGTTATCCTGGTAACCAGAGGAATGTATGAATTCCTACCTACATTTTCAGATTACAATTGAAAATTTCAAGGAGTCCACACAAAAAAACTCTTAGAAGGAAGCAAATTCAACAAGTTCACAGATTACAAGATCAACATACAAAAATTAATTGCATTTCTTTATACTAACAATGACCAGAGACAACAACAATATAAATAAAAAACTACTTACAAAGTATGTACTGTATACTGAAACCTATAAACTCTTAAGAAAGAAATAAAAGGTCTAAATAAATGAACAGGCATATCTGATCTGCTTCATGAATTGCAAGACGCGACATACAAAAGAAACTAATTCTCCCCAAATTGGTATACAAGTTTAACACACTTCCTATCAAAATACGAACAAGATTATTTTTTATTGTTGACACTATTACAAATGTTCCCCAATTTCTCCCCTTTGTCCCCTCTACCCAGCCCCTGTCCCCCCCCCACCCTATGCCCACCTTCACCACATTGTTATCTGTGTCCATGGGCTATGCATATATGCATATATATTATTTTGGTTTTTCAAAATTGATTTTTAGAGAGAGAGGTAGGGAGAGGGAGAGAGAGAAACCTCAATGTGAAAGGGAAACATCGATCGCTGTCTCTTGCAAGCCCCCCACCAGGTATTGAACCCACAACCTGGAACATGTGCCCTGAATAAATTACATTGCAAAGGGCATGTAATAGTAGATGGTAAATAAACACATAAAAGGATGTTATCAATATTACTAGCCATCAGGGTAATGCAAATTAAAGCCATAAGAAAATATACCACTATTTACCTATAAGAATGGTTAAAATTAAAAAATAATGACAATATCAACTTCTGGCAAGGATGCAAATAAACTGAGTCACTAATATATTGCAAATAGGAATTTCCAATGGCAAAGAGTTGGGCAGTTTCTTAAAAGAACAAAACAAAACAAGAAAGAAACAAACAAAAACCCTAAACTACCATTCAATTGAGCAATTGTTACCCTGAGCATGTATCCAAGATACACAAGACCTGTGTTCACACAAAAATCTGTCCACAAATATTCATAGCAGCTTTCATAGACAAAAAAAATCTAGAAACAGCCCAGATGTCCTTTACCACATGAATGGTTAACAAACTCTGGCATATGTGTACCATAGAATTGTACTCAGCAGTCAAAAGAAATGAATTACTGATACCAGCAGCAACTTGCATTGAATATACAGAGAAATACGCTGAGTAAAGAAAAAGGCAATTCCAAAGGGCATGCACTATATGATTCCATTTACATGACATTCTTGAAATGAAAGAACTGCAGTGATGGAGTATAGATTAGTGCTTGCCAGGAATCAGGATGGGATCAGGAGGGAGGACGGAGGATCTAATTAAAGAGCTGCAGCAAGGGGAACTTTACCTTGAGAGGAATGTTCTCTCTCTTGACCCTGTCCGTGTCACTACCCTGGTTGTTACATTGTACTCTGGCTTTGCACGATGTTCCCATTGGAGGAACTAAATAAAGGTTAATGAAATCTCTCAGTATTTTTTTATAACAGCAGGCAAATCTACACATATTTAAAAAATAAATATTTCATTTAATTTTAAAAACTGTATTCTGACCAGGAGCAAATCTTTCAAACTCTTCTTTGTGGAGAATGCCTGCAGCTCCTCCACCCAGTGCCGAGGGAACCTTTGCTAAGGATGCCCGCCTTTTGTAGTTGAGGACAGAGTCAGGCTACATAGTACTGTGACAGCTTAATAGTGTTACGTATCTCTAGCAACAGGAGTTCTTAGAGGAAGGAGTTCTTTCTTTCGATAGTTTAGGAACCTACTTACCTGAGCTTCAGATACTCTGAGTTGATCCCATTCTGCTGAATGAAGCCTTTATAACCCTTAAGACAGTGGAACCACATTCCCTCTACATTCTCCCCGACTCTAACATTAGACATTTTCTGAGTCATTTAGAGTCCTTTTGCCTACCAGTTCATGGAACCCTGGATGCTATACACCAAGATTCGGGTTCTTTCTTCTGCTCCATCTTTCTTAGTCTTCATGTAACAACATTCATCCTCAGTTGTCAAATCCAGGCCCAACTCCCAGAGGGAGGCAAACGAAGATGCATCCTTCCCTTTGTCTTTATCTTAAGAGACAGACTCCTGTTTCCAGAAGCTGCCCCCCACCCTCCCGCCTCCAGCAAATTTTCCCTCTTCACCTAATTGGCCGGAATCAGGTCATATGCCCATCGCTCACTAGGCCAGCTCCCCTGAGAGGGGTGGTTGAGTGAGGGAGGATGGATGTCTGAAATATTACCTGTGAGGGAGTACAAATGAGGTGTTTGATGCTGAGAAGGCATCACTCCCTACTATGTACTAGGCACATGGTAAGTACTCTGCATTTGCTCCTACGACAACTTCGTGAACTTAGTAGGTGGAATGCCCAGTTTACAGGAAAGTGAGTTTCACGGCGGTTAACTCATACAGGATCACTGAACTAGGAAGTGACCAGGCTAGGATCTGAAGAAAGTTTAAAAACAGAACTGTCTTCATTCTTAATAAAAGCCTCACGATTTTTTTTTTGTTAATCCTCACCTGAGGATATTTGTTTCCCATTGTTTTTTAGAGAGAGTGGAAAGGGGCAAAGTCGGGGGAGCAAGAGAGAAAAACCCTAATGTGAGAGATACACATTGATTGGTTGCTTCCCACACATGCCCTGGCTGGGCCAGGGATCAAACCTGCAACCCAGGTACGTGCCCTTGACGGGAATCAAACCGGCTACCCTTCAGTGCTCCAGCTGATGCTCTAACCACTGAGGAGAACACGGCCAGGGCAAAAGCCTCACTTTTGACAGTGGTTATTTTGTGGATTTACAATGTCTCAATAACTTTTATTATATTAATCTGTTCATTAATTATTTTTGACAAAAGTAAAGCTATCAGCTAGGGGGACTACTTGATCTGGATGTTGGTGCATGGAATTCAAATGCCTGGCAGAGGTTTGGGACTGCTCAGGCTCTTTCAGTTCTGGGGTTCATCCTTTGAGTAGTGCAGGCAGGATTAACACAAATGTAGAGGGAGTCTGGACATGAACGTTATTACATTCTGGCCAAAGTTACCCATTTCTATGCTGACTTTTCATTTCTCTTAATGGGTACTAGAGAGGTATACTTTCCAGTTCCATCTATTGATCATTCATTGTCTTTAAGGTTTGTGGATGGGGGTCTGGGGCACTGACCATCCACGGATTCCTACACAAAGTTCCTTCATGGGCAAATAGCTAATTATTTAAAACTGTTGTCACAGATTTCTCAAAGAAGTATGCCAAGCTTTAGGACCTCTTTCTGTGGGAGAGAAAGAAAACTTGCAAGCATGGAAAATTTCCAGTGCCTTATAGTGGCATTTTTTACTTAAGCGGAATACTGCATCTTATTCCCACCATCATCCCAAACATTCCTTGCTTTAGAGCTCCCCAAGGCGTGGCTTGTTGTTTTGTTTGTTTATGGTGTATAGTAGGCATTCAGTGAGTGTGTGCTGACTAGCTTTCAGGGGGCCTGGCATCTCTCTTACAGCACCTAGCTATTCTAATGATATTTTAGATTAACGATCACTTAAAAGAAACAAAACCCAAAGTTCACCCTTTTTTTTTTCTTCTCATTATGATCTTCAAAGCAATTTTGGCTTGGCTTAAGCATCTGTTATTGGAAACGGTTTGTATCAGTTGTAGTTTATCTGTAATTCTTCCTCATCTTAGGTTATCAGGCAGTGCCTTCCATCCTTCTGGGTATCCCTTCCAACCTAGACTAAATAGAGCTGATTGTATATATAAAACATGCGTCGAAGTTTAATAAGCAAGAGAAGCAAGAGAGAGACTTTTAAATTCTCATCAATGCTCAAATATGTTTAAGTTTCTTAAAAATAAATATAATGTGTGTTGAGGATCCACCTTAGCTACCTTACAGAAGCTCGCGCGTGTGTGCACTTGTGTGCTTGCGCTTGAGGTGGGGGTGGGAGGGAATAGCCCTGGAGACTCTGTAATTGGATTTAGTCTCCATTCTGTGTAACTGCTTGTTAAAATATTATAGCGCTAGCCATAGGGTGAACACTTACCTGAAGTTCACAGTAGTTCCTTTCTGAAAGGTTTCATAGCAGAGAAGGTTTTTAAAGACTGAGCCAGCTTGCTCAGCAATATCATGTATTTATTTAATTTTATTTATTTATTGTTTATTTAATAACTCCTGGGACCTTAGGCATTGGGACTAATTCATAAAATGGCTCACTGTGTTTCTCTGAAGTTTATTTTACAGTGAGAGAATATTTCCAATAAATTATGAACTCTGTGAAAGGTGTATGCTGTATATGGACACTGAATAACATATTCACGCTCCTTGGATGATTCTTGTATCAAAATGTGTTTTTCAAATTTAAAAGTACAGGTCAGGCACTATTATTAATTCTATCATGTTTTTTCTTCTCCTTCTAATCTTTAAGTAACAAATGGTTGCCTTTATCCTTTGCTCTATTAGTTCTTATCAACATCCTAATTATTTAAATGAGAGTTAGCATTGTTATCAGGAAGGGACTTGTTAGAGAATAATTCTTAAGGCAGATCAAAGAAAAGACAAAATAAACACTTCAGAATGGTGGCCTAAACTAATTTTATACCAAAAAAAATCTATTCAAATAACAGGAAAATTATGTATATTTTTTGCAGACACCAAATGTTTTTAAGATATGAAAAATAATTTTAATTAATCTAAAATTCGGTAGTAGTTCCATTTTACAAATAGAGAATATATAGAGAATATGATCAGTGTAATATTATGTAACTTGTATAAGATCGCACATGAAACTAAGGTTTTAGTCGTAAGGGGCTGCCATCTATAAACATGCAGACCCTTACTGAACTTCTTCATACATAGGTCCCGTCGCTTAGGGTCATGGCTCCCTTATGCTTGCTACCTGCTGTGCAAAATAGTAACTGCTTCCTTTTGTCCTGAGAAGGATCATTTTTACCATAGCAGTATTTCATGAAATGGTCCATACTGAACCCATAATGCAGAGTTAAACGCCAGAATAACTCGTGCTGCGGATCCTGTCAAGTCCGGGTGACAGGCTCTAACATAGGCACCCTGGCGTGGATGGCCCACTCATGTTCTGCAGACCAAAGCGTCGTCCTTGGACCCAGCCTGGTTGATGGCTTTCACCCTTCTCTCTACTTTGCCTTGTTTTTCTGTTGTGACACCAACGGATGTGTGATTTATGTCTGAATCATCGTGCAGACTAACCTGTGATATCCAGCCGGCTGTAACTCTACACCTTTGTTTTCCACTCAAGGAGCCACTGGCACACACACGAGTAATTTCACTATGGGGAGTTGGATACTTTCCAATTTACAAACCTTGAAAATTTATTGCTAGTTAACAACTAATGTTTGCCACCCTCTGAGACGATGTGACAGTCACTGGGCTCTGACTGTGGCTACAGAGTCAGAGCCCCTGAGGAAGGCACAGCTCATGGGGTGGTAGGCAGACTTCAAGGGCTGCTCAGACTCACAGGCCTCCTGGATGAGCCTCCCAAACCTCAGTTTCCTCATCTGTAAAGCTGGGAAACTAATCATCCTTACCTCATCAGACTTCTGTGATTATTCAATAAAATAACCAGCAAACGGAATTGAAGACGGTGCCTGAAACTAGAAAATAATTGATACACGTTAGCTCCATTATTACCTAGCTGTTATTTGCTTACCTTCCCAAAGAGATGCCTTCAGTAAGTGACATTTTATTCCAGGAACATCATACAACTTAAGTTGTTCAGCTATAAGATAAAGAGGGTCTGCAGATCTAATGTATAATATGGTGACTACAGTTGATAACACTGTATAATTGAAATTTGCTAAGAGAGTAGAACTTAACTATTTTCACCAAACATAAAAAAAGATAAAAATCTGAGGTGATGGATATGTTAAGGTGGGGGGAATCCTTACACATATATCAAATTACTTGATCTACTTAAAATAAAAACAAATTACGATGTACACTTTAAATGTCTTATTTTATTTGTCAGTGATTACTTAATAAAGCTGAAATTAAAAAACAAGTTTAAACATGAAAAAGAGAGATGAGCAATAGTGAGAATTTTTCAAAGAATCTATATTCTAGATGAAATCAGCACTTTACAGAATGGCTTATAAACATCAGCCAAAGAATGAAGGCATCTTTCAATTATTCTAAGAAATGTCTTCTTTATTATATTTTCTCTTTCTTTTGAAGTTCTGTTTTCTGTGGACAGAGCCAAAATAACAAGCACTAAGGAACAGACCAGCCTGGAGAACCCTGGCCAGAGAAGGCCCTTCTAGACCATCACTCCGTCTGACATGAGCAGAAAACTTTTGTTTCTTTGCCACTCTCCCTGTTTTCAAGCTCTGTGTTAAACACTTTTTGTCCGACGTTCTTTCTTCTTCAATACGAAACATTTTCAGCACTTGTTACCTTCTGCACTTCTTTCTCTACTGACCTTCGTCTGCTGGACTCAGCAATAAGAGTATAGAAAAGAGCCCTAACCGGTTTGGCTCAGTGGATAGAGCATCGGTCTGCGGACTGAAGGGTCCCAGGTTTGATTCTGGTCAAGGGAATGTTCCTTGGTTGCGGGCACATCCCCAGTAGGGAGTGTGCAAGAGGCAGCTGATTGATGTTTCTCTCTCATCGATGTTAAAAAAAAGAGTATAGAAAATAGCAGAAAGAGCACAGATGGGTTATTTTGCCATCACTTACTTAAAAAACAAACCCTCAAATAAATGAACTACACTGTTGTTACTTTAAAAGGCTGTTTCTGATGCAATCAGTTAACAATTTAATTTATATAATTTTAATTAATAAATGCATTATTTTTTCAAAACTCAGCCCCTCTCAATGGCATATGCGGTTATGGGAGATTGCTCAAGAAAATAGTCATAGTTTATCCTTAAAATACTATGTAATGTCTTTTGGTAACAGCTAAGTCATTGCCGCCAGGCATGAAATCCTTTGGTGGTGTTTAAATGCCTGTGCACTCAAATATACATTTTCTACTCTGCAGCAGAAGGAACACTGGAAAATTCACATGTAGTTTTTTTTTTTTTTGGAGGTGGGTGGTGGGTGGGGGAGGACTACACCTATAAAATGGAAATTATTTATAACCGTTGCTCTTATTCAACCACAAAGGGTGTGGATCACCATTTCATAAAGGTCTATTTGTTGGGTCCAAAATCCAGACTCCGGTAAGGGAAACATAAAATAAAAACCATCATGCATAGTCATAGAGTTGATGTGTTTATTTTTATGTAATACAATCAGTTCAACAAGAATGTTGAACCATTTAGTAAAATGTGGCCAGTATTTACCTATCCTCCCAATCTTAACTTCACGGGATGGGCTTCTTCTTCAGCTGGTAGTTTTATATAGGGGAAGACTTTGGGTGAGCAGTCACATATTCTTTGGAATGTTCTCCTAAGTCACTCAGACTTTCACTGATTTGCTCATGTGTTTGTGTACTTTTGTGCGCTTAATTGCGTAGCCAGAAGGCAGGGAGAGGCCGTGTTCCCTGGTACCAGGAAAGAACTTTCTTATCACCCAGGACGCTTTGTGAGCATGGTGTCATCACAGTTGCTTGCTCACCCCAAATTAGAAAGGCTCTCCACACCCTGATCCCTGTGCTGCCACCTCTGTCTTCCCCTTTAGAAACCCGTAGGCCCTGCCCAGCCTCAAGCTCTGTGAGCTGGGTTGCCTCCCCTGGACACACTCTGCCTGGCAGCCTGCTGAGTAGGTTCATCTACAGCCACAGTCTTCTTCACAGAGTGTGGCCTCCCACACAAAGCTGCTGCCCTGAAAGATGCAGGGAGCATCGCCCTGACAGTCGGAGGGGGCAGAGTTATAGGATATTTGGCCTATTCATCTCTTTCCTTAAAATGAAAAGACCCACTTGGAATATTCAGATAGCATGCCTTCTTGCTGGGATTAGATCCAGTAAGGTGATGGAAACTCTCAGTACAGAGTTTTGATTTTCAAGGCGGGCTGATGAGGAGAGAAAGGAGCTGTGCCATCGAGGCGTTGGGGAAAGGACAGCCCCAGGTACTGGCAGCCCTAAGGGCTGGGCTCTAATGGCGTGAGACCCGGGAAGAGAAGGCAGTCAAGCAGGGGAGTGGCTTGAACACACATGGGATAACTAGGATGTGCCTCTAGGTCTCCAGGTGACAGTTCTCCAGGTTCTTGTGCTTTATCTCCAGTGGATCCCCCTCCCCAGAGCCCAGATGACAGGTAACATAATGAGCTCTAGTAAGAACTCAATCAGTGTTTGCATTTGTGGGCGGAATTGAACTTAAGCCTTTCCCAAGCCATGGTGTTTGTCCTTCAAAGGCTAAACAGCAAAAAGAACCTGTGGCATGAAGAGAATGTAGCACTGCTTCGCAGGGACTGCGGAATCCAAAGGATTTGCCAAGGCGAGGGGGAAATAGTTTAGCTAAATGGGAAATGTACAATTAAAATTTGCCCATTGAGCTTTGTTACAGTGGGGAAGCAAATTTATTTCATGCTGCGATTTCTCATTGTATTGTCCAAGGTTCCCCCCACCTGCCCCATGGTGATATGAGATACTGGTAGTCATCCTAATGTTTTCTTAGCATATCGGTGCCTGGAGTGAAATTGCACATAGTATAACTTAGGGACTAGTTCATTGAACTCCAGATTTTTCATCTGACAAACTTCCACTTATAATAAATACTATTCTTTGGCCAAAAGGGCCAGGTAATTCCTGAAATACTGTGTTTTCTGTCTTAATCAGGGGCATCTTGTTTTCAGAAAGATGCAAGAGATGTTAATAAAGTCTTATTTACTAGATATAGACAACATATTTAGGGCTTAGCAGTATGCAACCATTTAATTTCTTGGCAGCTATATTTGTATCTTAAGTCTGCATAAATCCTGCATTGCTTTTCATGCCACAGCTCTTTTCCAAGTCCGTGTTGTTATGAACCTCATCTGACTTTATATTGTGCTGTTAATTTAAAGCAACGCCCACTTTGGACATAATGCACTTGGAAATTTAAAAATCAAAAGAAATATGCAAAGGAGAAAGCAGCTGATTTGGATTATCCTAAGTAAAACAGCATATTCTGGTGATGAGTGTATCCAATGTTGTAATCATGACATAGACAAAGACTAAGAGCTCTGTATTTAAAATGTAAGCTGCATATTCTATACTACGCAGCTGTAAAAAAGGAAGAACTCTTATCATTTACAACAGCATGGATGGACCTAGAGAGCATTATGCTAAGCAAAATAAGCCAGTCAGAGAAACATAAGTATCACTGATCTCCCTCATATGTGGAATCTAATGAGCAACATAAACTGATGAACAAAAATAGACCCAGAGACATAGAAACATCGAACAGACTGTCAAACCTCAGAGGGAAGGGGAGGGGCGGGGAGGGAAGAGATCAACCAATGAACTCATATGTGTATATGCATAACCCATAGTCACAGACAGTGGGTGGTGAAGGCTTGGGGGGAATGGGGGCAATGGGGGGAAAAAGGGACATATGTAATACTTTCAACAATAAAGATTTATTTTTAAAAAATAAGCCTAATAGCTAACATTCAATCTGAGTTTAGATTCTTATCTAATGGGCCAACAACTCCATGTCTATGCTTAATATTGTCAGTACATTATCCTGTCTTTCAAGAGACAGGTGTGCATGTGTTCTTCTTATCAGCAGAAACTATACAATGAGTTTTCTTTTTGTTGGAAACTTACAAATAAAAAGGAAAATTTCTCTCCTTGTCACAGAAAAACACTGCCAACATGTGACCTTTGGAACTAGGGTTCAGGGCAATTCACAGAGGTAAGAGGAATGAAACTGATTTTCTGACCCTTATACCACCTGAGCAATTACACAAACATTTTTCTAGTTATTAACAAATAATCCCCTAACTTCACGAAAGTTCAACCAGTTATAGATTTATGGTGTTGTTAGAAAACAAATGCATCATATCATTTCCTCAGTGTTATCTCATTTCCAGGGTCTCTTTTTATTTGTTTTCCTTTCAAAGGTGACTTCTGGGTGACCCATACAAAAATGTTTGCACTTTGCTACATTGTATGCCATCTCTTATCCAGCTCTGTAGCCTTGGGGAGCATTTTAACTCTCTTTCAAATGCAATACATGATAATTTCCCCCTTAATTAAAACTTTATGAACTTTTTGCAATCTTATTCTGTTGTGTCTCTGATATTTCTAGCATTTCTCAAATGAACACTCTTAGAAAAAAAGCATGCGTGTAAACTTATTTAATATCACAGTGTTATATTTCTACTCCAAATGAAATGCTTATCCATTGGAATATCTCTTTCTCCTTTGGAAAGGAAACCTGAAAAATCTATAGGTCTGCATAAAATAGGTTAGGAAATCCAGGACTAAACATTTAAGTATGATACTTCAAGAGTCTCTCCGAGCACTTTATAACTTATTGCGAGAATCATTCCTTTAAGTCACTAAGGCAAATTGTGTTCAAAGCATCTCATAACTTTACTGGACAAGAAAATCTCTTTAATAGCGATGGAGAGAATTTCACAGAAAGGACTGATTTGGAGAGAATCAATAAAGGATTGACTTGGCATAGACCTGGGACTCTGGTTATATGGTAGAATCCAGAGGGGAATCTTGATGTATCCTGTATGCCCACTTTGTCTCTAGACCTTTCATCATCTATGTGTATGCACTACTTTTTTGTTTAATAATATTCTTTTTTGTTACTCCACAGGGAGTAACAAAAGTACTGAGGAGGACTTAAGAGCCATTATCGTAAACCAGGTACAGAGGGTTCTGCAGGCTGGCTGTTTATGCTCAGTTACATATCGCTTCTGGGGCCTTGAGGGACTGGACTCTTGCCTGAAGTCATGATAAGGACAGAAACATAATGAAGTCACAACGACAGTGATGGTGACTGGAAACCAAGACCCACTACCCCCAGCATCCACCAGCACCCGCAGTAGAATCAGAACTCAGAGTTGATGGTTAGGCCTGCTACTGTTTCCCACCCACAGAACCAGTGAACACAGGCTGAGAGAAAAGTGTGATCAACATTTATTTTGCTTTTTTCCCACAATGGTTTTTCTTCTTTTTGAGCATTGTGTATTTAATTCAGGGGAAGTATACATAAAACTTTTGTGAGGTAATTTATTGTATAACATGCCAATAAATCTTATATTCTTTTTTTTATTAAAGTGCTTGCATATCTCATTCAATGAAAATCCTATACAGTATAAGATTTTACAACTAATGTATCTATAACTACATAGTTTTATATATGTATATATGCAAATATAGTTAACATATGTGTATATATAATTTCAAAGAAAAAATTCCAATCACATTTGTAAACTGAAGGCAGTAAAAGAAAGTAACCTAGTTAGCAAAGAGTATCTGGATCACAATATAGAGACCACTCAAGAAGTATTTGTTGAATATATTTATTCATTGGTGGGGATGTGACTAAGTATAAGCATTTCTGTTCTCAATTGAAATTATTTTCTGGTGTTTATTTGATAACACGGGAAAGCTTTTATACTAGAATAAACAGTTACGGGGTATATTTAAAAAAAGAAAAAACATTCCACTTATTAAAGTGATTTTCAAAAGTCTGGAATTTCACAGTATCTCAGAGGATAAAAAAAATACAGAGACTATCAATATGCCCATTTGCCAAACAGCTTTTTTTTATGTTAAAACAAAACAAAGCAAAACATTTCTAACAAAAGAAAGCTGAAAAGCAGAGAACAAAAAACTTAAGAAACTGTTTCTGTGTATTCATTTTAGTGTACTTCCACTGAGATTTGACTGCCTATAACAAAAACTAGATAGAGGCAATTTAACTGCCTTTCTGGTGTAACTATTACAAATGTACTATTTTTATTGGAGTCTAAAGATTTTGCATAAAAAGAAATCTAAAATGTGAAAGAAAAGGTTTGACATTGGAGGCATGTCTGGCAAAGTGCTTAATGCCTTCAAGCATGAATTAAATATTTCCCAAGTGAAGGAATGAAGGAAAGGCCACATTATTCTGCTTTCCCCACCCCCCGCCATTCATAAACACCATTACTGCCTGTTGCCAGCCCATTGCACTTTAATGTGTAGGGTGCTATCCACCCACAGTACACTTCTTAAAAACTAAAAGTCATTTTTTTAATCTTCACCTGAGAATATGTTTTTATTGATTTTAGAAATAGAGGAAGAGGGGAGAGAAAGAGAAGAGAGCGAGAGAGAAATTGATCAGTTACCTCCTGCACCCGTCCCAACTGGTAATCAAACATGCAACCTAGGTATGTGCCCTGACTTGGAATCAACCCTCAACTTTTTGGTGCGTGGGACGACACTCCAACCCACTGAGCCACCCGGCTAGGGCCCTAGCAGTCATTTTTGACACCTTGTACATCTTCACACCTTCTGCCCAATATGCCCCTTTGTAAATTCCTCCAGCATTTTCCTCTCTTCAGATCACCTAGCTTAGGTCAGGAGCTCCTTTTGTGCTTTCATGAAACACTTTGCTTTTCCTTCATAGCACAGATCACATTTTATAATCATATAGTAATTTTTATTTTGTTTGAATAATGGCATTTTACTAGAGTGTAAGTTCCATCAAAGTGTCAAAAAAATAATAAATGGAGCCCTTTAAAATGAAGCCTGAGCTGCCATGTCAGAGGAACTGCCTTGCATGTCCTATGCTTCGAACCTTTGGAATGTAATGATTCCCAAATAGCTATTCTTATGGATCTCAGTAGATGCTTGCTGCCTCCCACTTTGAAAGGCCTTTTACTTCTTAGGTTAGCAAAAGCAGGGTGACTTGCTCCCTGTTGTATCTCTAGCCCTTGTGCTAAATACATATTTTAAAATGAGTGAATGAATAAATCATTGTAACATTAATGGTCAAATTACTGTGGCCCTTAGCTCTGACCTCCTCAGGCCCTTACAAAGCTGCCTCAGGTCGAAGGCCTGCCTCGCTGGTTCCTCAGCCCTGCAGTCGGCACAAACAGCCCTGCACCTCCCAGGTCTGCCATCCCTTCCTCGTCTTCTCATCGTGGCTGTAGTAGGGCACTCCAGCTTTTCTCTGTTTGTAGGGCCCTTGGTGAAAAAACACGCCTGATGTCAAGGACAGTGCTCCATGATGCTCCTGAGGCTACAGGTAGGCACTCATGCAGGGCTCCCTCTCCCTGCTCTGTGCACACCCTGCACTTACTTTCTGCCCAGAAAGAAATATTCTTGCAAACAATCTATTTGCTGGTTAGATGTCAACCCAATATCATTGTCATGATCATCCCATCTCCTTTTATTTTTCTGTTATCAGGACAAAATAATCACAGTAAAAATAATCTCCTTCTACTATGACAAAATAAAATAATCCCACATTCATGTCAATGCATATAAGCAGACCCCAGAGAATCTGTTTCTCATTCATTCTAGTTCTTTAAACCATCACATAAGTGACATGGCACACTGAGTCTCTGTGCAGGCTCAGCTGCAGCGTGCTGTAGCACCATCAGGATAGGCAAACCCCATCCCAGTTTTCCAATGTTAACTCTACTCCCACATTCTCTAACAAGTACTAAATGATGTGGTTGAAGCTAAGCCTTGGCTGAAGAAGCTCTGCATACTTCCTTATGTACTATATGGTGAATGCTATTCATGTAATTCCCCTGTCTATGAACGGCGACATATTTCTAGCTTGGTCCTGATATTCATTGTAAAAGGAGAGTAAAGGAGACATTAAAGTTAGAATTGTTTCTGCTAGAATTCTGACTCTACACCTTCTAATATTGACACATTGATACTGCTATTTAGAACATGTTGCCCTCCATTTCTTTCTTTTGTTGTTGTTTTTTTTTAATCTTCACCCGAGGATATGTTTTTATTGATTTTAAAGAGGAGAGGAGGGAGGGAGAGAGAGAGAGAGAGAGAGAGAGAGAGAGAGAGAGAGAGAGATCAACTGGTTGCCCACCAGATGAAGGCTAAGCAGCAATGGTCCAATCTGGATGAGATGCACCTCAAGCTGTGGCCCCAGGTTCCCTCATGGCCCCAGCCAGTCCTGGGAGCCCAACTTGACCCCAACCTGCATGGCTGTCGGGCCTACACGAGGTTCTTCATTGATTCTGACAATCTGAAGACCCACTTCTGATTCAAAGACCACAGAAAAGGCTAAAGCACCTGAGCGTGGAGCCCTACACGCAGGAAGAGGCTGAGAGGGCAGTGGGTACGGGCTCCTCTGTGCTCCTCCAGCAGCTGGTAGTGCCCACAGAAGTACCCTGAGATACTTCTGTATCTGAGGTCTCTGAGATGGACACATCCACCTGGCACGACCTAAGGATGCAAGGCAGAGCAGCTGCCCATGCACAGCGCTGCAGGGCTCGGCTGGGAGAGATTGTGCCAAGCTTTTGTAACCCTGGGTTTGTTGAGTGGATGGCCTCATCTGGGTGCCCTCCCCCTCAAATAAAGGAACTGGATAAAGACAAAAAGGAAAAGGAAAAAAGAACATGCAAACACAAGCCACAGACTAGAAGAAAATGATTTACAGTATATATTTCTGACAAAAGACTTTATCCAAAATGACAAATAGTTCATTAAAAATGGACAAAAAGACTTGAAGAATCTATATCAGTCTTATTTACTACTTTTCTCCTAGTACCTGGAACAGAGTCTGACACATAGAAAGTTGTGACCAACTTCTTCCCACATGTACTCATTCATTCACTCATTCCTTTATTCACTAAAAGTCTTTATTGTATCTCCACTATCTGAAGATTGAGAAATATTGATACAAACCATCTATACCCACATGGACCTACCTTCCTAGGCAGAGTTAATTGCTCCTGCCTTTATATCCACATCGCACAATCATTATTTGCTTACCTGTGTGTATGTATTTTCCCTTTGTAGAGTCTAAGTTTTCTGAGAATCATCTGAGACTTGATTATTTTTTGTTGGAAAGGCACAAGCCTAGCACAGTGTAAACACTCAACACATTTTCACTGAAGCAAAGAAGAAAGAAGAGGAGGAAGGAAAATTGTACTCACCAGAAGCCAATAGCAGTGACTTTTAGAAAAGTCTGGTGTCTGTGTGTAAGATGTGTGTGTGTTTTGCAGAGGGTGCTTGTCCTTCTTTTGCATCTGTAGGGTCAGAACTTGACTCTTTTGGGAGGATGGGGATTCACCGACACACATCACTTTCTCCTGGGGAATGGCATGGTGCCCCCTGCCCGGCTCAGGGAACATGGGAGTGGGCTGAGCTGGGACTTAGCAGGAGGTTGGTCTCTTTCACCTGAAGCATGCCAGTAGGTCTGATATGACTTTCCCCTTCTCACAAGATGCAGGGCCGTTCCAGAGCTCCTCTGGAGATAGTGCCAGACTCTAGGGCAGTGATGGCGAACCTTTTGAGCTCAGTGTGTCAGCATTTTGAAAAACCCTAACTTAACTCTGGTGCCGTGTCACATATAGAAATTTTTTGATATTTGCAACCATAGTAAAACAAAGACTTATATTTTTGATATTTATTTTATATATTTAAATGCCATTTAACAAAGAAAAATCAACCAAAAAAATGAGTTTGCGTGTCAGCTCTGACACGCGTGTCATAGGTTCGCCATCACTGCTCTAGGGTAAGCCCATGAGACCGGTACATTACCCAGAAGTAAATGCTAACTGTGTGGGTAACCTTGGGACCAGCTTGGCATCACGAGTGGAGAGAAAAGCAGTGTTGGTCACCAACTGCCTTCTGAGCAGCAAGGGAGCAGTTGATGGGGGTTGACTAGGTAAAAAAGAGGCTGGCGGACACTTGGTAGAAAGTCATGAGATGCCAATGAAGCCTTTGGAAAAAATTAGCAATTTTTGAAGAAGTTTTGATGACTGTGTCATGTAGACTATTATACTGGACCACATGAAATGAGGCTATTTGCCCATTTTTGACTTACCAAAATATGCAGTATCTGATCTGTTTTAAGGTTTAAGGAGTATGACTTCCTTTACCTTACACAGAAAGAAAGCAACAGAAAGAATACAAAGAAATGAAGATGCCCTAGCTGGTTTGGCTCAGTGGATAGAGCATTGGCCTGCGGACTGAAGGGTCCTGGGTTCGATTCTGGTCAAAGGCATATGCCCAGGTTGAGGGCTTGATCCCCAGTAGGGGGTGTGCAGGAGGCAGCCGAACAATGATTCTCTCTCATCATTGATGTTTCTATCTCTGTCTCCCTTGTCCTTCCTCTCTGAAATCAATAAAAATATATTTAAAAGAAAAGAAAAAAATGAAGAAAGAGGCAAAGTGTAAAAACAAAAAGTGAGCTTTGTTTCTTTTGTTTCTTACATGTGGTTAGGAGAAAGTTATAAGCATGAACTATAAAGCATTTCTGATGGTAAATTAAAACAAAGACTCAAAGATTTCTGAGTGCACATGGATCTCCTGCCTCTTTTCTTGCTCCTTCCTGGCACTCTAGCAGGTCCTAACTTTATATCTAAGTTGCTTCTCTTCTATTTCTAAATTATTTCCTTGAGTCTTACTGATCCCCGTGGCATGGAGGCTGGGAGTGGTCAGCAGTGAGAGGCTCAGCCAGGAAAAGTCTCTTAGTCACTGCGTGTTGGAAGAAGCCTGGGGCATGCCTGGAGTGTTCATCTGACTGATTTCCAAGACAAAGGTGGGCAGCTGCGTGGCATACAGGCCTGGTCACAGCAGGTTACAATGAACTGTGTCATCCCAGCTCACCAGGCAATTTCCTTTTTGAGTCACTTTTTAGCTCCGGAATGAAACTCCACCCTCTTTTTTTTCTATGGCCCAAGTGAGAGGAAGAAACTTTCTCTCTGCAGAGAGCATTTCAGTAAGGAGCCTCCTGCGTGTGCAGGCTCTGCCTCGGTGGGCGAGGGTCTGCAGGAGAATTCCATCCCCGTGTAATGTGACTCCAGCAAGAGCAGGGCTGGTCCTGGGGCCTCCAGGAGGTGCATGGGAAATAGAGGCCCAGCAAGTCCATTTGCTAACAGAGCAATGCATTTTCCTTTTCGACGTGGGCTTTTCTCTTAACTTAAAAAATCAGGAGCTCATCCTTTAAGCTTTCACGAGAGGAGGGATTTTAGTGTGACTGTGCTCCCTGGTCCTTGACTTTGTACTCTATCATCAGAAAAGAATCCCAGCTGGTGTTGCTCAGTGTCAACCTATGAAGCAGGAGGTCACAGTTCGATTCCCAGCCAGCGCACATGCCCCAGGTTACAGGCTCGATCCCGAGTAGGAGGTATGCAGGAGGCAGCCGATCAATGATTCTCTCTCACCATTGATGTTTTTGATCTCTCTCTCTTTCTCTCTCTGAAATCAATAAAAATATTTTAAAAAAGAAGATATACCTAAAACCACTGGTCAATGGATTTGACTACAGGAATTTCTGAAAGGTTTTTCCATTTTCTCATAGTTTTAAAAAGCATGTACTTACCAAGAATTTGGCTTTGAATCTTGTTGTTTCCAGCTTCCGTCCTCTTTCTTTTTCTTTTATTTCTTAACCTATGGACACTGGTCAAAAATTAAATCATTATTTATACAAGGTAATTGAAGACAAGAATGTGAGCAACAGACCTAGGAACACAGAGGGCCTCCTTTCTCTCCCAAGAAAGGAGACCTGAGGGTGGTGTGAGGAGGTGGTGGCAGATGGTCCTCACTCATCCCCCTGCTCTCTGAGGCCTGGGGAGCTCCTACCTCAGAATGGGCATCTGCTACTCGACTCCTGCCGCCAGCCTTCCCAAACTGAGCCTTTCTAGGAGCAGAGACGCTGCAGCCTCAAGCCTGGGGAAAAGATGTGACTAATCATTGGATTTAAAAGCTGGTGCATGTACCTTGCTTTCAGGCCATTCGAAGTGCTTTCTGAGTCAGTGCCGAAAAGGAAGCCTTTTCCTGCTTCCATTCTCCTTTGCTTTCTCCTCCAAGTCACTGCATCCACACCCAGAGTGGCAGCCCTCCAGTGCAGCTTCTCTCTGTGGCGTTCTGGAGGGAGCAGGCAGGGCCCACAGGGAATACGTCTCCAGTGCTCCACCCATCCTTCCTCCCCTGGCAGAAGCATTCTTTTGCATCTTGATGATTTTTGTTGTTTTAATTAAGAGTTTGCAATTTACAGTAACTTTGAAAAAGGTCAATACCCTACTTGAGGAAGGGCCGTGTGTGCTAGAGTGGGGAGGGCTACAGTGAATGGAGGAGTAAGGGATCGAGTGGGCTGAAAGTTGAGGTTGAAAGCCCAGTGGCAAAATAATCTGGATCTCAGAGACTCCTGTTCACCCAGCCACACTGCTAAATCTCCTTTCCACACAGAGTCCAGAATTATCTTGAGCTTCCCACTCCCTTGCTCAGACTTCTCCAGTGACTTGCCATTGCCAGGAGAACAGAGTCCAAACTCATTAGCTTGGTGGCTAAGATGTCCACAACCTGCCTTCATTCTGCTTTTACAAACTATAGCTCACTGCATTCCTTGTGCCCAGCGTACCTGGTCTTCAACCTGCTCTGCTGTGTTCAGAACACAGCCTGCACATCCTCACTTCTTCTCCTTTGCTGACTTCATTCTTTTAGCCTATGAACTTCTTTCTAGTTATTTCCATTCTCCCTCTCCTTTTACCCATTTTTGAAATTCTAACCATTTTTTCAAAGACAGTCCACTTAATATAACTGTCCCCAATCACTTAAGTCAATATAAATCTCACATTTATTTATTTCTCTGGTTTTTCCATGGTTATATCTTATACTTGCCTTACAGTCACAGATATTTGAGGGTAAGCCCTGATGTAGTCATTTTTGTATAAAACCTGGAACATTACTAGACCTCAGTAAGTGAGCATGGAGATATTGGTTCAGGTTGCAATATTCCCAAAGGCTGATCTAAGAAATGATCAGATTTTAACTGTTGAACAGAAGCTCAGAGGCAAAATGGATCTCAGGGCACTAATAGGATGGCCCAACATGGGATACAGCTGTATTGCCACATCTTCCTCCTGGCCAGATGAGGGCTTGGATTCAAGAAAAAGAAAGGGATTCACAGGTGAGCCCATACACGACTGTTCTGAGCTGCTTTTGCCAAAAATGAAGAAGCTGTAGCCATTATTCAGGTGGTATTCAGTGCACCAGCATTAGAGAAAGTCTGCTTAGCGATCTCATGCATGGACCCAGGGACACCACTTTGCTAATCCAACTTTACTTGTTTTTAGAGTAGCAGAACTTTAATAGTTGGAGAGGACTGTGGAGATTATCTTGTTCATGCTCCTAGCCAATTCGGGGATCTCATTATCCCACTCTTTCCTCCAGAGTCCATGCTCTGATCTTTGCAGTCATGCCTTTTCTAGGGCGGGGCCCATATACATAAAAGGCAACAAGACTACTGCCCTCATCAGCCCTTGCAACACGGGCCTTGCGGGGAATGTGAAGGGAGCTTTCACATGTAAAATCCTACGAGAGGCATGAAAAGACTTATGCAACTTGGTAAAGACACTTTAACACCATCCCTGCACCAGTCAGTGTACTTGTTCTTAAGAAATGTCTCTAATGCTGGGAACCATCCATCAAGACTCAAAAATTAGTGAAAAAGAAAAGCAACCTTAATTTCTGTCATCATTCTATAAAATTTTAATATCTAGCAATCCTGTCGTAAAGAGCCTTTGGTTAATAATCTCAGCCTGGAGGTTACCACATTCAGTTAACCATCAGTAGTGGTTTATGCCAAATGCAAGGATATTGAGAATTAATTTAATGCTGATTCCATGTGTGACTGAGGAGGATTGATAAACAAAGATCTTCACAATGAGAGGGTGAAGACAGCTCAGCCTATATAATCCTTTGAAGCTGAATATATACATTTGAGTATGTGTTGTAAATGGAGTTTTCATAGAATTTGAGACATTTTTCACATATTCTTTTCTTAGGAGGTCCGAATGCTATTTATAATTCCTTAGGAAGGAATAAAGGAAGTTATTGTGATTAACTTTTGAATTATGAATCCTTACTCTATCTTCCCTACATCCTGGAACCAGATACCAGAGCAGACACCTTGCATCTGTGACTCTTTGCATACTCCTTCAAGCCCTTGAGCCTAACTGTTAATTGCTACTTCAACTAGGTTTCCAGAACTCTCATGATAACCCCCCCCCTCTCTCTTATACACACACTGATGTCGTGTATATGCACACAACTACTAAGCCTCTTTGATTGATTCTGAAGTGAGGCAGGCAGGGATGTGTTTGTGTGGGGAGGCACAAATGTTGAGCGGACCAACTTCTGTATATGATCTGTGATCTGCCATTTGTCTTAAAAGGGACAGTGAGAATGAGGCCTGAATCCCTGAACTTTTGGAAGACCCCAAACAGCAGGGGCACCTGGTGGAACAAAGAGCCTCCTGGCATATGTGAGGGCTGTGCGTTTCAACTAGGTATCATGTTCCGGCCACAGCCTGATAGACAAACCCCAGACCAGATGAAGAGATACAATCTGCTCAACTTGACGAGTCTGTACCTGGATCATGTGATGGGAACAGATGCTGATTCAATACGGATACAGGTGCAGAAAAAAAAGGGGGGGAGCCTAGACACGGAAGCAAAGTGCTACAAAAGTTTAGAGCCTCCAGTGGAGGCTGACTCTTTACATGAATGATTCGAACGTTTATGTGACATGAATTGTCGCAGGGCTGTGCTGAGGCCTTCTGGCAGAGGAAGCCTCAGAGCATCTCTGACAGCTGGACATAAAGGCTCCTGTGGGAACAATAGTGTTTCTACTCTTCTCCTTACAACATGGAATGGCAGTTTCTCCCTTCATGTGTGGGTGCCATTTTCACCCTTGATGATGGAACTGTCTTGATATGGCTACCTGTGCCTGGAAAAATCACAGGCGCAGGGTTGCTGAGCTTGTTACTCCTTGTCTGTCTCACAAGCACAGAAAACTTGATATTGGGTAGCAGAGGAGCCCATGTCTGTGTCACATAGCGGTTTAGTGCTCTACCATGATCACTGAGAAAGCTCAATGTTGACAATACTGAATAATCACTGAAATCACAGTTCAAAATTCCTGATTATTTCTCTAGATGTTTTTTTAATCAAACATGATTTGTCTAGCATCCTCTGCTCTCAGTGTCCCATATGCTTAGAAAAAAAATGCTTGCATCTGCCTACTAAAATCTATATCAATGCAATCACTGAAAATAAAGAAGCTGTTTGATCTCAAGGTAAATATTGGCCTCCATCCTGGAAAACAGAGGCTGCTTATAACCCTCCAAAGGGGATCTTTCTGGCTTCCTAAAAATGTTGACAGGTTACCAATGGGAGCCCTACTATTTTTCTTTCTACATCTCTTTGTCCTTAATTATATTTTCCTATTATTATTGTTGTTGTTGACATTGTCATTGCCTACTTTTAGAACTTACCCCTATCCTATTTTGAATATTCTATAATTCACAAAAGGCTGCGTTTAGAAGCATGAGAATGCTCAGTTTTCCCTTTCTTGATGCTCCTGAAGACATGATTTTAGGTACTATTTAACTTTTTTATATGGCTTTAAATGTAATTTTTCAATTACAGTTTACATTCAATATTATTTTGTATTAGTTTCAGGTGTATATTACAGTGGTTATAAAGTTATACACTTTACAAAGTGATCTCCTGATACTTCTAGTACTTGTCTGGCAAAATACATAGTTATTACAATACTAGAGGCCCAGTGCATGAAATTTGTGCATGGGTGTGTGTGTGTGTGTGTGTGTGTGTGTGTGTGTGTGTGTGTCCCTCAGCCCAGCTTGCACCCTCTCCAATCTGGGACCCCTCGAGGGATGTCTGACTGACCGTTTAGGCCTGATCCTGGTGAGATTTGGCCTAAACGGACAGTTGGACATCCTTCTCACAATCCAGGACTGCTGGCTCCAAACAGCTCACCTGCCTGATTGCCCTTAACCGCTTCTGCCTGCCAGCCAGATCACCCCCTAAGCATTCCCCTGCCTGCCTGGTCACCCCTTACTGCCCCCCTGCCAGCCTGGTCACTCCTAACTGCCCTCCCCTACAGGCCTGGTCCCCCCCAACTGCCCTCACCTATAGGCTTGGTCCCCCCTAACTGTCCTACCCTACAGGCCTGGTCCCCCCTAACTGTCCTCCCCTACAGGCCTGGTCCCCCCCAACTGCCCTTCCCTGCTGGCCTGATCGCCCACAACTGCCCTCCTCTGCCGGCCATCTTGTGGCATCCATCTTGTGTCCACATGGGGGTGGCCATCTTTGACCACATGGGGTTGGTCATCTTGTGTGTTGGAGTGGTGGTCAATTTGCATATTGCCTCTTTATTATATAGGATTATTGACTATATTCCCTATGCTGTACTTTATATCCCTATGACATTTGTAACTACTAATTTGTACTTAATCCCTTCACCTTCTTTTACCCATCTGGCAACCATCAAAATGTTCTCTGCATGTATGGGCTAGTTTCTGTTTTGTTTGTTTGTTTGTTTTATTTTTTAGACTCCACATATAAGTGAAATTATGGCATTTGTCTTTCTCTGTTGGACTTATTTTATTAGCACAATAACCTTTAGGTTCATTCATGCTGTCACAAATGATAAGATTTCATTAGCTTGACTATGGAAAATAACGCTGTAATGAACATAGGGTGCATATGTTCTTTCTAATTAGTATTTTGGGTTTCTTTGGATCTGTACCCTGTGGAACCACTGGGTTATAAGGCAGTTTTGTAGTGGCTGCATCTGCATTCCCACCAACAGTGCCCGAAGGTTCCCTTTTCTCCACATCCTGACTAACACTTGCTTGTTGATTTGCTGTTGATAGCCATTCTGACAAGTGTGAGGTGATATCTCATTGTGATTTTAATTTGCATTTCTCTGATGATTAGTGACATTGAACATCTTTTCATATGTCTGTTGACCATCTGTACATTCTCTTTGGAGAAGCGTCTATTCAGGTCCTCTGCTCACTTTTTCAATGAATTGCTTGCTTTTTTTCGTATTGAGTAGTATGAGTTTTTTATAAATTTTGGATATTAACCCCTTATCAGATGTATCATTAACATATATCTTCTCCAATTTTGTAGGTTGTCTTTTCATTTTGTTAATGGTTTCCTTTGTTGTGCAAAACCATTTTAATTTAATGTGTGCCCATCTGTTTATTTTTTCTTTTGTTTTCCTTGCCTGAGAAGATATGTCAAAAAACTATTGCCAAGAGAAATGTTAGAGATTTGCTGCCTATGTTTGCTTCTAGAAGTTTTATGGCTTTGAGTCTTACATTTAAGTCTTCAATCCATTTTGAATTTATTTTTATGTATAGTGTAAGAAGGTAGTCTAGTTTTATTTTTTCATGTATCTTTCCAATTCTCTCATCAACATTTATTGAATAGACTGTCTTTTCCTGACTGTATGTTCTTGCATTTTTGTCATATATTAATTGACCACAGGCATGGATTTATTTCTGGGCTCTCTATCTGTTGCATTGATCTACTAGTATGTGTCTGTTTTTATGCCAGTATCATTGCTGGTTTGATTACTATAGACTTTTAATATAGTTTGGGGTCCAGTAGCATGATACCTCCAACTTTGGCCTTCTTTCTCAAGGTGGCTGTGGCTATTCGGAGTCTTTTGTGGTTCCATATAAATTTGAGGATTATTTGTTCTAACTCTTTGAAAAATGCCATCAATAGTTTGACAGGTATTTCATTGAATCTATAGATGGCTTTAATGATGTTAATTCTTCCTATTCATGAGCACAGTATATGTTTTCATGTATTTGTATCATCTTTAGTTTCTTTATTTAATGTCTTATAATTTTATGAGTTCATGTTGTTTACCTTATTGGTTAAATTTATTCCTGAATTTTTTAAAAAATATTTTTTTATTGATTTCAGAGAGGAAGGGAGAGGGGAAGAGAGAGAAACATCAATGATGAGAGAGAGTCATTGATGGGCTGCCTCCTGCATGCCCTTTGCTGGGGATTAAGTCCACAACCCAGACATGTGCCCTTGACTGGACTCAAACTTGCTTTCAGTTTGCAGGCCGACGCTCTAGCTGCTGAGCCAAACAAGCTAGGGCTATTCCTAGACTTTTAAAATTCAATTGTAAATAGGATTTTTTAAAAGTTTCTCTTTCTGATAGTTCATTATTGGTGTATTAAAATGCAACTGATTTCTGAATATTTATTTTCTATCCTGCTATTTTACTGACTTCATTGATCAGTTTTAGTAGTTTTTTTATTTTTGTAAAATCTTTAGGGTTATCTCTTTATATATCATGTCATTTGCAAATAATCACAGTTTGACTTATTCCTTTACAATTTGGATGCCTTTATTTCTTCTTTCTGCCTAATTGCTGTGGATAAGACTTTATTCTATTGCAGTCAGAGAAGATAATTTGATATCTAGCTTTTAAAATCTGTTAAAACTTAATTGTTGGCCTAACATATGGTCTACACTAGAAAATGTTTTGTGTGCACTTGAGAAGAATAGGTATTCTGCTGTTGTTTGATGTAGTGTTTTATATATCTACTATATCTAGATGATTTAAGTCCTCTATTTTGTTAGTCATCTTCTGTCTGGTTGTTCTATCATCACTGTGAGTGGAGTCTTGAAATCTCCAATTATTATTGTAGACCTGTTTCTCCTTGCAAGACTGTCAGTTTTTGATTAATATATTTGGATGGTCTGTCATTAGGTACATATGTGTTTGTGATTGTTATATCTTCTTGTGTATTTAACCTATTATTAATATGTAATGTCCTTTTTGTCTCTTGTAAATTTTATTGACTTAAGACTATGTTGTCTGATATTAGTATAGCCACTCCTGTTCTCTTCTTTTACTTATCACATAGAATAACTTTTCTCATTCTTTCCCTTTCAACCAGTTTATGTCTTTGGATCTCAAGTGAGTCTCCTGTACATAGCATATATTTGAATAATGTGTTGTTATTCATCCTGTTTATCTCCAACTTTTAATTGAAGAGTGCAATGTATTTACATTTAAAACAGCTACTGATATTCGGGACTTACTTATAACATTGCTCTATTTGTTTTTCATATGCCTTATTGTTGTTTTTTGTCGTTCATTTCCTGCATTACTGCCTTCTTTTATGTTTAATTAACTCTTTGTAATAAAGTGTTCAAATTATTTCTCATTTCCTTTTGCATATATATTTTAAAGCTGTGTTCTTGTGGTCATCATGGGATTACACTTAACATTTTAAAGTTATAACAATCTAATTTGATTTTATACCAACTTAACTTCCATAGCATATAAAAATACATCCCCACCTCATTGCCCATTTGTAATGGAATTGCTTATTTCTTATCTTTGAGTTTTAAGAGTATATTTTGGATAACAGTTTTTCACCAGTTACATGATTTGTAAATATCCCTATCTGTGGCTTGTCTTTTCACTCTCTTGACATTGTCTTTCACAAAGCAAAATAATTTCATCTTAATAAATTCCAGCTTATCAATGACTTCTTTTATGAATCATATCTTTGCTGTTGTATTTAAAAAGTAATCACCTAACCCAATGTCATCTTGGTCTTCTCCTATATTACCTTCTATGAGTTTCATAATTTTGTGTCTTACATTTAGGTCTTGATCCATTTCAGTTAATTTTTTGTAGTGGGTGTATGACTCTTGGTCTAGAGTCTTTTTTTATGAGTATATCTAGTTGGCCCAGCACCATTTGTTGAAAATCCTTTCTTTTTCAGTGAAGTGTCTCTGCTCCTTTTTCAAAGACCAGTTAACTATTTTACAGGAGGTTATTTCTGTGTTCCCTATTCTGTCCTATTGATCCATTCTTTCACCAGTACCACACTGCCTTGACGATTGTGTTTTTATTGTCAGGTGGTGGCAGTCCCCAGACTTTGTTCTCCTTGAATATCGAGTTAGCTATTCTGGATCTTTTGCCTCTTTATACAAATTTAGAATCAGTTTGTCAAAATCCACAAAATAACCTTCTGTAACTTTGGGTTGTATTTTGCATAGCCTTCTTCAAATGTTAAAGGAAAAGAACTGTCATAAACAAATTCTATATCCAACTATTCTCTAAGAATGAAAAGAAATCAAGACATATTCAGAATAAGTAAAACTAGAAGATTATGTTTTCAAAACATAGTGGAAAACAGAATAAGGATTCCTTGAAAAAATTTCTTAAAAATAGAACTGCCATATGATCCAGCAGTTTAATGTCTGGATTATTACTTAAAAGAAACAAAAATAGTATATCAAAGAGATATATGCACTTCTATGTTTATTATAGCATTTATTCACAATTGCCAAGATATGGAAACAACCTAAGTAGATGTCACACACACACACACACACACACACACACACACACACCACAATACATACACCACACACATGCACTGGAATATTATTCAGCAATGAAAAAAAGAAAATCCTGCCATTGGACAACATGGATGGAACTTGAGGGCATTATGCTTAGTAAAATAAGTGAGACAGAAAAAGAAAAATATTGTATGATATCACCTCTCTCTAGAACAGTGGTTCTCAACCTTGGCTGCACATTAGAATCACCTGGGAATCTTTTTAAAATCCTGATTTCTGGGCCTCATCCTCCGGAAATTCTGTTTCTTTGTTACTAATGTTGTGGCCCCACCCCATAACAAAGAAACAGAATTTCCAAAGGATGAGGCCCAGAAATCGGGATTTTAAAAAGATTCCCAGGTGATTCTAATGTGCAGCCAAGGTTGAGAACCACTGCTCTAGAATCAAAGAAACTTACCTCATAGAAACATAGATTAGAATGGTGGTTACCAGGGCATGGGGGCTGGGGTTAAGGAAAGATCTTGGTAAATAAAACATTATAAAATCTAGTTTTTATTTTCATTTATTAAAAAATACTTTCATTGATTTTTAGAGAGAGAGGAAAGGAGAGGGAGAAAGAGAAACATTGATATGAGAGCAAAACATTGATTGGTTGTCTTCTGCATACCCATACCAGGGGTTGAGCTCACAACCCGAGCATGTGCCCTGACCAGGAATCCAACCAGCAACCTTTTGATGCACAGGATGACACCCACCCAACTCAGCCGGGGCACAAACTTCCAGTTTTTTGGTTAATAAGTTCTGGGGATCTAATATACACCATAGCAATTATATTAATACTTGTAGAATATACTTGAAAGTTGATACGAGAGTAAAATTTAAATGTCCTCACCACACAAAAAATAGAAATGATAGTATGTAATGTGAGGGAGGTATTAGGTAACATTATGATGGTGATCATTTGTAGTGTATGTTCTATAAGCATAATGAAACTTAAAAGTCAATAGCAGAAACATAACAGGAAAAATTCAAACACTTGAAAACTAAACATAATCCTATATAACTTACAGGTCTCAAAAGAAGTCTTAAAGAAAATAAAAAATACATTGAACTTAGTAAAAATAAAAGTACAACGTAACATTTGTGGGATATAGTTAAAGCAGTGGTGAGAGGGAAGTTTATAGCACTACATGCTTACATTAGAAAAATCTCAATGAGGTGCCATCTCAATAAACTAGAAAAAGAAGAGAAAATTAAGTCAAAGTAAGGAGAAAAAAAATGGCATAATAGAGGTAAGAACAGAAGGCAAAAAATAAAACAGGAAAAACAATATAAAGTGAATTGAAAGATGACTCTGAAATATCAATAAATTTGAAAAATCTCTAGCAAGTTAGACAAATAAATAAAAAAGGCAGTAGACACAAATTACCATTAGTGGCATTTATTCTTGAGAATGAAACAGGGGATGTTGCTGTAGACTCTGAAATCATCAACAGGCTAAGGGGATACTATGAACAATTCTATACACACAAATTTGACAACTTACTAGTAAATAAAATGGACTAATTACTTCAAAAGCATAAACTCTCTACTGACAAAAAGGCTTTTAGCATCAGTTCAATTTATAGTTAAAAATCTTCCCCCAAAATAAATCTCTAGGCACAGATGGCTTCATCTGAGAATTTTACTCAAAATTCTACCAAAAGTATAATTAACACCAATTCTACACATTCTTTTTCTTGAAAATAAAAGAATAAAAACTTCCCAATTTATTTTATGAAAGTAATGTTACCCTGATACCAAAACAGACAAAAGCAGTGCAAAAGAGAAAACTACAAACCAATACACTCTAGGTAATATTATTCTGCGTATCCTAATGATAAGGAATAATAAGGAATGATAGTGGTTCTCAGAGGATTTGCTATTACTTTGCTGAACAAGGGCTTGAATTCACGACCTCTGAATTGTGATGACTAACAAGCTAAGAGGGATCACGTGTGCTTTCTGTCTTACCTCCTACTAGTTTTCTTTTCTCTACATATTCTTCTATCTACATCAAACACGAATCACAATATCATCACTTATTGGAGAAGCATTAGCAAGTCACTTGTTTTCTAGAGCCTACATTTTCTCATTTGTCCAATGTGGGTATGATGGTACTAATCTCATGAGACTGTTGTAAAAAGTAAGTACACAATTGTTTGTAAGGTGCTTCATATAGTGCCTAGGGAGAGTGATTCATCAACATCATCACCACTTTTTATTAAATTCTCTAACTTGACATTTACTACTGTTCTACAGTAAATCTATCTATTCAAATTCATTCCTCAATAGCATTGAAAAGTTTATGACTTTGGTAGATTTTACTTGGTGGTAGAAAAAAAAAAGCTTCAGATCATAAATGGAGCTATGGGCTAAAGAATCCGTCCAGCCTTCATGGTTTTGTGAATTAACAAGGCATGTGGGTGCATTTTTATGTTAGTGGGCTGGAGCATATTCTTCTATAAGGTATTCCCACGGAACCTGGCCTTTAAACATTTTACTAGTCTGAAATTAATGTGGTATATAGAAAAGAAGAGGAATGAGGAAGAAAGAGGAGGAAGAGAAGGGGGCAAAGTGGAAGAAAATGGGAGACAAATGTTATGCAAAACCTTAGAGAGTATTTATACTATTTGGGATAAAATCCAGACATCAGATAAAGTTGGAGAAACCTAAAATCCATGTTTGAGTTTGAATTCAGGCCATAGAGGGAAATTTCAAGCAAAAGGCCTTTGTTGATTGCAATAAAATGAACACAAACTGTTTGATAGAATCAATTTGGTGCTCTCAAGCTTTTTGGTCAGTGAATGGATGAATCTGTCTTTGATTTAAATATCCGAGCATTCCTTATTCTTGTTTGTTACAAAATCTTTCAAATCATTAATTCTTGGCAGCAAATGCCTGTAGTTTAATCCAGTTGCATTATTTAAGCTCTTTCGTTGTCTTTAGTAGTATCAGATGGAATACTGTCTCATCTCTACTGTATAGAAGCAGGGGATATAACTTTTGGGATCCTTTAATTCCATGGAATAATATATGTCAATTTTTAGGTGTGTGGCACAATGGAAGCAGCACTGGTTACTGCAGCTCTGCAGGGTTTGTGGCTAGTCAGTTCACTTACTTTTTGTGTTGTTGTTAATCCTCACCCGAGGATATTTTTCCATTGATTTTTAGAGAGTGGAAGGGAAGGGGAGAGACAAAAAGATAGAAACATCGAAGTGAGGGAGACCAGGGCCATAGATCGAGCCTGCAACTGAAGTACATGCCCTTGAGAGGAATCAAACCTGTGACCCTTCAGTCTGCAGGCCTATGCTCTATCCACTGAGCCAAACCAGCTAGGGCTCAATTCACTTTCTTGAGCTTTAGGTTCTCAATCCGAAAAGGAGATGGTGAAAACCTTTCCACCTACATCACAAGTTTTGAGTTGTTCAGATGTAATTGAATGGGACAATGCACAGGAAATGCCTTGTAAATTGTTCAGCAATTTACACTGTTGCTCATATCATTTGATATAGACAATAAAGGGCAGTAGTGAAATACATTCTGGCATTTGTTTTCAGTTTCACTACAGTATTGCTAATAATCACACAGTATGTTTTCTTGTTGAAGAGAATTGAATCCATTTTTTTCTTCTATGGAAGTCTAGGCACAAGTCCATTTTTTATAAAAAGAATTCTAATAATTAGACGTAGTGATCTTTATATATTTAGTGTGTTTAGATAATTTGGAGCTCTGGTTTTACATCTTCAGGAAATGATGTTGATTTTTTTAGACTTGCATTTTTGTATATGATACTTGTGTTACTTCAATTCTGTTGAAATTGCACATGTGGATATGTGGACACAGTATATATACACACACGAAAACACACATATTGGAGAATTATTTGAATTCCATAGGTTATTACCAAGATTCAAGGTCTAGATTACACAAGTTCTATATTTTGTTGGTCAAATGTACTGCTGGCACTGACAGTCTGAAGATTAACTTTTAAATAACAAAATACTTAGTCTTGGCAGGTGGCATAGTTGGTTGGAGCACCATCCAGATGAGCCAAGGTTGTGAGTTTGATCTCTGGTCAGGAAACATACAGAAAAAAACAGCAATCAGTGAATTAATGGATGAGTGGAACAACAAATTGATGTTTCTCTCTTTCTCTCTCTCTCTTAAAAAATTTTTAAAGAGAGAAATATTTCAGAGGATATGTGGCCCTTTTATTCAAAACTAGAGACCCGATGCATGAAAATTGTACAAGACTAGGCCTTCATTCGCCCAGTTGCCAGCACTGGCTTCCCTCTGGCACCCGGGACCTGGGCTTCGCTTGCAGCCCCAGATTTGTCCAGTCTAATTAGCATATTATGTTTTTATTATTATAGATTATTAGAGATATGTTGAATATTGTTATTGGACAAGGGATAAATGGAAAAATATTTAAGGATTGATTTATTTTCAGAGTCTACCTAGAAAAAGAGATATTTAGAACATATATTAATTGAAATTATTTCAAATTCCACTCACAAAACCCACTTATCAACACACACACACATTTTTATCATTGTAACAAAGTTTTATATTCTATGGACTTTTTATCAAACAATTTATCTTTCCAGACTTTATAATTATTAATTTGTGCAAGCTATAGTGGATCAGATTCCTGTAATAGATTGCTTATTCATGGCAAGGTTGAATTAGGATGACTTGATAAAGAATTGAAACTTGACTCTACTTTTGTATTGTAATCAATTAAAAAAGAAGCATTAAGAAAAATTTTGATACATGATGTCACTGAAATTTTAGATAACTTCTAAAAGTCATTAATAACTTCATAGGTTGGCATGACAATGACATTTCTATTTTCATTAAAAACCATCAAACTTCTTTGTTATAGAATTGTCATACTATTGCCGTTTATGATTATTACTAAAAATTAGGAGATGAATACACTTCTCCAAAGAGAACATACAGATGGCCAATAGACAAATGAAAAGATGCCGAGTGTCACTACTCATCAGAGAAATGCAAATTAAACTCGTAATGAGGTATCAGCTCACACCTGTCAGAATGGCTATCATCAGTAAATCAACAAACAAGTGATGGTGAGAATGTGGAGAAAAGGGAACCCTTGTGCACTGTTGGTGGGAATGCAGACTGGTGCAGCCACTTTGGAAAACAGTATGGAGGTCACTCAAAAAAGTAAAAATGGAACTGCCTATTGACCCAGTGATTCCACTTCTAGATCTATATCTGAAGAAATTCGAAACACTAATTCAAAAGAATAAATGCACCCTTATATTCATTGCAGCTTTACTTACAATAGAAGCAACCCATTGATAGACAAGTAGATAAAAAAAAAACCCTGACAATGGAATATTTCTCAGCCATAAAAAGAACAAAATCTTACCATTTGGGACAGCATGGAGAGACCTGGAGTATGCTAAGTAAAATAAGTCAGAGAAAGCCAAAGACTATATGATTTCCCTTATATGTGGAATCTAGAGATCGATATAAATGAACAAACGAAACAGAAACAGACTCATAGGTACAGAGAACAGACAGATGAATGCCAGAGAGGAGAAGGGTAGGGGGACTGGGTGAAAAAGGTGACGTGATTGTGAAGTACAGACTGGTAGTTACAAATAGTTGTGGGATGTAAAGTACGGCATAGGAAATATAGTTTAAAATTGTGATAACTATGTGTGGTGCTAGTTGGCTACTGGAAATATCAGTGGGTGCACTTTTGTAAAGTATATGATCATCTAACCACTATGCATCCACCTGAAACTAATACAAAATAATATTGAATGTAAACTGAAACTGGAAAAAAAAGTTAAAAAAAGAGGGGCAACAAAAGTGAAAAGAATATTTCTTCTTCCATGCTTTGAGGAGGAGATATTAAATTGTAGTCTAGCGCTAATGTTAAAGGTGAATGAACCATGTTCAAGAACTGCCTTCCTCATTTACTAGCTGAGTGACCTTGTTCCAGTTACCGGACTCTATAAGTTTCAAATAATATGACTAGAATGTGTGAAAGGATTGAGACGAGGGCAGCCATTGTTGTCATTGCTACTGTTATCACTTTGAGATGTGAGAAAACTGGTTTGCCTTTTACTTTTATACCAAAACAAAAAATCTTATTTGTGTTTTTCTTTCAGTTATGTTACTAATCTTGATGTTTCGGCCTTTTTACCTAACTCATGGCCAGTTTAACCTGATTTTATTCCATCTTTCTGCATATTTGTAATATTCATTTTAAATATTGTTTGCATATTCTTGCCCTTTTAAGCTTGTCCTTGTATTTAATTGCTATTTTATTGAAAATGAAAAAATTAGCAAGGGAATGGCTAAGTATATTGGTCAAACAATTTAGAGACTGACTTTCTACTGCATTACCCTGGTATAATTTCATATTTTCTCAAGACACATAATACTTCCATTTTATAGACTATTAAAAAGAAAAAATATGCTTTCCACTCAGCTAGTTTCATGTATTCTCTTGTGCAAACTTATAGTTTATGGGCATATAGAGCTGTCTATCATTTCTCTGTAAAGTTTCACAGATGGAAATGGAGATTTGTCGCCATTCAGGGAAAATTCATCAGGCACATCAAGGGGTGATAAATGGGTGGGGAAGATGAGGATCTGAAATCCTCTATTTTTATAACAAAATGTAATTTCTCATGGTGCATGACAATACATATCCACCCTGGCATTAATTTAAATGTTGCTATTTGTGGAAAAGAGGAACGATAATTGTGGCAAGTCTGTAATGTTTTCCTGTTCTTCAGACAACTCTAAGATTGCTGGCTCTGGCTGGAATGTGGTTTATTTTTTCCCTTTAATGACGTTCTAAGGAAACAATCAAGAATGTAGTGTGCACTTTAGTCACACTCTATCATTCGCGATTGTAATGGGAATTTTCTTCATTACACCATTTCTATAGAGATGGTGCAAGAAGAAATTCTAACCAGTCAGCTGCCAGTTTGAAAGGCTTGAGTAATCAGAACTGGTTATGGAGAGTGACACGCCTCTCTGAAACAGCGCCTGAATGAATGTATGAACAAGAAAACTCCTAGGCCCAGAACCATACGTAATGCACATGGGTTGATGACATGTATTTGTTCTGTGGATGAATATATATATTGAGTGTTAAGCACTGGGTATAGTGCTAAATGCTGGGGTAGAAAAAGTGCAGAAAACTTGTGTCCTTCCTATATTTCCTCAAGAAATATAAATGAATTAGAGTGAAATTGGAATCCAGGGACCAATGCCATGCTAATCCTTTCCAAAAAGCTTACACATTTATTAGAAATATGGTACTAATGTGATTTGTTTAGAGTATAATTACTGAACATAGTTTGAGATCTTTGAATTTTAAAACCTTAATTCCTTAGCACAGACTAATGAGTTGCACGAAGTTGAGTTGCTGATTGGCCAACTCAACTCCATGCAAACACCCATCTCCTTAGGTACCTTCCCTGAGTAGAGGTTCCAGGAAAACATGTGGCTTCCTGAGAAAAACAAGGCATAGTGGGCTGGATGACCCACAACCCTTTATCCATTTCTGCTACCCCCTTTACTTGCCTGGAAGAAAGAAGTGGTGCCTGGGGATGCAGAAGGCATCATGATACCACAGGAAAAAGGTTAATATGCCACTGACAGTAGAGTGAAGAAAGTATGGAGTGATGGCATTGTTCAGCCAGCCCTGGATAGCCTAACCCAGGTCATTTTTATGTGATAAACAAGTTCATATTTGTGTAAGCCTCCTTTTCTTGATATTCTCTTCCTTGCAGCTAAACACACTTCTAAGGGATGTAAAGATCCTGCATAATCTGTTCCTTGCCTTCTTGCTCATTCTGTTCTTACTCAACTCGAATCTGCTTAATGAGGCTGTGCAGGACACCATTCCCAGTGTAGACAATGTGGGTTGTGCAAAGCCCCTGACCCACGGTGCCTGGTGGCCCTCCAGCCCCACTGACCTTTGTCCTTTGCTTGTTTGCAGGCCCATATCTGGGTCTTTATAATGTCCCTCTGTCCTCTTGAAAAGTTTTCTTCCTTCCACCTCACCCTCGACTCCAGACAGCACTTCCTTGCTGGCTGACGCCTCCTCATCCTGAGTCTTAGCTTGAATGTCACTGTCCAGGAAGCCTTTCACAGACTTTCCAATGCCAAGTGTGGACCCTCTGGTCTATACTCTCAGAAAAACCTTTATTTTTCTTCAAAATATTCATCAGAGTTTAAGGAAGTGATTACTTGGGTCATGAAGAAGTGATTTCCCTCCTCTCCCCCTCCCCCCAACTTGATTGCAAAGACCAGGTCTATAGGACCTGGCAAGTGATAGAAACACAATAAATGCTTGTTAAATAAATACACAAAAGAAAGAGTGAAATAACTCATTTTTAATGAACTCAGCTGTATATTTCTTACATGAAGAGGACTGTTAGGTAGACCTAAGAGCAGGAAGTCACAGTGATTTATTAAAGCTGTGGAATTCTCCGTCTGCCCACCAACAATGGGCAGCTGACCTCCAAGAAGCCAGCAGCCTGGGTGTGACCAAACAGTGGGACTCTAGCCAACAGGCCAGGACAGGATGAGCACTGAGCAAAGGAGGCCCATCAGTGCAATCGAGGAAGTGGGAGGCTCCCTAAAGCCACACACAGACATTCTACTTCTGAGAGAGTCAGGTCTTACTTCTCATGTGCTGTCACTGCTTCCCCACCATGAGCCTTCACTTCCTTCCCAGCTGCCTTCGAGAAGAGGAGTGGAAGCCCCATCACAAGCTGGGGCTGCTGGTCTACGTCAACAGCTTGGGGAGGAGAACTCCAGGGCTGCTCAAAGCTGACAGGCATGATTTACCTCTGCAGTGCCATTTGTTTTAATCTTTGGGGGAAAATGGGATATGATGAGACATAACGAAACATGACTTCTCAAAGGGGGGATTCCATTTCTTTGACCATTTATAAATCTCAAAAATAAATTATGACTATTTTGGGATTGATATTATATTTCAATGACTTTTGCAGCTGTTGCCCTCATGTATACATTCTGGAGCATTCTTTCACCCAGCTAAAAGCTTGCTACACACACGCAGCAGCGGCGATAGAGCCGTAGTTGGTGGATTCTGTGAGGAGTTTGGACAGCGTAGCGCAAGCAAACGCTGAGTGAGTGTCAGGACTCTGCACAGGGGTTAGGAAAACCAATCATATTTCCCTTGTTCTTGTGATTGATTAAATTTGCCTTTTGTGAGCCCTTAAAAAGCTAGGCAGTAAGGTGACTGTGCTCCTTTGCTAATGTGAACAAGTGTTGGCAGGTGCTCTCACTCCTGAGCAATATTAGGTTCATTCAGTGTATAAGGAACATCTCTGGGATTTCCTCAGTGCTGCGTTTCTGTTATAACATTCCTGTCCTGGGCGGCAGTGACGAAGAAGGGAGCAACCGGGGGTGTCCAAACAAGCATGGGGCAACCACTGCAAGTCCTCTACTTGTCCACATAAAATCATATGTTTACCTTTATTAGAGGTTCCCAGAGGCTAGAGCTACTGCGTGTAATTTTAACTAAAATATAGACGTATCATTTAGCATTATTATATGGGCTTATTCAAAGTTTTCTCACATTTTCTGCTCTAAATTACATTGGAAATGGGAAATCTTCTATAATTTGTTAGCGTTGCTTTAAAATAATTGTATGCCCCATATTTAATCCCCTTTACCAGCTATCTCTCTCCCCTCTCACTATGGCTCTTTACACGCCGCCATGTCACCGCTTCTTTCTTTTAGCCCTTCCCTTTCCTTTCCCTACGGAGTATCCAACCAGGTGCTCCTTCCTCCCTCAGCCACACAGGCTGGGGGTTCTCAGGGGCACGTTCTGAGTGAACACAGCACAGCACAGACCCTGCTTGGAAAGCTCTGAGGATTGTGGCATGCAAAGGGAGATTATTATGTCATAAAACTCTAAAAGTTCTACATTTTATCTTATTTTCACAAAACATTAAATGTCACATGGTTTTGAATTTGGGTGTGAGCCACAGCCTTGACGTAAGACAATAGGGAGAAAAATCTAATTGGGAACAGATTCAGGGTTTCTAAGCAGATGGAGCAAACAGCTGACTGGGAAGTTCAAGCCCGAAGCAGGTGGCAGGATCCTCCAAACAGCACGAAATCCTTATGTCTGCGGCAGGGGCGAAGAAGTGGAGTGGGCATGAGCCAGGACAGCGTCCATGAGTGGAAGTAACATCCCAGTGGAGCCGCGCCAGGGCAGAGGACTGCCAGAATGCGAGGCTGATGAGTCAGCCCGAAAACGATCCTGGTCATGACCTAGTGGGAGAGGAAAGAACAGAAGGGACAGTCAAGAACCAACAGGTGGGCCCGCCCACAGGAAGGGGTCACAGACTCAGAGCAGGTGGCACAGCAGATGGAGGAGGAATATGGACATGGGCAGGTGGGCAGGGCACCATCTGAGGAGGAGCAAAGAGGATACGTTGTGGGGGGAGGATGGGCAGGTGGGCAGGGCCCAGCAGGGGGCTGGGCCCGTGGGACAGGCTGGCTGGAATCTGCTGAACTTCTCTGACAGCAGGTGCTGTTCCTAGAATGTGAAGGCCAGGGGTGCCAAAGTACAGCTTGCTAACTCAGATTATTGATCTGTCTCTAAAAGCAATGGCTCGGGGTGACTGGAACAATATTCAGTTTTCCATGAACAGAGTAGGACTTTGTCTTTGTGTGATTTTCCAAGTGCCAAAGGGAACTGAAGAGGACCAGGTTATTCTAAAGCATTCCATAGGACAGTGTTGTGAAAGGTAAAATGAACAGAAAGAAACGCTCCACTTAGCATTTAATGAGATGGTGGTGGTATAAACTCTGCAAGATCAGGGCTGGAGCCAGAAGACCGGACAGTGACCCAGCCCTGCAATGGCATACAGTACTCCTGCAGCAGGTGAGTCACCTGCCCCCCGAGTCTAGTTCCCAAATCTGTATTGGGACAGTGCTGGTTCTACCATAATCACTTTTTTTTTAATCTTTTAACTTATGATTCTTTGTCAATAAACCTGTGAAAGGGGGGTAAATGGAATAAATCTTAGTTTGTGTTTTGGAGGTTTTCACACCTTTCTCTCACTTTCCACCCTTTTCTCTCACATTTCATTTTCTAGATCTTTTTTTTTTTTCATAAAATCTTTCTCTCCCTCTTTCTGCCTTCAAAGGGTTTTCTAAGCCTGCATGTTTCAACAATTCATTTTTGTTTTCTAGGTCTTAGAAAGCACGATGATGAAATATTCAGAGAGAATGATGCTAGTAAAAAGGAGGCAGTTATTGGGCAGAATACCTAAAACCTGACTCTCAGAGAGGCTATTGCAGGACAGTAGAGGGCAAGAACTTAAGGTATGCCGCAGTGCACATGGGAGTATCTGATCTGAGAGTCTTGTCTGATTCTTTTTACATCATCTAGTCAACCTTGCATGTGGGTTGGAAGAGGAGGTTAATATTCTCATTTGCTTCTACCATCCACTCCAGGTCTGTCTTTAATTTCAAGAAAATATTAAGCAGATAAAGCATATCATGTAATGATTCTCGTGGGAGAAAATCCTACAACTTGATTTTTTAAATACATTTTCCAGAAGCTTAATTATAAGGAGTGTTAGCTCTGCAAGAAAATGCTTATAAAATGTTTTTAATAAAATGAATTTGCTCCTAAATCCCAGGTGGAAGAGGCACCCAATGCCCACCCATAGCACCAATGTCAGTTCATTCCCAGTTACCTCACCTGAGGTGCTTGTACCAGATGCTCAGTGCTCAGCTGAGCAACCCAATGAGTGGAGAAGCACTGATAGACCAAGTTTAAAAATCTGGATCCACTTTATTGATCAATGAATTTAACTTCCGTAGATGAGGATTTCCTGATAACCTGTGCCAAGGGTTTGAAACCGTGTTTTACATGTCAGGTGGAGAATGTGGTATATGATGATCCTATGGGCACATGATCACGGTGACCCAGGATGGCAGCAGGATGTGTTATTCATTCTGCAGAAATGCCATTGGGTCAATCTGAAGAGAAGGTTGGTAGAACCCCATTTTCAAAAAACAAAGCAAAAAGTGGACTAAGACCAGCACTAAGTAAGGATGGTGTGACAATACCTAGGAGTAAAGTCCAGAGTTTACGTCTGGCCTTCTATGTGAACTTCAGATTGGAGCTGGAAGCTAAGCATCGTCAGCTTATCCCTAGAGGTGGGCAAGCTTTATATAGACCATTCCTGGCAACTGGACCCAGTGATGAACAGCAAAAGCTGCTCCTCACACAGGTTGGACAGACATGAATCCTGAGATAAGGCACTTTGTCACCACCGATCACTGGGAAACTGGGTTGGCCAACTGGTCTCCCAATTGATTCCAGCAATTATGGCGCAGTGATTTCTTGGGTCAATCCTGAGTTCAGAAATTATAAAAATAAATGGGTCTAGAAGAGTCAGAATTTGATAATAAAACTTGAAAATAAGTGAAGAGCAATGAGAATGGATCTTGATGCTATCTGGACAATTTTCATTGGCTTCCCGCATTTCATTCTTAAAATAAATAAGCTTATATCACCAGTGCTGTTCAATAATTTTACATTGAAGTATTAAGTATATTTTGTGTAGCATAGTGCACACGAAAGATATTGTGACAAAAGAAAATAAACCTAGTTGAGGATTCTTAAAGAGAGAGAGAGCGAGCGAGAGAGAGAGAGAGAGAGAGAGAGAAACGCTATTCAGACATCTCTGATAATAAAAAAATGACAATATCATCTCACCCAATGCAGAAATTGTGGCTGCTGCTGCCACCCTGACATGGAAAAGCACTGGGCAGTCAGTCTGAATCCCATCCCCCACCCGTGAGGGGCCCAGGTTGGGAAGCCCTCCCCCACTAGCCAAAGGTGCACTGAATCTCCACACAGGGCAGAGAAAGGGCCCGAGTGTGACTTACTGACCCAGGAGCACCTACCTGCAGAATGATGAAGTCGCCCTGCATGGCATTCTAGCAAAGTAAAGCCTTTTCAGATGCAAGTCACCACATTATCTTTCTGAGCCTGCTGGCTGATTAAGGAGCTTATGGCTCAGGTGGGGAGTATAAGAAACAATGCTAATACCACCTTGTTTTATGTTTTAAAAAGTCATCTCAAGCCCATCTGACTCACATTGCCACTCTCAGGCATGAGAAGAACAATGCTGCCTGCTTTACCTGGGTCAGGCAGGAACATGCATTGATTAAAACGCATTGAGGAAATATGTAAGGGAAAATTATTATTTTTTTGTTTTATTTTATTGTTTAAAGTATTACATATGTCGCCTTTCCTCCCCATTGACCTCCCCCCCGGCCACCCCCACCCTCCAGCATATGTCCTCACCCCCCTAGTGTCTGTGTCCATTTGTTATGCTTATATGCATGCATACAAGTCCTTTGGTTGATCACATCCTCCCATCCCCCACCCCTCCCCTGCCTTCCCACTGAAGTTTGACAGTCTGTTCGATGCTTCTTTGTCTCTGTATCTATTTTTGTACATCAGTTTATAATGTTCATTATATTACACAAATGAGTGAGATCATGTGTTATTTATCTTTCTCTGACTGGCTTATTTCACTTGTGAATGGTAAGAGTTCTTTCTTTTCTATAGCAGCGTAGTATTCCATTGTGTAGATGTACCACAGTTTTTTAATCCATTCATCAGCTGATGGGCACTTAGGCTGTTTCCAAATCTTAGCTATGGTGAATTGTGCTGCTATGAACATAGGGGTGCATATGTCCTTTCTGATTGGTGTTTATGGTTTCTTGGGATATAGTCCTAGAAGTGGGATTACTGGGTCAAATGGGAGTTCCATTTTTAATTTTTTGAGGAAACTCCATACTGTTTTCCACAGTGGCTGCACCAGTCTGCATTCCCATCAGCAGTGCATGAGGGTTCCTTTTTCTCCACATCTCGCCAGCACTTGACATTTGTTGATTTGTTGATGATAGCCATTCTGACAGTACATGTGAGATGGTATTTCATTGTCATTTTGATTTGCATCTCTCAGATGATTAGTGATTTAGAGCATGTTTTCATATGTCTCTCTGGCCTTCTGTATGTCCACTTTCAAAAGGTGTCTATTTAAGTCCCCTTGCCCATTTTTTTGATTGGATTGTTTATCTTCCTTTTGTTAAGTTGTATGAATTCCCTATAAATGTTGGAGATTAAACCCTTATCAGAGATAACATTGGCAAATATGTTCTCCCATGCAGTGGGCTTTCTTGTTGTTTTGTTGATGGTTTCTTT